>NC_091474.1:19934678-20247178 GCF_036971445.1 Narcine bancroftii | reverse complement strand
TCAGTCAGCTGTACCTTAAATGAGTGATACTGTGGCACATGGATCAGCTTCAACATTCCTCTGTAACTTTCCCTCAAGTAAGCGAGATGGTGAGGGCAAATAATGGACAAGGAAGATAGATTCTAAACTAATGACGCAATGGCACGGTTAGTGTAGTGATTAGCACGACGCTATTACAGCGCCAGGAACCCGGGTTCCAATCCCGCGCCAGCAATCCACACTCTCTGTGTCGGCGTGGGTTTTCTCCAGCTGCTCTAGTTTCCTCCCACCCTTCAAAACGTACTGGGGTTGTAGGCCAATTGGGTGTAATTGTGCAGCACTGGCCTGTGGGCCGGAAGGACCTGGAACCATGCTGTATCTCTAAATTTAAAGAAAAAAATAAATAAATAAATGGGGAGAAGGCTGACGTATGGGACTGGATAAACGGTGACTGCTACAAAAAAAATTCGAACTTAAGGGTTAGTGTCACAGTTAGCGCAATGGTGTTACAGTGCCAGCAATCAGAGTTTGAACTGGGGTTGATAGAGATCAAGTGTCCCTACTCCATCAGCCAGCTCCCCACCATGACTACCAGCCCTCCCACATCTCCATCGGGCACACAAAACTCAAAACGGTCAACCAGTTTACCTATCTCGGCTGCACCATTTCATCAGATGCAAGGATCGACAACGAGATAGACAACAGACTCGCCAAGGCAAATAGCGCCTTTGGAAGACTACACAAGAGTCTGGAACAGTTAGTGTAGCAGTTGTGCAATGCTATTATAGTGCCAGAGACCTTGGTTCTAATCCGGCATGTCTCCCGTGTTTCCTCCCGCCGTACAAAATGTACGGGTTTGTCGGTTAATTTGGGTGTAATTGGATGGCACAGATTTGAGTGGCTGGAATTGGCTTCTGTCATGCCGTAAAAATAAATTATAAACTAATATTTTAGCCTACCACTACTCCTTGCAATCTTTATGCCTTTGCTTTGATTTTGATATCATTTTTTTAAATATTATGGGTGGTTAAGGCTGGTTATGAGCTGTGATGAGGTTTGGGCTCCTTATCTCAGGAAGGACATGTTGGGATGAGAGAGGATCCAGAGGAGGCTCACAGGAATGATCCCTGGAATGAAAGGGTGAGCATAGGAGGAACATTTAATGGCTCTGGGATTGTACGTGATAGAGTTTAGAAGAATTGGGAGGGGGTGTGTGATCTCATTGAAACGTCAGGTAATGAAAGGCCTGGATAGAGTGGACTTGGAGAGGATGGTTCTGATAGTAGGTAAGTTTGGGACCAGAGAGAACAGTCTCAAAATACAAAAAAAAAATCTCTTTAGAACAGAGATGGGGAGGAATTTCTTTAGCCAGAGGTTGGAGAATCTATGGAATTCATTGCGTGGACAGAATTATAGGTCAAGTCATTGGATGCGTTTAAGAAAGAGTGGATAGTTTCTTAATTAGGAAGGGAATCAATGGTTATGGGGAGAAGGCAGAAAATAGGGTTCAAATGGATAGTAAATCAGACACGATGAAATGATGGGGCAGATTCGATGGACTGAATGGCCTAATTGTGTTCTAACGTCTTATGGTCTTTATATCATTGTGAAGTATATATTTGTTAAGGATTATGAAACAACTCTTTGAAAGTCTGGCTCTACTTATTGATCATATTAACTTTTAATTACCTCGCTATTCCACTTCAGCCAAACTTTCTTAACTATAAAGCAACAGGTTCAGTCTTAAGTTGTACTCATTCTCAAACTGAGTCTTACAATGTTGCAATCATAGTTCTTTAAAACAATTCTTTATTATGAGTTTGTGAATTAATTCAATCTCATTATGGAGAAGGAACCTCAAATAGCCTGTCCTGGTTAACTTCACATTCATTTTGAGAAACTGTTCACTCTATGTACTCACCCTTAAGACTGTAAAGATTACAACATAGAACAGTGAGAGTATGGACCATTAAAACCACAATACAGTACTGACCTATAGAAACCTATTTCAGCATCAATTTAACCCTTCTTCATTTCACACCTATAACCTTCTATTTTTATTATATCCATATGCCTCTGTATGAATCTTTTAAATGTTTTTATTGTACCAGCCTCTCCCACCACCCCAAGGTATGTAGTCCAGACACCCACCATTCTCTGTGTAAAGAATTTACCTCTGACGTTTCCCTAAAACAGATGTAATTATAAAGATATTTTATTTTGTTGCTACTCTAGGCCTCAGTTGCAGAGGAGGTGAATCAACCCTAAGCAGCCATATCTGAGGTGAAATTTATCCATATTTGCATGTGCTAAAAGCACGATACCACAATGAATCTGAATTGTACAAAACTTGGTTGCCTTATTTTCAATAAGTGAATTTCTGAACTCGGGTGCAGTTTAGCATCATGCTTATAAATCTCATGATGCAGAATGAATTTCTATCAGTGTTTAAGTTTCACTGCAAAGGTCTAAGATCACATTAAAAGGAAGCCAGGCCATCTTTTAAACGAGACCTTTTGTGAAATGATCGCAAATCTTAAAAGTATTGTCCTAGCTCTCAAAGATGTTTAAAATACGAACTTCCTGACTTATCAGAAGGAAATAAATCTATTTGTATTCCTGAGAGTATAAAGTTAGCAATTGTGAGAGTAATGTTCACCATCAAGTAATCACCAGTTGGTAATTACGGTTCAGTTGATAATCAAAGTTCCCCCAAATCTGCTCCAGAAATAAGTCTCACTTTTGTTCCAGCATCTTAGTACATTGTCCAGGCAACAATATTAATGTGAAAATATCTTTAGATCCTTCTTAGTCACCAATAGAGAAATGTAGAATGAATGGTGATCATGTGGGCCTTCAGATGTGCTCTGCCTTTCAAAACATGGCTGATCATTAACTTGAACACCACGTTCCTACTCTCTGCAAGCCTGCATAATTTCTTTTTTAAATTTACAGATAATTTTGGCCTACGAGCCTGTGCCACCAATTGCGCCCAATGGACCGACAACCCCGGTTCATTTTATAGGGTGGGAGGAAACCCGAGGAAACCCACGTAGACACAGGGAGAATATGCAATCTCCTTGCAGTCAGTGCCGGATTTGAACCCTGGTCACTGGCATTGTAACAGTATTGTGCTAACTGTCCCATCTTAATCCTTAGTTATACACAGTGTCTCTATTTCCTTGTGTTGGTAAAGTGAAGATAGACTATTGTATGGATACTACTTTTGAGGGGCTGGAATTCACACTGGAATCCAAAATACTGTATCAATAACCAGTCCAAATAATTTCTAAATGAATGAAGAAAAAAAAAACACAATGAAGTAAAGCAATAATACAGAGTGTGTACATCATAACACATATCCTATCACGGGGGAGGTTTGGGTCACGGTAAGTATCTGCATCATTGAATGCTTCAGGAGTTCCAGTGTTTCTGATTGGTGGGCAGCCAGGGCCAAGGCGAAGGAAGGCCTACGTACAATTTGCCTTCTTAATTGGCTGCTGCATCTCCTTATTTGCTTTCCATGACCTACGTACATGGATTGCTGGGTCTTTTTGAACACCAACATTTCCCATTGCATTGCCATTTTAAATAATCTTCTGCTTTTCTATTGGACAACAACACATTTACATTATTTCCAGGCGAACGCTCAAACTCAATGGCAATGAAAAGAGAATTTGCGTTCTGGAAAGCAGAAAATGCACAACAGATCCATCGATATCTGGGTAAGAATACACAGTCCAGTACCTTCGGTCGAACTTGTTTACCAAGTCAGCAGTGAAGGAAGTTTTTATCTCATTGGGGTGCGCTGGATTGGAATATTGCCCAAGGCCATTACTTCAATGGACTATAGTCTAGAAATACTTTAAAAAAAATAATGAGGTCATAAAGTTTAAATTAAAATAAATAAGATAAATCTTCTAGAAGATTGGGTGATAGCCACATCCCACATAACATGTTGCACACTACAAGGAAATATTGCAAATAAATATTGATTATTCCATAAAATAATTTACATTCATATCCAACCCTATCATATCTTTTAGTGAGACATTTATGTTCAATAATTACATTGGGGAGTGTGTAAAGTGTAACAACTGATTTGTTTTACATAGAATAATACTGTAGAGGTAATGAATAAAAGCAACATCCAATTTATTTTCAGATGTGGACCTTTGATTATATTCATTTACCAGAAGCAGTAATTAACTGATATTGACTGGATATATTATTCTCTGTGCTTATGTGGAAGTCTGGCATAATTGGAAACAAAAAATATATTTTTAAATCGGGTAAACTCCCAGCCACAACCAATCATACTCAGTGCCCTTGAACCTTTTTCTTGTGTGCTGTTACCAGAAACCTGCTTTTGGCTGCCCAAAATTGGGACACCAAGATTATGGGTCAGTGTGGCTGGTGCAGTTTCACTTCCATCTCTGTGATAACATTTCCAACGTGGGGGGGGGGGGGGGGGGTCACTCTCATAACTTGTGCCACTTCAATGTAAGCGAGGTGTTTGGAAGAAATCGTGGGAAATGTGGGCACATGGTTTCGTTCATTCGAGAAAATTCTCCTCCAGATTTCAATATTTGCTGCGCTCCCCCTCTGGAGTTTGTTTGGTCAGGAACAAGCAGTGGACAGAGAGGTCAACAGTAGCAGCAAAAGAAAATGGCAACAATGCTGGAGCTGCAGTAACTGCAGCTCTGTTGCTGATGTAGACCCATGCAGAGTGCAGAGCAAAGTCTCGGCTCTTCCACATGGGGTCCATGTGCCACGTAATCTATCAACCCACGAGTCCTTGGAATGTGGAAAGAAATCAGAGCACCCAAACGAAGCATACACAGGAGCCAATGGGAGATCATTTGAACTCCAGGCAGACAGCACCTGGGGCCAGGAATCTACCCCTGCACCTGTGCCATCCTAAAATTATTCCTCGAATCTTCACATTGAAATCTCTTCAAGGCTCTGTAGCCTCTTTACCCCTCTTCTTTACCCCTTCATCAAAAATCTTTTGTGCTCTCTGACCTTTCCCAATCATCTCCCTAGGATTAGCAATCATGTTTTTAGCTCCATAGTTTTGGGACTCAGTAACTCTGACTAGCATTGGCTTAAGATCTCAATTCCTTATGCAAGTTTGTAAGTATTTGTCAAGCTTGCCAAAACCCCCGAATGGTAAAATATCCCAAAGAATGAGAAGCAATTTATTGGATTGAATCTGCATCAGTTCATCCAAATTATGCATTTTTTTGCGTAACTAACAGCTGATACATGATCCTAAACATGGTGATGCCTAGTTGTCTGGAAAATACAATACTTTGACTCCAACCTCCTCCTACACTATTCGTGCTTTCATGGCATATGCTGCACTAGAAGATCCACAGATATTGTGATTAAAAACACCATGTTGGAGAAATTCAGCTAGTCAAACAGTATGCCTTATATAGCAAAGACAAAGTTAGATAACTAACTTTTCAAATTTTAATTTATTACATTTAGAAATACAGCACAGTACAGGCCCTTCTGGCCCTCGAGCCCATGCCACCCAAATACCCCAATTAATCTCCAACCCCCATACATTTTTTCTGAAGGGCGGGAGGAAACCAGAGCACCCAAGGAAAACCTACGCAGACCTGGGGAGAATGTACCAACTCCGTACAGACGATGCCGGTCCCCATCGCTGGCGCACTAACAATGTTGTGCTAACCGCTGCGCTGACCATGACATTTTGGGCATGAGCCCTTCATCAAGGTATGAAAAAATACAGGGAGGCTCCCAAACAGAATGTTTTGGGAAGAGAGGCAGGTGGAGGTGCATGGTTCCAAAGGCAAGAGATAATAGGTGGATAAGGGAGGGAGGGGACATCTTATCCACCTATTTCTTCCAGCCTTTGGAACCATGCTCTTCCCCCTGCCCCCCCACCACACCCCACCCCACACCCCCTGCCACTATGTTCTGTCATTTTTCCCTCATTTTGCTCATACCTTAAGCCCGAAACGTTGGTTATGTACCTTTATCTTTGCTGTATAAAGTACGCTGTTTGACCAGCTGAGTTTCTCCAACATTGTGTTTTTACTTCAACCATGGTGTCTGCAAGCTTTTGTGTTTTACAGCAGATATTGGGATGTGCATGGCCATTGTAAGGGAGAGTACCATAAAATTATGGACAATGTGTCATGCCGAGTTTGCTATTTATACATACAGGGTAGGCAATTTGGCCAAAATATATGAGTTCAATCAATGGGCATGCTTCCATGCTTTAAAACTATCACCAAGAGAGGTAGTATCCAAATACTACCCTTAAATATTTTATTCTCTATTTCCCATATTTTCTTCCCTATTATTCATTCTGGACTGAGCCATCATCAACATGAGAGTTCTTTATCCATTCGGTCTTGAATTGAGAGGCTTGCTGGAGTTGTTCAGTCAACCTCATAGCAGTGGGTCTGCAGTGAAATATTGCCTTCAGCCAACCAATGACAGCCGTGAACTACTTGTGTTGACATAACAATCTGGTAGCTTTAGAGTCACCACTCCAGATTTATTTAATTAACAGACTCAGTGGGATTTGAACTCATGACCCAAGATATCCATTAATCTTCTGCCTAGTTTACTGGACCAGTAACAATGGCTATGCTACTGTTCCTCTCAATATGCAGCTCCTTCACTGTTACTTCTCCAGCCTATGAACTGATTTTTAAATCATTGATAATTATGTAGGGGCTTGTTTCTTACTGGTTAATCCATTTCCAGATTAAAATGGAGAGTTATAAATATTTATATAGGATTGTGAAAGCTTCTGTTCTGAGTCATCATTTTGATTGGCTCTATTAAGATAGAGAACTAATTTTTGATTTCAGAATGCAAATTCCAAAGATCACAGGAACAAAAGGATATCTTCCTGGATTGAACACATCATAAAAAATGCTTCTAATTGACAAAGATTAAAGACAACATATTAGTTTCATAATGCCCAGCAGAACTGCTGGGAATGACAACAATTTATTACTCTCTCCTTTTATACCTATTATCTGCCTTGAAATTTATGATAAATTAATTTATACTATTGTTGATGGTGTATCTTATTTATCTGTTTGGATGTAGCAAGTAAGAATTTTGAACTCTTCATATAATTACATTAAACTCTCGCCCCATCTCACCTCAACTAATGTTGACAAGGTTGTCTTGGGAAGATATTTAGCCTTTAAGGACAGAACCTGACCTTGCCTTTCCCATCATAAAGTTTTGGGAAGCACGCTCGTGCTTTCCAGTTGGAGACACAAGATGTTGGAATCCAGAGCAAAATGAAAACTTCTGCAGGAACTTAGGGAAAGGGATGCATCTGTGAGGAAAAATAATCTCAGGATTGTATGGGATTTCACATAGGAACTCTGACAATAAATCTGACCTTCGAACTATGAAGAAAATCTAGACTTGTGGTCAAACTCAGTAGATTTAGCCACATCTGTGAGGGAAGGGGATTGCCATCACTTTAGAGTGAAACCCTAAAGCACGGCCACTTTCTCAGATGCAAATGGGGACGGTCATTGATTATGTCCATGTTTACATCAGAGTTGTGGGTTACTTTAAGTAAACATTATTGAGGTGAAAATTCAATCATAATCTTGTTCAATACTGACATAGACAGGGTTCAATGGTAGCTGTCGTAATGTTCAGTGACTCCAAAGAGACATTTCTATTCCAATGCTGAATAATTGCAAATAATTAGAGATCTGCAAAAAAAACTCTCACTGTAAGTAATGTTTGTTGCAGCTAGCAATGGAGGCTTGAAAACGAACTCAAAATACTTGAAGCATTTAATTGCACAGGAGCCAGATATCCAAAAGAACCTTTCAGCTCTGATGAAAGCTTTTTGACATGAAATATTGCTCCATTCTGCCCAGATGTTGTATTATCTGCTGAGCATTTCTAGCAATTTCTATTTACAGGTATATACCGCTTTACGAATACTTGTTTTATGCAAATTTGCTTTTTACAAAAAAACCTGTGTTCACTTTTATGAAAAAGAAGCCAGTGGGGTGGTCAGTGCGTGGACAGCAGAGCTGTCACAGAGTGGCCAGTGGGGTGGTCAGCATGCAGGTGGCGAGGCAGTCACAGTGCGGCTGGTAGGACTGTCAACACTCTCTGTCTTCCCGATTCTGGTAATTGAAACTATACAGAACATACATTATTTCTACTTTATATAGGCTGTGTATTTATCATATTATTCCTGCTTTTACTATATGTTAGTGTCATTTTAGGTTTTGTGTATTATATGGTATGATTTGGTTGGTTATTTTTTGGAATGCTCAAAACATTTTCACTTATAAATTAATGGTGATTACTGTGGTGCGCTGTTAGCCAGAATCAGACACACACAAGGTAAAGACTGTACAACAGGCTTTAATCCACAAAGACTTCCACAGAGCCAGGCTGGCTGTGGCTGCAGCAACTCTGAGTGAGGCCTCGGGAGGCCAGCGCAGGCTTATATCCTGGAGGGTGATTGACACCCGACTGGGTGGGGCTTGAACCATTCAGGCTGACTGATTGACAGCCGGCCAGATGTTGACCTGTCTCCTTACACACCTGCAGATACAGAGGTTTCCCCTTGCAGTAGGCTGGTGGTACACTCCTGCAGGTACAGAGGTTTCCCACTGCAGTAGGCCGGTGGTGTACCACCACAATCACTTCTTCGCTTTACATAATTTCGGCTTATGGAAGGTTCTGTAGGAATACTCCAGTTTCATAAGGTGAGACAACGCTCAGCATCTGTTCATGAGACAATAGACAATAGGAGCTGGAGTAGGCCCTTTGGCCTGTCGAGCCAGCACCGCCATTTTACAGATCATGGCTGATCACTACCATCAGTACCCCTTTCCAGCCTTATCCCCATAACCCTTAACTCCTTTGCCCACTAGAGTCTTATCTAACTCTCTTTTGAACATAATCAGCGAATCTGCCTCTACCACCCTCTGTGGCAGAGCATTCCACAGATTCACACTTCTCTGGGTAAAAAAATGTTTTCTCATCTCCGTCCTAAAGGGCCTACCCTGTATTCTTAAACTATGCCCTCTAGTCCTCGTCTCCCCCATCATTGGGAACAAGTAATCAGACTTCACCCTGTCTATCCCCCTGATGATTTTGTATACCTCAATCATGTCCCCCCTCATCCTTCTAAACTCCATCGGATACAAGTCCAGTTTTTCTAGCCTTTCAGCATATGTCAACCCCACCATCCCTGGAACTAACCTTGTAAATCTGCGCTGCACACCCTCTATAGCTAGTATGTCCCTCCTCAAGATTGGAGACCAGAACTGGACGCAATACTCCAGGTGTGGTCTCACCAGGGCCCTGTACAACTGCAGAAGGGCGTCTCTGTTCCTATACTCCAATCCCCTCTTTATGAAAGCCAACATGCTATTAGCCTTCTTCACAGCTTTCTGAACCTGCATGCTAGTCTTCAGTGACCGGTGAACAAGTACTCCCAGATCCATTTGCTCCTCCCCACTCCCTCGCTTGCCTCCATTTAAATAATACTCAGCTTTCCTATTATTTCCCCCAAAATGGATAACCTCACATTTGCTTACATTGAACGTCATCTTCCATTCAGCCGCCCACTCCCCCAACCTGTCCAAGTCCCTCTGCATTTTCCTGACATCCTCCTCACACCCCACACCGCCACCCAGTTTCGTGTCATCTGCAAATTTGCTCAAATTATTAATAATCCCCTCATCCAAATCATTTACATAAATTACAAACAACTGAGGACCCAATACCGATCCCTGCGGCACTCCACTCATCACATCCTGCCATCCTGAAAAAGACCCGCTTACCCCAACCCTTTGTTTCCTATTTCTTAACCAATTTCCTATCCATGTCAGCACCTTACCTCCAATACCGTGCTCCCTGATCTTGCCCACTAGTCTCCCGTGCGGTACCTTATCAAAGGCCTTCTGGAAGTCCAAATACACCACATCCACAGGCTCTCCCAAGTCCACCCTCTTTGTCACATCCTTGAAAAATTCCAGAAGGTTAGTCAAGCATGACTTACCCTTAAGGAATCCATGCTGACTAGCCCTTATACTATTATTTCTGCCTAAGTGTTCTGCTATTACTCCTTTTATGATAGACTCCAATATCTTCCCCACCACCGATGTCAGGCTGACCGGTCTATAATTTCCCGTTTTCTCCCTCCCTCCCTTCTTAAAAATCGGCACCACATCAGCCACTCTCCAATCCTCAGGGACCTCCCCCGAATCTATGGAACTTTGGAAAATGTCGACCAGTGCTTCCACAATTTCCATAGCAACTTCTTTAAGCACCCTGGGATGCAGCCCATCAGGCCCTGGGGATTTATCAGCCCTCAGTCCCAACAATTTACTCACAACCTCCTGTTTCTGGATCTGGATATCCATGAGATCCCCTACTTCCCCAGGAAAGTTCCCCAAGTCTCTTGGCACCGCATGACCATTACCCCCCTAACTGACCATAACCTATATCCTCCTTGGTGAAGACAGTTGCAAAGTATTTGTTAAATTCCTCAGCCATCTCCTTGTTTCCGGTAATAATTTCACCCTTTTCCATTCTTAATGGACCAATTTTGGACCGAACCAATTTCTTCCTCTTCACATATTTAAAAAAGCTTTTGCTATCCTCCATTATATTATTTGCTAATTTCCTCTCATACTTAATTTTCCCCTCTCTTATGACTTTCTTAGTTACCCTCTGATGCTCTTTGAAGGTTTTCCAATCTTCTAACTTCCAACTCCGCTTCGCTATCCTATACTTCATGGGGAGTTAGCTCAATGCTGTTACAGCGCCAATGACCAGGGTTCTAATCTGGCGCTGTCTGTAAGGAGTTTGTACATTCTCCTCGTGTCTGAGTGGGTTTCATCCAGGTGCCCTGGTTTCCTCCCACCCTTCAAAATGTACAGCGATCGTAGGTCAATTGGGTATAATTGGGCAGGTCGAGCTCATGGGCCAGAAGGGCCTGTTACTGTGCTGTATGTCTAAATTTTTTAAAAATGCGCACCTCCCTCATTGACAATTGATTTGCAAAGGTGGACAGTGTTTTGCAGCAATTGATTTTCATGAATACCTCAAATATATGGTGTGTTATAATGCATAGCATCAAAACTAAACCAATGGATTTTAGCAAGGCCTTTGACAAAGTTGGTATAGAAAGTTAGACCCTCCATGGATGGACTGGCAGATTGGAGACAAGGCAGACTTGGTGGGAAAGAGAATGATGAAGGATTGGATTTCTGATTGGAAGCCTGTGGTCAGTGGTGCACCACAAGGATAGTGCTGGGACCTTTAATGTTCTTGATACATGTTAACAATTTGGATGTGAATGTAGAAAGAAGTTTGAGTATCATAAGAAAATTGGTGGAGTAGATAGGAAGGAAAGTTGCCTAAGGCTATATATAACATGACAAAGATTAGCTGGAAAATTGGGCAGGGCAAAGGAAAATGCAATTTAATCCGGAGAAATTTGAGATGATGCATTCTGAGAGGCCAAATTGGGGAACCATGCAAATCTGATTTCATACTTGCTTCTCCAAAACCAAATAGACTTCGAGGTCATTGAACTCAATTTGTCTTTGTTAACGTTATTCAGAATTTATTGTCATGAACATGTCACAAAATTTGATGTTTTGTGGCAGCATTACAATGCTTCTCCATGGACTGTCATGTGTGGTCCTGAGATCCTGAAAGTGATGCCGTCTGGAGTTATGCTCCTGGTAGGGTGACTCATAGCAGTAAAGTTGAGGGTGAGGTCTCTGACAAAGAACAATCCAACCAAGTCCTCAATGGTGGAACAGGTGGATGAAGTTACTCTGAACTCAATGGCTGTGAAGACAGACAAAGACTGCAACAAATCCATCAGCTCCAATCATCATGGTTTCCTTGTCATTGGAATTAGTTGACTGATTTATGAAGTATCATGTACTTCTTGGAGTGCAACATTAAATACATGTTAAAACAATTACACACACAGGCATCTTCACTCTGTGGGCAACAGAACCAAGGGCATCATCCTTAACCTCGAGGGATAGCCTCAACAACAACAGTGCAAATATTGCAATAAATTACAGTTAAAAATAAATAAATTAGCGCAAAAGTAAAGAAGGTGAGTTGTGTCTGTGGTTCATTGTCCATTCAGAAATCTGATGGTGGCGGGGAAGAAGCTGTCCTTGTGCTTCTGGGTTTTCATCTTCAGGCTCCTGATGGTAGCAATGTGAAGAAGGTGTCGCCTGGCAATGAGGATCCTTGAGGATAGAGGCAGCTCTGCTAAGGCACCATCTCTTGTAGATGTCCTGAATGGAGTGAAGACTGATGCCCATGATGGCGCTGGCCACGTTCACAATTCTCGGTAGGTTTTTTCCTGTACTGTGCTATTGGCACCTCCACACCAGATGGTGATGCCACCAGAATAATGCTCTTCACAGTGCACCTATAGAAATTTGCAAGGGTCTTGGTAACATACCAAATTTCCTGAAACTCCTCATGAAGTATCACTATTGGCAAGACTTCTTCTTAATTGCATTGACATGGAGGCGCCAGAATGGATCTTCAGAGATGTGGACACCCAGGAATTTGAAGTTCTTAATCCTTTCAACTGCTGACCCCTCAATGAGGGCTGGTTTGTGTTCTCCTGATTTCCCCTTCTGGAAGTCCACAATCAGCTCCTTAGTTTTGCTAACATTGAGTGCAAGATTATTGCTGTGACAACACTCAACTAGATGATCTATCTCCCTGCTATATGCTCCCCATTGCCATCTGCAATTCTGCCAACTACTGCAGTGTCATTGGCAAATTTATAGATGGCACATGAATTGTGTGCCTAGCCATACAGTCATGGGTGTAGCGAGAGTAGAGCAGAGGGCTAAGCGCACATCCTTGAGATGAGCCTGTGTTGATTTTCAGTGAGGAGGAGACATTGTTTCCATCTGTACTGACTGTGGTCTTCTGACAATGAAGTCAAGGATCTAGTTGCAGAGGGAGGTACTGAGGCCCAGGTTTTGAAGTTTGTTGACCAGCAATGAGGGTATGACAGTGATGGAAGAAGAGCTGTCTTCTGGCCACACCTGGAGTATTGTATGCAGTTCTGGTCTCTGTACTGGAGAAAGGAGGTGGATACTCTGGACAGCAGGATGTGGAGCGCTTTATTGACAAAGAGATGTTGAGTTTGTTTTCAAAGGAGCAGTGGAGGTTGTGAGGTGGCCTGATAGAGGTATATTTATCTCTGAGCGGAACGTAGAGCGTAGATAATAAATAACTTTTTTCCATGGTTGTGGTGTCTATTAACAAGAGGGCATAAGTTTAAGGTGAGAGCTGGATTTGAGGAGGACTTTTATTTCCCCATAGAGGCTGATTGGAACCTGTAGTCAGCTGCCTTGAAGTGGCATGATGAGGTTGAAGAAGTGACTTGACAAGTATTTGAATTGCAAAGACTTAAAAGGCCAAGGAACTGTTTTTTTTTGTTTTAAATTGTATATACTGCACAGTAGAAGCTGATTCCGGCCATTGAAACCTGTGCCACTCAGTTACACCCAAATTAACTGACAATCCTATATATTTTGGAGGTTGGGAGGAAACCGGAGAACCTGGGTAAAACTCATGCAAACATGGGGAGAATGCGTAGACTTCAAACAGGGCTGGATTCTAATCTGGGTCGCTGGTGCTGTAATACTGAAGCCAACTGTGATGCCCTGAACAGACAAAACAGACCTAATGCAGATAAAATGGGAAGCAATAACATGATGGGGCATTGGATCTATTTCTGTGCTGTAAGACTCAATGACTACCAGTAGTTGCAGTGAGCATAACAGGGCATTGCAGAATGGCATGCAACTGATTTCTCAGTCTGTCCCCTGGGCTCACCGCTGGGTCCAGCGATATTCAATACCCGGCCCTTCTTCCACATGCAAGCTAAACCTCATTCACCATCACCACCCCATTCATCTATTTGGTGCTGCTTACCCTCAATGAAAGGTAAGCTCAGGTGATCTTTTAATTTGACCCTAAACCACCTACTGCATATCAATAGTCTTCCCAAATTACAGCATGTTTAAATTTAGAAAAAAAAATCAAGAAGTGGCCCAGTTGACCCTTCGGTTACACTTGAAGAAACACGGAGCCCATTTATTCAACATTTTCATATGATGTAAGTTGATCCTTTCTGAATCCATTCCAACATTGTTTTTTGTTTGAGTCGAGGTGAGAAATTAACCACAAAGTAATTGTTTAAGCGCAGAAACATGGTAGCCCAGCTTTTGCTTCCCTTTTTTGTTGTTTCTTATTTAGGGGGATATTTTTGTAATAAAATTTGATTCCTTTTCATGTTTGGCCTTGAAGAGATTGGGAGGCTCAGTTTCCATATGTTCCTTGAGGTTTGTATATGCTAACCATTGTTAATGCAATTCCCCCTCTCTTGGTATCATTTATTAATCTGAAATTTAATAAAAAGATTGAAAAGGAGAGATCTTTTAATTTCTTTCTTAATTTCAGTGTATATTTATGTAATTAATTAACAGCAATTGTACGTTTTGCAAATTGATTTTTATTTTTAACCTCCCCTTTTAAACCTTTTCCATATGTATCTGGTAATGCAGGAAAATGCCTTCTGTCAAGGTGGGATGCTGAAAATAATACTGGGGTGATCTGTGGGTAGGGTCTTCGATCCCATCACAGAGTGAAGGGCAATGTTGTCGGTGTCAGCAGTGTCGTGAGATTCACCCCACCCCCCCCCCCCACAAAAAAAAATTACTGGGATCACAGGGCTAACACAAGCAGCAGCTGCAAAGCATGAACCAGGATTAGCATCACGCAACCTAATGCACTAGGTTAAAAAGCTTATTATTTTACTGTGAATAATAAGGTGTAACATTTTGTATTATATAGTATTATGATCAATGCGTTACAATACATATTCTGTTATAATGTGTTGTATGGATTACAATCAGTTATAATGAATATTGTGTTAAAATGGATGGTATGTATTACAGTCAATAATTATTTTTTGTATATGGTGCTACATGTGGTAGATACTCATTTACAAATGTCTGTTTAATGTAGGATGTGGCTTTCAGCTTACTCGTCTTATGGGTATTAATAAAACTGAATGGATTTATCTGACACTTGAATCTCTGTCAGTCTAATTGTTCAGGTAACATGTTTTCATCATTGAAGCCCATTTGTCTTTGGAGAAGCAAGTGTGAAATCAGATTTGTAATTGCTTCTGTATGGAAAGGACAGATTTTGCAATGTTTCATGTGCAAATGCTTGATCATTGCTAATGTAAAAATGTTTTATGTGTATGAGAAAGTACAGCGAGATGGATTTTGGAAGGCAGAATTAGGTGAGGCAATTCACAAAAGAGCTGGAGAAACTCAGCAAGACACACAGCATCTATAGAAAGTAAAGGCTCATCGATATTTCGGGCCTGAGCCCTTCGTCAAGGAACAGATTGATGAAGGGCTCAGGCCCGAAACATTGGTTACCCTTTACTTTATTTAGATGCTGCGCGATATGCTGAGTTTCTTCAGCACTTTTCTGGCCTGCACTAGACCCCAGCCTCTGCAGACTTTTCTATTTACTTAATTAGGAGAGGCAATGTGGTTCAAATGGGACAACAGGGAAAGGAACTGGGGGTTCTCAAGGGTTTCTGCATACTAGCACTTGAAATCAGCAGTGCAAAGCTATTAGAAACCCCACAGGATTCTAAAACTAATGCGAATAATTAAAAATAAAAAGTAAGATATGCAGAAATGTATAAGTCATCATTTGGACCTCAGACAGAGAATTATATCTGTTTTGGGGCATTGTATTGTAGAAAGGATATAAAGATTTAAGTGCAGAGGGCCATTACTTGATTAAAGGAGATTGTCTTCCTATCAAGTAGACTAAGTCAAGGGGGGGGGGGTGATGTAATAGAGATGTCCAAAATGGTTGTATGAAGTAGGAATTAGGGAGACATAGTTTATGGAACATGGAACATTCTCGCAAAGGAATAGGCCTATAATGTCGCCTAAATCAAACTAAACTCTGCTGCTTGGCATATAATACAGTATCTCCTTATCCCCACTGCATTTTCATATGTCAATCTCTTCTTCTTTGGCTTGGCTTCACAGACGAAGATTTATGGAGGGGGTAAAAGTCCACGTCAGCTGCAGGCTCGTTTGTGGCTGACAAGTCCGATGCGGGACAGGCAGACACGGTTGCAGCGGCTGCAGGGGAAAATTGGTTGGGTGGGGTTGGGTGTTGGGTTTTTCCTCCTTTGCCTTTTGTCAGTGAGGTGGGCTCTGCGGTCTTCTTCAAAGGAGGTTGCTGCCCGCCAAACTGTGAGGCGCCAAGATGCACGGTTTGAGGCATTATCAGCCCACTGGCGGTGGTCAATGTGGCAGGCACCAAGAGATTTCTTTAGGCAGTCCTTGTACCTCTTCTTTGGTGCACCTCTGTCTCGGTGGCCAGTGGAGAGCTCGCCATATAACACGATCTTGGGAAGGCGATGGTCCTCCATTCTGGAGACGTGACCCACCCAGCGCAGCTGGATCTTCAGCAGCGTGGACTCGATGCTGTCGACCTCTGCCATCTCGAGTACTTCTACAATCTACAATTCTCTTAAATGCTTTTATTGCACCTGCTTCCATCCCTACTTCTGACAGCCTGTTCAAGGCACCCACCACCCTGTATAAAAAAATCTTTCCCAGCACACCTACTTTGAACTTTCCCCCTTCACTTTAAATGATTATCCTCTGGTATTTGACATTCTTATTCTGGGGGGGAAGGAAAGATTCTAACTGTCTAGCTATGCCTCTCTTAATTTTATAAACATCTATCAGGAATCCACTCACAAAACAATCCAAGTTTATCCATTCTCACCCATACCTCAAACCCTCTAATCCAGGAAGCATCCTGGTAAGCCTTTTCTGTACTCTTTTGGAAGCCTCTACATCCTTCCTGTAATAGGGCAATCAGCATTGCACACTGTACTCCAAGTTCTGGCTGACCAGAACTACAACATGACTTCTTTGCCCTTATGCTCAACATCCCAACCAATGAAGACAAGCATACATGCTTTATTTATCACACACCCAGATCAATGCTTTTAGGAGTTCTGTCACCAACTATAAACATTCCCCTTACATTTAATTTAACCTTCCAAGTACAACACCTCACATTTGTTTGGTTTAAAATCCATCTGGTATTCTCTGCCCATATCTGTAAGCTAAATCCTATTCTATTCTTTGATGGACCTCTGCACTGTCCACAACTCCACAATCCTTGTGTTATCTGCAAACTTATTAACCCATTCACTTACTCTTTCAACTGGGACCCCCTCAGATCTCCAGCCAGAAGAACACCCTTCCCCAGCTATTCCCTTACCTTCCAGGGCAAATCTGACATTCTGTCTATAACAACACAATGAGGCCAAGTGGGTTTCTCATTCCCACAAAGGAGGTTGAAGAACTGTTTTCTCTTGTGCTGGTTCCTTGATGTACTTCTTTTCAAGAAGCTGGTCACATGGCCTCTATCCCTGGTTTCTCCAGGGCTGATCCTTTTCACTCTGCAAATATATCAACTTTTTGGAACAAGCTGTCTTCGAAACCTGCTGCTAGTTCACAGTCACTTTCCAAAACCTGGAGGCTTTTGCTAACTCTGTTTGCTTAAAGGGACAGTCCCACTCAATAAAATGAACTGAAAAATGGGAGAATGTCATACAGCATAGTTATATATTGAGCTATAAATCCAAATGAAAATAAAACTGAAAAAAAAAATCCAGAGCACAATCCTTTTAAAGAAATAGTATTTAATATCACAAACAAAAAGAAAAAAATAAACAAAAAATATTCACAACCCCTATCACTAAGCAAGGTTAAAAGCAGACACATAGGAATTAACTGACAACAACCTGGAGATGGACAGCACAGTACCAAAGCTTCAGAACAACCTGAATTCTTAAGATAATGATAGTCCATAAATGGGCCCGATGTCTTTGGAAGTTAATTTTTCAATCTTTGATGGCATATCTAAAGTTTTATAAACTTAAACAAGACATAATATCATTTTACCATTTTGTGTGTGTGTGTGTGTGTGTGTGTGTATTGTCTTTCCATTTAATCAAAATTGCACGTCTGGCTATCAATGAAGCTCAAGATAAAATTCGGTTTTGAATTGAAGTCAGAAATACATCAACATCTGGAAATGATACAAAGAGAGCAATTAAAGGGCAAGGTTCTTATTTTCACTTGTGAATCACCGATAATGTTTGAAAGATATCTTTCCAAAATTTTCCAAACTTGGCCAAGTCCAGAACATGTGAACCAAAGAAGCATCACAAATTTTACATTTATCATATGGAGGACTTGTATCTGAATAAAAATGAGACAATTTAACTTTAAACAGGTATACTCTATGGAACACTTTAAGTTGGAACAAACAGTGTCGTGCACAAAGGGAGGTCGTATTAATCAGATTACACATGGAGTCCCAGACCTCATTAGAGAATGGAAGATTCAAATCCTGCTCCCAGTTGTTCCTGATTTTAACTAATGAGGCTATTCTTAAATCAAGCTAATTATTATAAGTTGGAGATATTAAACCTTTCTGAGAAAGTTGTAAATCAAAAAAGTGTATCAAGGATGTTCGCCAAAGGGATTGTGGGAAAGTCAGGGATCTGAGACTGAACAAAATGTCTAATTTGTAAATATCTAAAAAAATGAGTTAAATTTTACCACCAATTGTTCAAAACAAGCAAAATTATTATGAATAAAAAGATCTTTGAAACATTAAATACCCCATCTGTACCCGTCATTAAAGGCGGGAAATAAAAATTTTGCATCTCTGTGAAAACAGAGTTGAACAGATATGGCGGTGCAGGCCGAGCTGCTGTAACCACAGGGCTGCTACTGCTGCTGACTCATGCGGAGCAGGGAGCAGAGACACAGGGCTCCCGCGAGGTCCAACTGCCCAGTCTGACAGCCTTCGGCTTTGTATTAGCTTTAAACAGCCTATTTTTGGAGCCGATTTTATTCTAAAATTATGTGACTGCGGGGCCTGCACCTAAGTTGGCGGCACCTATTCTAGGCAGCAGCCACAAGAGGTTGCAGACTCCAGGGAAGCAGGGGACTGGCTCAGGGAACCAGAAAACACCCCCACCGTTTGAGGAGAAGAAGAAGAGGAGATGACCCACGGGACGGTGACCACAGAGGCGGACCAGTGAGGGGCTCTGCGGCTGAAGAGCATACGGACGGTGGGCTGTTTGAAACTCGCGGTGTGGAACCCACAGAGGCTGCTGGCATCTGAGTTGAGGGATTCACACCAGGCAGCAGACAGCTGGAGACTGGCTGAAGGGGTACCATGTGTTGGAACTGGGAGGCAAGAAGGTTCAAGGGCACGGAAGGATTCCTGATCATGTCGGAGGGTTTAGATCTAGAACAAGGGTTGCCAATGGTTTGGACTGGATTCTGTGTGGCTGTGACAGCACTGGAGATGAATCCAAAGGCACACAGTGTCTCTGAGGGGACTCTCTTTTGCTTTTATTTCTCTGACCGTAAGAGGAGCTTCAAGCAATTTCAGCCGATGGTGAATATGATTGACTTATAGCAGATGAAATCAAATTCTGTGTAATATTGCACTGTCTTCGTTACATGGCAATAAAGGAATCTTGAATCTTGAAATGAGTAGGAGAATGAAACATTCCGAAGCCAGCACAGGTATGATGGCTACTTCACACAATGTACGTTTCTATAATTGAGAAATGCTAATTGACTGGTGGAAATCTTACAATGTTATGTGTATACTCTTAGTCATTGTAGAAACACCTGTTAATCCAAAAGTTTTGGCACAAAATATCTCTATCATTTGCAATTACTTGCATCCATATTGATTTCACTGGGAAACTTTGATTGTTTTGCACCATTTAAATCAGTATAACAATTCTTTCCAGATGGATCACATCTCATTATGGAGGATAAAATTGAAAACTGCTAAATCTTTTGTTGATCTACAATGTATTTTTCCAAGAATTTTTTTTAAATTGAAAATGCTGGAAATTGAAATAAAAACAGAAAATTGCTGGAAAATAGTGTTTGAGTCAGTGGAAAGAGATAAAGGGTTATTGTTCGAAGTTGAAGACTTTTCATTAGAAGATCCTTCTGATCTTCAATCTGAAATGGAAGAGCCATTGGATGGGCCTCAAGAAACTCAGGACAAATCCAGGCTTGGGGACATTCAATGGGAAATGAAGACTGGATCTTCCAGAGGTGTAAGATTGATGGATAGTGTAAATTTATGTTGCCTGAATTGCCAACAGCAGTTGCAAATGATTGACAAAATGGTACATTTATGATAGCCATTGCGAGGAAAGTGAGAGGCGATAACACATTGGAGGAAGGGGAAACTATCGACGGGATAAATGTTTTAAAGAAAATCATCACTGAGTTCCTTGAAATCCCTGTCATAAATTGTCTAATCTCTTCTCTAAGAATAAAGAACTTAGCAGAATTGACTTTCATATAAAATCATACTGACTTCCCATTTCTTTAGTTACCTTGAGATACCCATCTTCAATTTAATTTCATATGTTACCATCCTAAGTTGCCTGTCATTTCTCGAAAATAGTACCCTCCTCATGCCCAAATTCCCTCCTCTATCTCAAGAACTCTGCAGGGAACACACCTAATTTTGGTCGGAATTTGCCGTAGCATCCCGAACTGTAATAATTTCAGACCCATTGGTTTTCTTATCTCTACTTGTAACGGTTCTTTAAAATGTTCTTCTTTCTCTGAAAATGATTGCGCGCTTCTGAAAATGAATCACTTCTTTTTGTAATTACCAAGTAATCCAAACTTTCCTGAATACCCAGAACCACCCTGGACACTTTTCAAGGAGCAAACGACTTTCTAGTAAGTGAAAATAAAATAAAAAATGCTATTGATGTTTGAAATCTGAAAGAAAAACTGAAAATGTAAGAAATATATGTCCGGCATCATCTGTAATGAAAGGTCTGGCATCTTTTCCATCTGTGAATCATAGAACACTACAGCACAGTACAGGCTCTTCAGCCCTTGACCCATATATCCCTAATACTGAATCCACCCTACCCCGTAACCTTCCATTTTTCCTTCATCCATGTGTCTGTCTAAGAGTCTCTTAATGCCCCCAATGTTTCAGCTTCCACCTCCATCCCTGGCAAGGCATTCCAAGCACCCACAATTCTCTATGTTAAAAATTTACCCCTGATGACTCCCCTAACTGTGCACATGTCCTCTACTGTTTGCCATTCCCACTCTTGGAAACAGGTGCTGGCTGTTCACCCTATCTATGCCTCTCATCATTTTGCAGACCTCTATTAAGCCTTGTCTCATCCTTCTATGCTCCAAAGAGAAAAGTCCCAGCTCTGCCAATTCTTGCCTCATAAATCTTGTTTTCCAATCCAGACAACATACTAGTAAATCCTCTGCACCTCCTCATAGCTTCCACATCCTTCCAAACGTCAGTGAGATGACCAGAACTGAACACAATATTCCAAGTGTGATCTAACCTGAGACTTGGAACATGACCTCTCTACTCCTGAACACAATCACCCTATTAATGAAATCCAGCCTCCCATAGGGCTTCTTAACTATCCCATCAACGTGTGCGGTGACCTTGAAGGATGTATGGATTTGAACCCCAATGTCCCTCTGTTCACCCTCACTCCTAAGTTACCGACCATTAACCCTATACTCAGCCTTTTGGTTTGTCCTTCGAAAATGCATCACCTCACACTTATCTCCGTCTGCCCAACTCTGCATCCTGTCTATATCCTCTTGTAACTTTAGCAACCTTCAGGTCCATTCACTACTCCTCCAACCTTTGAGTCATCCACAAACTTACTGACCCATCCTTCCGCCTCTTCATCCAGGTCATTAATAAAAATCACAAAGAGCAGAATATTCTCATCTTAATGTTTCCTGCAATTTGGTCCCATTGTTGGTTCCTTTTTCTGTTCCTTCTCTACGATCAGGAAGATCACAACATTCTATCATCTGGCGTATTTTCTATTTTGAACAATAATTATGAGAAATACAGAAGTTGTTTCAACAGGGTGCTGATTATCATCTGATAGGTCTGGTCTATACTGGCGATGGCAGTCCAAGTCCTTGTGTAGAGGAGTTATTACCTCTGACAAGAGAACAGAAATGGCACAAGCTTTCATAATCTTTTCTTGTCCAATTTGTTTAACAGAATTTCTATTCAGGAAAATAATGTTCAATCAAGCCAATCTGATTAAATAACCTATCTGTTTCCTTTTATTTAATTCGTTATCAGGCTAAAGGCAAAGGTAGATGGCATTCCTTGAAGAAAGGTTCAGGCATGAAATGTTGGTAATATATCTTTACCTTCCATAGACAGCCGAGTTCCTCTGGCATTTCTGTGTGTTTTTACTACACTCACAGCATCTGCACACTTTCGTGTTTCACTCCATACATTGTCTGTCCCATGCAAGAGATGTATTGGCAATTCCATAAAGAAATAGTGGTTTATTACCACGTGTAATAATTAAAAAAAAATAGTTTACCATTGAATGTAATGCAATTATAATGTGGTTTAAAATGTATAAATAAAGTATTTTAAAACAAATAGTGGTCCTGGGGGTGGATGTTCCTCCTCAGTTATACACAGTAGCTAGACCACATCAGAGAATATTTATATGGTAAATTTGTTTTCATCAAAGTTCAGTGGAGACACATTTCAGAATCAAGATGTGATGTGTGCATGTTTCTTTTTACCACTTCCTTAATTCATGCAATTGATAGGATTAGGTGTTCACATCAAGTAACCGTTCTCCTGGATCAAGATTCAAGATCCCTTTATTGTCGTGGACACAAAGTGTACACAATTTATTTTTCTTTGTTTGTCTTGAAAAGGCATACAAAGGACGGTGCTGGTTCAGGGCTCCTATTGAGATATGAAGGAGAAGCAAAAGAGAGTCCCTTCAGAGACGTTGAGTATCCGGGGTTCCTTCTGCACCTTGTGAACTTGTAATATCTGTACCCACACAGCATCCTGTCCATTCCAGCAGTGAACTCAAGCTCGACTCACTTTCCTCACTTCCTGGTTCCAACCCCCTGAAGCAATTAAGAACCTGTCAGCACCTGAGGCTCCTCAGGAGCTCTGCAAGTCCTTCAGTCACCAAGCTCGCTCTGGTTACATCAGAGCATATAATAAATATCCAATGAACTCCCAGTAGGATACTTGCCCTTCTGAGAAACCACAGTCACTGGAACAAAACTTGAGGCATGTTTCCGCTACCTTCCCCAATAATTAGTGAAAGACTATAAAAGGCAGTGGTGATCATCAGAATGCATCTTTTCAACAGAGCCCCAAACCTCTGCTTCCTTGACCCTAACTTCTCCAGTTGCACTCCCCCCACCTGCCACAGCACCACTGCAGGCAGTAAAGGACATGCTTACAATTCCGGCTGAAACAGGGACATTGAATGTGTTCTATCATGAGATGCTGAAAAAGCATTTGATTGAGTTGCCAGCATTCTCTCATACCTTGATGAAGGGCTCAAGCCCAAAACATTGGTTATGTGTTTCCCCCTTTGCTGCATAAAGGACATTGTTTGACCTGCTGAGCTTCTCCAGAATTTGGTGTTGTTTAGTAGTTCAGAACCTGGTCAAGACTAACCAATCACAGGTCATGTTATCACCAGGGTAAGATCAGTGAATTCAAACCAAGCTGTTGTTGTAACCAGACATGTTCCCAATTGACATGCATACATTTCACCATGCCCAGCTACAAAATAGGTAGCATGTGGCCTTCAGTGAGAAGGATTGGTTTTGTAAATATCTTGTTGTTCTAATATATTTCTTGTGACCTAAGGCAACCCACTGACGTTCTGTGCAAAATGAGCTACTTGGATTTTCATCCTCACTTCCATGGCCCCCAATTCTTTGAGAAAAGATGGCCAGAGTCACATCCTGGTCAGGTAGCTTGTTGAATAGAGGGAACCATGATGAGAGATAGCTCCAGCTGGATTGGACAAGGGACATGCCAGTGGTTTTACCCATTGAAATGCATTACTACATATTGCTATTTGTGGAATGCCCAAGATTGTAACTATATTTCCTGTAACAACATTCAGAGAGATTCATTATATCCAAGTGTTTCAACAGATTTCAGGCAAGTGCAACAGTGAATTTCAATCCACGTTCTTCTATTTTTCTGGTATGGATCAGTAATTCTCTAGCTGTGTTTTGAAGTTTTAAGAGAGTTTTTGATTTCCCTTTTATAAATATTTGATATTAAAATAAGATAGTCACCAAACACTATTACTCATTCCTTGGTGTATAAAAACTTTTTGCAAATTGACAATATATCTTTAAGTGAGATAGCTGGTGCAGAGAAAAGTACACTGGGAAAGCTAACATCTTTCCTCCTGGGACTGACTAACTTCACATCACTTCATTCCAAAATTATATTCTTCTAAAAACATGGTTGAAGTTGCCCCAGGAACCATTTCCACTTCATGGTTGAACTAATCAAAGCTGATCTGGACACAGTGATTTCTGTTTATCCTAGAAATAAAATATAAAAATATTGTTATATGTGTAACTAGAGCCTTAAGGGGGTGGGGGAAGCAGCGACTTACTACTTTTAAGAGGTATCTAGCTGAGCACTGAATTACCAAGTTAAAGAAGGCGACAGCCACAAGAGCTGATAAATGGGATTAATATACTGTAATAAATACATGATAGTTGTCGTGGCTGATTTGCCTCTTTCTGCACTGTATGGCATTAACAAAGTTGGACCCTCAAAAATCTTAGAACTTGTCAAATGTGCAAGATCATTTTTGCTTGACGAAGGGCTCAGACCTAAAGCGTTGGTTATATATCTTGGTTATAGATCAGTTACATAACCTCCCATGGATGCTGCAGATCCTGCTAAGTTTCTCCTGGACTTTTGTGTATTTGCTACAATCACAGCATCTTCAAACTTTTTTGTTTCACTTTTGCAAGATCATTAAATCGGCGAGTGGTGCCCTGCAATACTAATGGTTGCTCTTTGGTTGCCTTATGGCAGACAAAAGTTAAAGTATATCATGTATGCTACATTTTTAATGTATTATTGCATGACAGTAAAAGGAACCTTGAACCTTAATGGTGCCACAGCCTGCACTATCTACAAAATGACAGTACCGGTAGTTACCCCCTCAAGGGGGTATAGACCAGACCTATCAGAAGAATTGCTGAGGTTCATGTCTGCAGTTCACCTCCAATTTCTCAATGGAAATTTGGGATAGGCAATAAATCCTGGACTTGCTGCGATTGGCCAGATTCCTAAAAGGTTTATAAACAAATTGGAGCCAGGAAGTTTTATCATTTCTGGCTCACTGAGTACCTCAGAATGGTCAGCTGGTGCAACGGCTTAAAGTAAATCCCACCCAGAGATCCATGAAGGAGTTTCCACTGGGATCGAGCATGAACTTCATGGCCTTGAAATGTTACCCTCTCTCTCTCTCCCTCTCTCTCTCTCTCCCTCTCTCTCTCTCTCTCTCTCTCTCTCTCTCTCACCTTTGCTTAAGAGTTTGCTCAGTATGTTGTGATGTGCAGTATTGTTGGCTGCATTGCCTACAATGGGAAATAGCCACCACCAATTCCGAATGGCAGTGTTTTAGAAATATTTAGAGAATTAAATATTTTAGCTCTCAAGCAATGAATTGTGGGCATCTTCAGAGGAAAGTGAATTTGGCATGGAAGGATCAAGACCATAACAGATGGTGCCTACCTTGTGAAGACAACCATGCCTCCCTTCTGGACAGACTGAACATCTTCTATGCACAGTTTGGGTAGAAGAACAGTATGACGCCAGAGAAAGCTTCATGTCCCCCAGTGCATAGCCACGGCTGAGTTGAGGAGAACCTTATCCAAAGCAGCAGGACGAGGCAACATACTGGTCAGGTACTGAAGGACTGCACAGACCAATTGACGAAGGTCTTTACGGACATCTTCACCTCACTGCAGCAGTCCATTGACCCTGCGGGTTTCAAGATAGCTACCATTATCCCGGTGCCAAAGAGAGTGGCAATAACAGGCCTCACCTCTAACATTATGAAATGCTTCGAGCATCGAACCACATTAAAGCACACCTCCCAGAGACGCTGGATTCATTTCAATTCACCTATAGAAGAAACTGTTCCACTGATGATGCTCTGGCCTTGTCCCTCCACTCTATCCTGACCCACAGGGAGAACAATGCCTCATACTCCAGGCTGCTGTTCATCAACTTCAGCTCAGCGTTTAACACGATCATTCCCCAGAGGTTGGTGGAGAAGCTGTCCTTGCTGGGACTCAACACTACTCTCTGAATCTGGATTCTGGACTTCCTAACGAGAAGACCAGAGTTTGTCCGGGTCGGTGGCAGAACATCGAGTGCCATCACACTGAGCACAGGGATGTTTTTCACCAAGGACCAGAAAAGCTGTTTCGTCAGGTGAGAGGGTGCACAAAATCAGTGAACCGGTGCAGACTCGAAAGGCCAACATGGCCTGTTTCCGCTCCGTAAATGGTTATATGTGCAATTGGATGATAATAAACTTGAGGTGAGAGTTCTTTCAGCATATTACGACCCATCAGGAGCAATTGAATGAGTGATTGTTTCCTGGTTACTCGAAGATTGAAGGAGTTGCTGATAATGAGGATGGTTACCTAAGGGAATAGAGAGATACAGATCAGCTGGAAAATTGGGCAGAGAGTTGGCAAATGAAATTTAAGCTAGATAATTGTGGGGTCATGAATTTTGATTCATCTCCAGAATATATAAATGGCAAAGATCTGAGAAGTGTTGA
The DNA here is from genome assembly GCF_036971445.1 of Narcine bancroftii. NCBI lineage: Eukaryota > Metazoa > Chordata > Chondrichthyes > Torpediniformes > Narcinidae > Narcine > Narcine bancroftii. The sequence goes on along the minus strand of NC_091474.1, from coordinate 20,220,357 downwards.
GAAACAAAAGAATTTGAGGTGTCAGTTCTCAGCTCTCTGAAAAGAGTGGATACAGCAGTGAAGAAGGTGCTTAGCTTGCTTGGCTTCATAGCCAAGGGTATTTAGTATGATGGGTGGGACATCATGTTGCAGCTGGTTCAGTCATGCTTGGAATATTGTTTGTAGTTCTGATCACCACACTCTAGATTGGATGTGGTAGCGCAATACAAAGTGGAGATTGCCTGGAATGGAGGGCTTCAGTTACAAGGAGAGATTGGATAGGCTTAGATTGTTCTCACTGGGGCACTGGAGATTGAGGGAGAGGCTTACAAAATTATGAGGGACATCCATAGAGTAGAGTGGCACATTCTTTTCCAGGGATTGGAGAGTCTAAAAGTAAAGGGCATTGTTTTAATTTGAATTTAAAAGAGCACTGAGGGCCAAATTTTTCCACATGGAGGATTGGGTATCTGGAATAAGTTGCCAGAGGAGGTAGTAGAGGCAGGTGCATTCACCACATTTAAAAACCATTTGGGAAAAGTACATGGACAGTAAAGGAATATAAGGTTACAAATCAAATGTAGAAAAATGAGATTAGCATTGATAGGTCAGCATTGAAAGTCAAACAGAAGGGCCTGTTTCCATGCTGTAGAACTCTATAATGTATTACCATTAGGATAGGTAGATTTCAGTTACTGGACTCCTTGATTCTCCTGTGTTTTGCACTATTTTGAAGGGGAGCGTCACTTGCTTTGCAATGGGGTCATGACTTTGCCAGATGCCTTATAGAAGCTGCTCAGGGCTGAAATGGCCTATTACCGTGCTGTATGTCTAAATTTAAAATTTAAGCCTCTCAATCAGGGAGTGTCTCATTGCTTCCCTCTACCACACAACTGGGAGATGAAACCAGCTCAAGTCTGTGCCCACACTTAGTAAACAGGCAGCAGGCAGCTTACAACACTGAGCTCCACCACACCTGATGGGTATGTGTTGCAAACTGCCTCAACACCAATAAGGACAGCAGAATCTCACCTTAAGGAGATCAGTGCCAATTTCCACTATTATCTAGGTACTTCCATGACTGTCATTTCATCTGTGATGTTGGATCACAGTTCTTCAACATGATCCAATTTCTCGGCTAATGCATAGATTAGTTTTTCATGATCGCTATGCTGGCAATAGTTGGTGTGGCTGAAGTTCAAATAAAAGGAGAAGCCATGGAACTGGGTGGTGGGGGAAGAGTGTTGTGCAGACACCCCAGTCCCCCAACAAACCATCCATCAGGGCTGTGTCAGCCTCTTAAGAAAGTCCGGAAGTAAGAACTTCCTCAGGAAGCGGTCAAGAAAATTATATTCACTCTTTTCTCATGATTGATTGCAAGCTGGATATTTAGGAAGTGGAAACCATTTTGTGCAATGAAAAGATCCGGGTTCTTTCAGGGGACGCGAGTACAGTTAATTCCTGTTTGCATTCAAAGGAAACTGCAGTGGTGTTGAAGGTGCAACTCCCTCCTGAGATGAAATCAATATCATAGCACAGTACAGGCCCTTCAGCCCATGATATTGTGCTGACCTATGTAATCCTACTCCACAGCAATCCAATGTTTCCCTACCTCATACCCATAACCCACACTCATTTTTCTTACATTCATGTCCATCTAAGAATCTTTTGAATGTCCTTATTGTACCAGCCTCCCAGTATATAAAAAAAACTTACCTCTGACTTTCTTCCTTCAACAGATGCCCTTTGGTATTTGCTTTGTCACCCCAGGAATAAAGGTGTAGGCTGTCCACTCTTTTTAAACCCATCATATATACCTCTACTAAATTACCTCTCACCTTTCGCTGCTCCAAAGAGAAAAGCCCTAGTTCTGTTAACCTTGCACCAAATAAGGTGTTGTTTCTCCCTGACTGGACAGCCTCAGTAACTGCCCTGATACTGCCTTGAACAGTCTATGTGAAATTTTACATTGATTTGCTGCAGTTGCCTGAAATGGACCAGTAGCCAGGAAATTGGGAATCACCTATTCTTTGTCTCCCACTCTTCAGGTACTAGATAGTGGCTGATGTTCATCTTGCAGAATTTCATAAATTGCTGTGATTGCTCACCTCAAACATGTGGTTCAGCAGATAGAACCAATGTGAAATAGTATCTCTGAAGATTTCTTTGGAGGAGGCCTTTTCCTGAGGCACAGACCCACAACTACCTCAAGACTTCTGGGAATGGCTATCTGCCAGATGGATAACCATGAACGCAGCTCCTGAATTAATTGCTGAAAGCCAACAGAAAGGGGACTTGATGGATTCTGTGGGCTTCAGAAAACATCGTCAGTTCTAGCCAGATTTCTGAATATCAACACAGTGTTGCTTTAAACGTCAGCTGAAAAGAAAATGTCCTCCTAGATTAACTGTGATGGTGACAATTGTTGTGTGGAGCTTCGAGCCCTGATTTACGTTGGTAAAGGCTTGAAACCTGCACTGCATTATGGAGAATAGTGACACGAGAAAACCTTCAGGACCATTCATGTAAATTTGATCCAAAGTATCCAGGTCAATTTTGGGATTAGCACAATTTCAACTTAACACAACAGCATCATATGATCCATTTACTTAGCTATTGTTGACAAAGATGAAAATGCATTTAAACAGGCATTTATTTCCCTTTTATGTTTGATCTAAGGTGGGAAAAAAACAAAGATCTTTTCTTTCATGATCACCAAGGAGAGTGTTATCCTGTACAATTTCAAACATTGTGGAGAAAACACAGAAATGCTGGAGGTCTGGCAGTGTAGATAGGAAGTAAAGATATATAACTGTTGTTTTGGGCTTGAGCCCTTTTGATATATCTTTACCTCCTATAGACTTGCTGAGTTCCTCCAGCATTTTTGTGTTTTCACCACAATCACAGCATCCACAGACTTTTGTGTTTCACTCCAAACATTGCGGAGTACAGTGGGGGATACCGTGCATTGAGGTTGGGATGAGGCTTTTGGTGGGTGGTAGTATTTAAATGTTAAGTTTAGATACACAACACGGTGACTAGGGTGGCCCATTTCCAAATTTCCATAGAGGAGGACATGGTCAACCTATGACTATGTTCTCCTTTTGGAATGGCAACCCATTTTAGCCCATGAGTCTGTGGCACCCAATTTACAGCCAATTAACCTACATCACCGGTATGTTTTGAATGGTGGGAGGAAATTGGAGCCCTCAGGGAAAGCCCATGCAGACATGGGGAGAACATTAAAAAACTCCTTACAGACAGTATCTTAGAACTTTTATCTAAGAACTTTTAAGGGGGAGTTTTAAAAATTGATTCATTTATTATTGGTGTTCTTGTTTTAACATTTGAAGTGTGATGGAATGCTGATTAAAAGCCACAAGACACTGTGAAAGCTTCAATTTAGCAAGTGACGCTGCACTGGATTACTGTCGCTGGAGGGTTTACTACTCTCCTTTCTGCCTAAAGCCTAGCCGCTAGGCCTCTCTGCTTTCATTTCTTTTCCAGGAGCGGCTGTCACTATTTTTCTTTAATACAACATCGTCAGATTCACTGCTGCCCTTGGTTTGTTTGATAAATTGGGATCAGGGGTCGCTCAGTTGGAGATTTGAGAGATTGGAAGTCTATGACACAAAGTTTATTAGTTTTTTGTTCATGCACATTCCATTTTTGGAGACACACTGCTTGTCCCTTTGGAGTATTACCATTGTCAGGTAACTGAGGTTTAATAATATAACTTTTGACAGGGTTATTTTTCACAAAAATATGCATTAATTAGCTGAGTGCAAGTGAAGGCTTTGTGATATAATTTCCCTTCTGCCTTGCTTGAATCTACCATCCTGATGTGTAGACAGCGGAAAATGAAACTTGCTACTTTAAGTCTCAGTCGCTGCAGACAACATTTCTATAGGGGTTCAGCTCTCTTTTGTTCTGAGCTGCTGTCAGTTTAATTAAGTATAAATGTATTCTTTCATTTTGTTTGCCTGCCTCTTAATTGTTAAAAAAAAGGTTCTCTTGGTGAACGTATATTTTTAATCAAGGATGTGCTGCTACATGGTGATTCAGTGCAGCAGTCTTTCCAAGTTTTAATGCCATTCTGAGAAACTCTGGTTTTTCTTCCCCATCAATGAATTATTTATTTTTCTGCTTCTCCTATTTTTAATGGAGCACTTTCAGCCACGAGTAATTTTGAATATGTCAGTTTGTAAGTGGATCACTGCTTGGCAGACTATTTAATGCATGCAGGAAGTAAATGAAATGGGTGGGGGGGGGGGGGAAATGTGGTGGGGGATGGCTGGATTGATTAGAAAGTTCAGACCTGGAGTTTGATTGTACATGCTTGGCCATCTCTGACACACTCAAGTTTTAACGTGTCACTAAAGACCATGAGTCCAATACAAAATGCATTAAAGTCTATCACCTTTTTGTGGGTTGAGCACTAAAATGTGAACAATGTCTTTTATTTACAATTTTTTTTTCTTTTGGCTTGGCTTCGCGGACGAAGATTTATGGAGGAGGTAAATGTCCACGTCAGCTGCAGGCTCGTTTGTGGCTGACAAGTCCGATGCGGGACAGGCAGACACGGTTGCATGGGAAAATTTGTTGGTTGGGGTTGGGTGTTGGGTTTTTCCTCCTTTGCCTTTTGTCAGTGAGGTGGGCTCTGCGGTCTTCTTCAAAGGAGGTTGCTGCCCGCCGAACTGTGAGGCGCCAAGATGCACAGTTTGAGGCGATATCAGCCCACTGGCGGTGGTCAATGTGGCAGGCACCAAGAGATTTCTTTAGGCAGTCCTTGTACCTCTTCTTTGGTGCACCTCTGACAGAAGCAATATATCATCACCCACAATATCTGAACTCTTTATTTAAGCATTGGGCTCCACTATTAATGTTACTCTCCCAACACGTCACAGATAACTTCAGATTTCAGACTTGTTTTCAGAGTACATCACGTACAACCGTGAGATTCTTTTTCCTGTGGGTGAGGCAGAATTACCACTTATTGGCTGTGCAAAAAAACGGACTCAACGTACAAATGTAAGCAAATAAGGAAATGTAAACAGATTGCGCAATATGGAGAAGAGAAACAAAATCAATAAATTTCAAAAGTAAGTCCTTGATTGAGTTTGTGGTTGAGGAATCTAATGGTGGAGGGGTAGCAGCTGGTCCTGAACATGGTGATGTGAGCAGTGTGGCACCCATACCTCTTTCCTGATGGTGGCAGCAAGAACAGAGTGTGTGCCAGGTGGTTTGGATCCTTGATGATTGCTACTGGTCTCCGACAGCAGAATTTTCTGTCGATGTTCTCGATAATGGGGAGGGTTTTACCTGTGATGCCCTGGGCTGTGTCTATTAACCTTTTTCGGGGCTTTCTGCTCAGGAGTATTGGTGTCCCCATACCACACCATGATGTAGCTGATTAGCCCACTTTCCACCACACATCTAGAAATTTGCCAGGGTTTCCAATGTCATCCCAAGCCTCTGCAAACTCCTGAGGAAGCAGAGGTGCTGACGTGCTTTCTTCAAGATGCCATTTGTGTGTTGGGTCCAAGAAAGATCCTGGGAACTAGTGACTCCCATGCAAATTTGCTCACCTTCTGGTGTAAAATGTTCACACCATTTTACACCAGAGTCCAGCGGTTAGACTATTGACTCCAAGAATACATATGAAAATTCATAGATGGCAACATTTTAAAGACAATCATTCTTAGGGTCATTGAGGGAAGGGCATCAATATAAGCACCCTTTGTGTTTAGAATGACGTGCCTCAGGTGAAAGCACCTTTACTCCTGAATCCAAAAGTTACGTTGATGTTCCAATCCATAAACAAAACCTCAAATTCCAAGCCAATGTTTAGTGCAGCTAAGGCTGGGTTGCCATCTCTCAGGTGTCTCAACTTGCAGCAGTACTGGGTCTATTCTGAAAATGAGCACAGACTATATCCCCAATGTTTAGACCAACATTTATACCATATATACACGTGTAATTGTTGAATTCTGTGGATCAATTTTTGGGGTAAAATTTAGTGTGTTGACTATTACATATATGCTATTTTTGGCCACACAAAGTACCTGCGTCGTTCGAGGTGTCAGGAGCTCTTATGAGAGGGCAGGTGCCCAGAACTGGATGGTAAGTTCAGGGCATCAAGATCTCAGATGGACAGGTGGCTGGGGCCTAGATGAGAATCTGCAGTCAGGTGGTCAGGAGTTCAGAGGGGTGGCTGAGGCCAAGACGGGAGTCTGCCAATCAGGGCACTGGGAGCTCGGATGGGTGGGCAGGCGAGTCCAGGGTTAGTGTGTCTGGAATTCCAGTGGGCAGGAGGCTGGGGCCGAGGTGAATGTCTACAGTTTGGGCTTCTTGAGCTCTGGTGGACAGGTGGCTGGGACCAAAAATGGGGGGGGGTGTGTCAACTTTTGCACATAATATATGGAAAATATATATGGTATCAACTATTGCACAGTATCACTCACATCATGTAGAAACAAATTAGTGAGTCATTATTAGATTGTTGATTGGATTGAACTCCATCCAGCTTGCATTGCCTTTGGGACATTTTGATGGTCCCGGAAGGACCTTCCTTACATGAAAAAAATATTTCTTTATGTATTTTATATTTTCCTACGTGGTGGATTGATGGTGTGCCCTTACCTTTCTTCACCCTTTCTGGAGGTGAAGCTTTAACACAAGGAAGTATGGGATTGAATATGGGGAAAATATGAGATTTTTATTTATTGGCACAGAGATAAGTCATCTTGCTATACATGCTTACAGGGCATAACAAATGATAATTGCATGGTTTAATATAGGCCATGCTAGTGAGCAGGGAAAGAGATAATAATGACTATGAACCAATGCAACAAAACTGGCCCATTGATGGCAGCTCTGAAACTGTGATGGATCATCTGTATGGTATACTGGAAAGTAAATATGTAAATGAATTACATGTCCCCATAGGATGATGATCTGTTGATGTGCCCACATGTGTTAATTGTGGCTGGTTTGTAATCAAATATACACCACATGTTCTGAGGTCATTCATGACTGAGGGATTATTACAGATAGTTCCTGCCAGCAGCAGAAAACTGGACGCACAGTCCACTTTGCACAACATTAGGGAATGATATGTAAATAGAAAGGCTGAGTGCATGTAAGAGACTTGACATTATGGGTTTCAACAGAGTTTCCTTTGAAGGTAATGTGTCTGGATTTTGTTTGTCATTGCAATTCAAATTAACACCTGTTTTGCTTTGGTCCTACATTCATGAAACAGAGAACAGTACATTGAACATTACAGCACAATACAGGCGCTTCAGACCTTGATGTCTTTCCTACAAAAAAAAAATGAAGCCCTTCCTATCTTGTAACTCTCTATTTTTCTCTCACAGCCCAGGAACAGCCCCTTCAGCCCACATGTCTTTGCTGAACACGGTGCCCGCGTAAAAGTAAAACTGCTCCATGCACGTAATATATATTCTTTCCTCCCTGCATATTCATGGGTCTATCTAGATGCCTCTAAATGCTACTGTTATACCTGCCATTACTCCAGGTACATACCACACTCTGAGTTTAAAAAAAAATTGTCCCACTCATCCCCTTTAAACTTTTCCTGCTTCCCCTTCAATACATGTCCCCTAAAATGTGACATTTTTGGCCTGGGAAAAGATTCTGGCTGTCTACTCCATCAATAACTACACTATTTGGTTCAGTATTACATTCAAGACTGATCAGGATTAATTAAGTGGCCTTTCTCTAATCAAGAAAGGGAAAGTCTGGGAGGATTTCTGCTCTCTGATGATCATTGATGGAAATCCTTGCATTGAGAACATCTGTTGAATCTGGGAACAGGCTGATTTCTGATGTTCAGAACCAGCTCCTTTGGCCCATTATGTCCATGCTGACCCAGGGTAATCCCATTTACCTGCATTTGTCCCTCCTATCTATTTACATGTCTGAATGTCTTTTAAATGTTACAATTGTACCCACCTTGTTTGGATTTCAGGTCAACCTATTACTGAAGGGATAATTTATGTTAATTTGTCACATAATATCTAGTACAACAAAAAGAGTTCTCCTGGGAGCAGACTAACAGGCTATCTCTAGCATTCATATGGCTGAAATCTTGTTGAATTTTTTGAGGAGGTGACTAGGAAGGTTGATGAGCAGTCGATGTTGTCTATATGGATTTCAGTAAGGCCTTTGATAAGGTTCTACATGGAAAGTTGTTAAGGAAGGTTCAGGCACAAGGTATTAATGTAGAGATAGTCAAATGCATTCAACAGTGGCTATAAGGTAGATGCCAGAGAGTCATGGTGGATAACTGTCTGTCAGGATGGAGGCTGGTGACGAATGGTGTTATTTGTCATTTACATTAATTATTTGAATTATGGAGTGGCAAATTGGGCTAGTAAATATGCAGACGAATCAAAAATAGGGGGAGAACTGGATAGTCAAGGTGGTTTTCGGAGACTGCAGAAGGATTTGGACTGATTAGAAGAGTGGGCTGAAAGATGGCAGATGGAGTTTAATACTGATAAGTGTGGTGTTTCATTTTGGGAAGAATAATAAAAACAGGACATATGCATTGAAGGGGAGGGCATTGAAGAATGCAGAGGAACAGAGAGATCTTGGAATAACGGTTCATTGTTCTTTGAAAGTGGAATCTCATGTGGATAGAGTGGGAAGAAGGCTTTTATAAAGCAAAGCATAGAATATAGGAGCTGGGAGGTGATGCTGAGGCTATTCAAGGCATTGGAGAGACCAAATTTGGAATATTATGTGCAGTTCTGGTCCCCAAATTATAGGAAGGATATCAATAAGGTAGAGAGGGTGCAGAGAAGATTTACTAAAATGTTTCCTGGATTGCAGTATCCAGAAAGACTGAGTAGACTGGGTCTTTATTCATTGGAGCATAGAAGGCTAAGGGGGGATTTGATAGAGGTATTTAAGATTATGAGAGAGGATAGATAGAGTAGATTTGAACAGGCTCTTCTCCTTGAAGGTAGGTGAGATTGAAACGAGAGGTTAGGGGGCAAAAGTTTAGAAGTAACATGAGAGGGAAGTTTTTCACTCAGAGAGTGGTGGCTGAGTGGAATGACCTTCTGGAAGAGGTGATTGAACCAAGGTCAATTTTGTCTTTTAAGGAAAAGTTGGATAGGTGCATGGATGTGAGGGGATTAGAGGGTTATGGGCAGAGTGCAGGTAATTAGGACTAGAGGGGCCGAGATGACCTGTTTCTGTACTGTAATTGTTATATGGTCATATATGGTTAATTAGCACCAAGTAAGTGTGGCATGAATGCACTGTTACGGGGTTAATTCAGGAACCTGACGACGAGGGAAGACATCGTGTGTCAGCCAGCTGGTGCATGCTTTCATACTCTTGGACCTTCTTCCCAATACTGAGGCTTTGGATTGGCTACAGAAGAGCAGGCAGTCATCTGGATTGGAGGGTATGAGTTAAAAGGTATTGGTTGGACAAACTTTGGCTGTCTTCTCTGGAGTATTGGAGAGTAACAGATAACCTAAAGTTAGGAGAGGCATTGATATGGTGGGCAGTCAAAAGTGGGACAGTCTTCCCAGAATAAAAATGTCACATATAAGAGGATATGTGTTTAAAGCAAAGGTGGGAGGGAGGGTCATTGTTGGATTAAGATATCGCGGGGCCTGTAGCATTTATTTTAAAAGGGCCCTAAATTGTGTCAGCTGGTGCATGCGTGGTCCTGAATCGTGCTGGCTGCCAAAGGCGAAGTGAGGGAGAAGTGTGATGGCTCCGCACGAAGTGCTGGCTGGTGCATGCGCAATGAGGGGAAAGAGTGACAGTGGCGCCCACCATCCCCCGCGAGAAAGAGAGAGGGAGGGAGAGTTTCTGACACTGACCTTGCATGTCCATTTTGTTAAGTTTGAAATAGTCTTAATTATTCTCAGCAAAATGATGCTACTTTCTCAGATCACTATATATTCAGTGATTACCAGTGGTGTATCTAGGGAACATAGCACTGAAATTGCGCCCCCTCCCTGTTAAAACTTACTTACACATTTTGTTAAAACAAAACTTACTTAAACAGCAGAGGCAGTTGGCAGCTCAATGTGGGATCAATGGCCGTCTTCATTATCCATAATCCTCATAAATGCTCTGCGTTTCCCTCCCGCTGGCAGAGCAGTTCCAGCTGTGTTCAGGATTATGGGCAACAAAGACGACCATTGCTCCCGCATTGAACCACTGCCGCAAACTGCTGGGGCAGCTCCAAAGTGGAGCTGCATTCTGGTGAACTCCAGCAGCACTGCACCCCTGCTGCTGCATTGGGAGTTAGATTGGGGGAAGGGGGGGGGTTGACAGACAGCCGTGGATAGGTGCGAGGCAGTTAGGCGAGGCAAGGACAGTGGTGCTCCCCCACCCCCTTTAAGGTTAGCAGTTTTAACCTATTATCACCTTTAATCGGGGTTATTAACACACACTATCAGTGTGGTATCTCATACCTGCTGCACAAAGGTGGCCAAACTGCGGCTCGCGAGCCACATGCGGCTCTTTGATATGTAATGTGCAGCTCGTGGGGAGGGTAGGTGTCAGCAGCGGGGATGGCGGTGTTGCCAGCTGACTGTCAACAGCCTGCCCACTACTAGGCAGCTGAAAGCTGCCTAAGGGGAATGTTTGGCATGTATACTTGATTGGGAAAAAAAAATTCTTTTGCAAAATTGCTCCCTTTGAAACAGCTTCTTCACTATCTGCAGTGCATCAGCATTTTACAAATGGATGATTTGCAAGACAAGGATTGGAAAATAATTTCCCCCAACAAAACTGTACCAGGGGTGGGCAACCTCCTGCGCCGCTTCCCCAGCCCTGATGTTCCACGTCGGGGGACTGTCAGGCAGCTGGGAGTTGGGTTGTTGGCTGATTGTCATCAGCCTACCCCCTGTTAGGCACCTGAAAGTAGCTAGCTGCTTTCACGCTGTTGCTTTCAGGTGCCTTGGGGGGGGGTGCTCGGAAGCGGAGAATATACCTCCCCAAGGTGGGTTGAGTAAGTATACCTCGGGGACGGATTCTCTGCTTTCAGGTGGCCTCTCCATAGCCGCATTCGGGTATTATGGCTACCTGAAAGGGGCTAACGATAGTGTTAGTGGGTGTGGCTTGTGATCACTTGATTGCTGCGGCTCTCAAACATCTGAAGTTTATGGTATGTGGCTCTTATGTTAAGCAAGTTTGGCCACCCTTATCATAATCCATAGAACATAAACACGGGAGCCCTTGAAAATCCAGGGCCTATAGCATATGCTATTACATTAATGCGGCCCTGGTGGGGAGGGGTAAAGTTTAAAATTTAAAGATATGCATGGCTAGATATTTTATTCACATAGAACGGGGTAGATCCAAGGATGGGCTACCACAGGAAGTTTTGGAAGTAGATAGGATAGTAGAACTTGAGAGGTTTCTAGACAGATACAGGAATACTCAGGGAATTGAGTTAGATGCAAGTAGCAGAACATTTGTTTAACTTGGGCGTAATCTTCAGTGCAGACACGTGGGCTGAAGGGCCTTCACCTTTGCGTTATGTTTCTATGTTCCATGCACCACTTCCAGTGGTACTTATTCTATATACCCACCACCCTCTGTGAAATTTCCCATCCCATCCTAAATCTATGCTCTCAAGTTTTCGAACCTGCGACTTTTGGAAAAAGATTATGACTATTTAAATTATCTATGCCCCTCATGATGCATGAACCTCAGTAAGGTGGCCCCTCAACCTCCTTCATCACTCCTGGGTGAAAAGTCCCAGTCTATCCACAAGATTTTAAACGTCAACTTGTCCCAGTGATAAAGCTTTCCAGATGAAGTGGGGTATTAAGCACATTTTATCAACAATTATTACTTACCAGCTTTTGGAGAACGAAAGCTTAAAATATGTGGAGAATCTTATTTGAAATGTTCTGAAGTAAGTGAGTCACATCTTCAGAAGATTTTGTTTTTGTAAAGCACTGTTGGAAAACTCGCAGACATTGTCATTGGAGTCTTTATTAATCTACTGCAGACCTGGCATTTTGTTTGATATGGATTTCAAAATCAGAATTGACTGCAAGAAGTCTGTAACTGACTGGAAAATATGAACGCCTATAAATTTTTGTGTCCAGCAATAGGCAGAAACCACAACCGATTCAAGAGGAAAGTTAAGCCACAATGCATCATAGCAAAGCATTACCTCTGCAATATTTTGATTTTATCCATTAATGTAATATTTTGATTATCGAGAAGGAAAAATGCTGAACATTGAATCCCATCTCCTTGACCATTTTGTTATGAGTGAATGTGAATGAAGCTCATGAGCATTCTATAAAGCATGAGTTTCGGGTTCATGGTCAACATTGGGCACATCAAGAATTCCCAAGTTACTGATTTGAAAACATGTGGCTTTGTTTCAATTGATCTAAAATTGCAGCCCTCAATTCACCCAATCAACTATACAGATGCTGCAGAGAAATGGATCAGAGGTCCATGGAGTGGGTATAGGCCAGTGGGACTGGCTTGGCACAGACTAGAAGGGCCAAAGGGTTCTGTTTCTGTGCTATAATGTTCTATGGTTCCATAGTTCTATGGTTCTAGGACCATAAGACTGGGAAAAAGGATGACTGGAGTCTCCCTCCCCTCCCATCCACCCCCCCCCCCCCCACCAATCTACCAGGATCGTTGTATGAAGAGGGTGCACAAAATTGTTGAGGACCCCTTCCACCCTGCACACAGCATCTTTCAGCTGCTCCCATCAGGGAAGAGATACAGGAGAATAAGAGCCAGCGCCACCAGGATGAGGAACAGCTTCTTACCACGGGCAGTGAGAATGCTGAACGACCAAAGGAACTCGTCACCCGAGAATTTCATATTCACGAAACAAGATTTATTTATCTATGAACACTCATCCACCATACGTATTATTTGTCTCTCTGTGTGTTGTATCTGGTTGTGTGCCTGCGTGTTTTGCACTGAGGACCGGAGAACATTGTTTCATCGGGTTGTGCTTGTATGATCAGATGATAATAAACTTGACTTCTTTCCAAGCATTGCTTTTCCTGAGATGATCTCAGGATTTAAACCTCGGAATGATTTGCCTAATTAATATCATTGCCACGGCTTAAATCCTGCTCACCTTAAAACCTTGACCTTTAATCCGATGTTTTGTACCTCTTATTTTACAGTATCTAATCATTGTAACAAATAGGTTTTAATTGCCAGATGAAATGACAATTCACTCCATCTGTTTTATATTTTCAGGAGGAATTTGGGTTCCTCTATAGAAAACTCAAACTTGTTTTTCAGGCCCCTGTCGATATTTTGCTCATACCTTGATGAAGGGCTTAGGCCTGAAACGTTGCTTCTGTATCTTTACCTTTGCTATATACTCTATTTGACGTGCTAAGTTTCTCCAGCATTATGCTTTTACTTTTTTTTAAATTCATGGATTGATGTGGTCTGGGTGTTGTTGCCTGTCATAGCATCATACAACATAGAACTGAGCTTGTCCATGTTGACCATTTGCCTGCATTTGGTCCATATCCTTCTAAACCCTTCCTATCCACATACCTGTCCAAATGCATTTTGAATGTGTAATTGTTCTCCCTTCGAGAGTTTGCTCCAGATATGGATTACCTTTGAATGAAAAACACTCCTTTGCTTGAAATTAAATCTCTCCTTCTCACTTTAAACCTATGTTCTAGGACCATAAGACTGGGAAAAAAGATGACTGGAGTCTCCCTCCCGTCCCACCCATCCCCCCAACCGATCGACATGATCTACCAGGATCGTTGTATGAAGAGGGTAGAATTCTGCCCAGTGCACATTCACTTTATTTATACCCCTTACAGATTTTATAAACCTCTATACAATTACCCTTCAGCCTTCCACACTCCGGGGAATATAGACCCAGTCTATCCAACCTCTCTCTACATCTCAAACCCTCCAGACCTGGCAACATTCTAATGTATCTCCTCTGCACTTTCTCCACCATATTTATATTCTTAATTGTGCAGCTTGCTAAACTCTTTCAAAGGGCAATGCACAATTTGCTTTGTGCTTGGAATAACCTCACCTTGGAGACCTGGTGGAAGTAGATTTGTGTTGCAAGTATTAAAATAGTCACCATTATTGATGCCAACTTTTAAATTCCATGTTTGCTTTATTAAATTTAAATCTCCCAGGTGCTTTGGCAGATTTCAACTTGGAGGCAGGTACACTCTCATCATTAAAATAGAATATGGATACATAAATGAATCATCAAGGCTATGGACCATGTCTCGGTAAATGGCATGAGTATAGGTAGGTAGTTAAGGGTCAACAAGGATATGATGCGCTAAACGGTCTGTTTCTTTGCTGTGTGAATATTTGATGCTATGACGTCTCTCTAGCTGTCTAGATGACAGCTCTATAATTTAATAATTTAATGTAAACATTTATTAAACAAAAGAATAAGTAAAAAATTATCTTGCCACAGCCAGATGACAGCTCTCAGACAGCTCCTTTTACTCCTTGAATAGAACTGCACCAAAAAAAAAAATCAAGCCATCATCTCATGGACCATCCCTGACCTCATTACTTCTGGTCAGCTCTCTCCCACTGCCTCTCATGCCATTGTTTCCCAACCCCTTGCTGCCTGGTTCCATCTCCTACCTAAGACTCACAAACCCAATTGTGCCAGAACCCCATTGTTTCTGCATGCTCCAGCCCCATTGAACAGGTATCATCTTACCTCAACTCCACATTTTGTCTCCCCAGTCCAGTCTCTTCCTGCCTACATCTATGATATTTCACATGCCCTCCATCACTTCAACAACTACCACTTCTATAGACTCGATTGCCTAATTTTCACTATGGATGTCCAATCTCTAAACACCACCATCCCCCATTCCAAACATCTCAAAGCCTCTTGTTCCTTTCACAATAACAGACTGAACCAGTCCTCCTCCTGGCAGAAATCGTTCTGACCCTCATTAACTTTTCCTTTGACTCAACCCACTTTCTCCAAGTCAAAGGGGTAGCCATGGGTACCTACAGGGTTCCCTGCTCTGCCGGCCTTTTTGTGATCTACGAGGAGCACAGGCAAAGCTCCTCAATTCTTCCTCTACCCATGATGAGCTCATCAGCTTTATCCACTTTGTTGCTGATTTTCAACCCAACCTCAAAATTACCTCTAGCAATGATGACCCCTTTCTCAAACTCTCTATCTCCATCTATAGAGACAAGTAGGTCTTCTAAGTGAAGCAACATTTCACTTGTAAATCTGCAGGGGTCATCTACTGCATCTGGTGCTCCTGCGGTAGCCTCCTCCTGTGCCCACAGAGGTAGTAAAAACACCAGAAATGCTGGAGCATCTCAGTAGGTCTCTCTCTTTCCCTATCCCTCCGGCTCCCCAACGCCTTCCCTTTCCATTCAGAGAGCTACTCAGCATTTTTCTTTAATGCCCACACATAACCACCTATTTGCCTGTTGGCCTGTGCTGCTCCCCTGCCCTCACTGACAGACTCGTGACTCCCCTTTATCCCCATAAAGGCAGTCATGCCACAACAGTTTGAGCCCGGGTCAGGGAGAGCCAGCAACACGAGGAATGCTGTCCATTTCTTGCTAATAAAAGCCTCCAGTTTCAGTAATTTCAGTCTTTGCATAATTGATCATCCATCACTAGCCTCATTTTTTATTCAGACGCCTGTCTACTTTGTGTGCATATCTTGATGAAGGGCTCAGACCCGAAACATTGGTTATACATCCAGGCTACTGCATGACCTGCTAAGTTTCTCTAGCTGTATGTTGCAGGATAATTTAAGAACATTACTCTGGGTGGGCATGTGTGAAACATGATTTGGTTGGTAGCACTCTTCCACCTGATTCAGGACATTTACAAAGTTCCAAAATTGAGGGTGATCCTCGCTTGCAATACTTAGGGAGCACAGAATTGTCAAAGGTACTTTACTCGGTTTAAGATGGGGTGTTAAACCCATGCCATTCTCTGCGTCATTTATTGAAGAAAATAGAGCAAGTTATCTCCATCATGGCCAATATGTATTCTTTGATCAACAGCAACACAAAATAGTTAGCCACTCAAGTTAACTCAGTTAGTGGAAACTACCGTGTATATCGGCATAATAGTCAAATTTTGTGCACCAATTTTTTGCTTCAGATTTGGTGGGTCGACTTTTATAAGGGGTCATAATTTTGATTGCAGTAAGTACCTGCATTGTTCAAGGTGTCAGTTACCTCGCTGGGACCCGGTAATAAGTCCGCATTTGTGGCTTTGGGAGCTTGGATGGACGGGTGGCCGGGGTCTAGGAAAGAGTCTGCGCCGTGGCATCGGAGCTCTGGTGGTTGGGCAGCTGGGGCGAGGATCTGCTGTCGGGAGCTCAGATGGGCAGGCAGTCGGGGCTTCGAGAGCACGGAAGAGCGAGCAGTCAGGACATCAATAACTCGGATGAGAGGGCAGCTGGGGCAAAAATATGATCAAATTTTACACGGGTCATTCAGAAAACACATGAATTTTGGGCCAAAAATGGGGAGGATGTTGACTATTACACAGGATTGACTGTTGCATGAGTATATACACACAATTCCACTGACGTAATTCCCACATCACTACAGTGTCTGCATATCAAAGACACTTCATTGGCTCTAAAAGCAAATATGAAGATGAGCAATTGATGCAAGCACCTTTCTTATTTGAGATAGGATGATCTCAGCTGCAATCCTCCCACTACTTAAAACATGGGCAGGTTACCACCAAGAATCAATATATCCTGGAAAGAAACTGAGAATTTTGGACGAGAAGTTGAATCCTAGAGTCAATAAATGCCCTTGCGTGGAAACATGTCAGCATAATCATGGGAGAGGAATCTTGGAATACTGCCAGAACTCTTTGAGCTTCAAAATGTTGCTCAGTAGTTTGGAGGTTAAAAGAGTAAGCTACCGCAAAGAAACATGAAGTCCCCATCACAGTGTTGCAGTTGAAAGAAACCAAAGCTCTGTGCAACCATTAATCCAACTTCTATTTTACACAATATAGTGAGCAGATGTCTTAAATTACTCAGTCAACAGATACACCTTGTGCTGTAAAAACAGAACAAGTTGAAACAAACCCATGCTGTTCATGTTAATACTTTAAAAAAACAATTTGGTAAATTACAAGTGGGAAGGGAGACCTTTGAAGCACCTTTCAGTGCCATATGAGCTTAGCCAAAGATTGCACTTTGATTTTACGACTCCACCGAGTAATGGTTTCATTGTACATGACCTCTCCCTACTTAATGTTAATACTTATAATTGGCAAACAAATACATTTGACAATAAATTGCACCTTCATAAATGATTGACAAAATATATTTTTTTTGTATAGTTTCACTGTTTATTGAATCTAAAAGAAATCACATCACTTTCAGTTGATAATGTTTTTTTTGTAATTTGACTATGATGTACTTTTGGAGCACACTTGGAAATAAAACAGTATTTTTTTTGATGTAGTCAGATCCCACAGTCTGATGGTCAAATGTGGGTAGCACGGTTAGCACAAAGTTATTAAAGTGCTAGCGACCTGAGTTCGAATCCAGCACTGTCTATAAGGAGTTTGTACATTCTCCCTGTGTCTGTGTGGGTTTTCCTTGTGTGCTATGGTTTCCTCCCACCCTCTAAAACATAAGGAGTTGTAGGTTAATTTTGGTGTTATTGGGCGGCATGGGTTTAAAATGGCCTGAATCGGCTTCGACCATGCTGTAAATAAATTTAAATTGAATAAAACTAAAAGTAAATTAAAAATGTAAATCATTTTTATTTGATGGTGTTGCCCGAAAGAAAAAAGATTGGCCAGGACATGATGTTTGTTATCAATCCAGGAAAGCAGTCAGCTCCAGGAGTGAGTTACTTGCTGGAGGATCCCAAGGTTTTGACGTGCTCTTGCAGCCATGTTATTTATGTGGCCGTTCCAGTTCAGTTTCTGGTCAGTGGTAACACTGCTGGTGACCATGATTTTCATGCTGTGAAGAAATAAATAGGCACCTACAGTTTTTCTGGATACCTCTCTGATTGAGTTCACCGCCAGACTCACGACTCTTCAAGATATTCATTGAATCTAACTTTCCTTGCATAGAAAATCTACAGTGCTTGTGGTATATTCTCACTCCAAGTTTGGCAGAGGTTTCACAAAAGGGCTGGGAATTAAGATGACATCTATTGAGAGCCAGCTTTTCTTTGTCTGTTTGAGCAGAGATGAAATTTCCTTTCCTCTAACCTATCCGAAATTCCAGCATGCTTTCCGTTACGGGATTTTACCCTCAAGATCCTAGAACAAGAGCTGAACCCCATCTCTTAATTCAATCACACAGGCTGCTGTCAGTTGAATTGCTATCAAAAACATGCTGCTAACTATAGGTGGTAAATGGCTATATAAGCCGGGGTGCAGGTAAACAGAGCATGGGCTCTTGTGTTACTTGTTGACGGGTCATTTTCAAGATGCAGCAGACAACTACAGATGGAATTGATTGCTGGTATTTTCATTTGCCCATTTGCCAAGCTTGCATTTAAATGATGTCTGGCTCAAATACTAAAGCAGGCCTTAATAATCTTAAGCATTATCTGAAGGACTTAACCTGATAAGGGGTATTGTTCACCTTCTACCAAGCTAGGTGTCGTAGTTTTCTCCCAATGGGACTGCTTCCCATTCACTACTTCCCAATTTCCCCCTGCTCAACCTATCACTTATCTCATTCCATTCTTCCATCCTCTCTCCTATTTCCCCCAACTGTCTTTACTTCCTCTGAAGCCCACTCTGAGATTTCTTATCATCTTGCTGAACTGACCACTGCATGTTGCTCTTCAAATCTACATCGCGTGGCTTTTCCTCTCTTCAAGTCTTCAGCTTCCCTCACATTTTGATATTGACCTATGATCTCCACTGTTCACAATGGTAGATGTTTCTAGAGGAGCTCTTGCTGCCTGGGACTGCTAGACCTTCCTACAGAGTAGAACACCTGACATTCTGAGAATGATCCAAAGCAGAGCTTAGTTTGTCCTGCAAGCCATAGCATTGAGTCCTTGGGGTAAAGCCTTTAACATGTTGAATTTTCCAAGATTTCATTAGAACATAGAATGTAGAACATTACAGCACATTACCAGCCCTTGACATTGGGCCAACCTATATATTCCGACAAAATTAAAATAATGAACTTTTCCTACCTTGTAACCTGCTTCTATTTTTTCTTTCATTCATGTGCTTTTAGCCACCCTGGCAAGGTATTCCAGGTACCCACAAATATCTGTGTAAAAACAAAATCTTCCCTAAACTCTCCTGCCTTCGCTTTGTACAGATGTCCTTTAGTGTTCGTTACTCCTGCCCTGGGTAAAATGCACTGGCTGTCTTCAGAATCTTGAAGATATCTATTAAGTCACCTCTCATTCTTCTTCACTCCGAAGAGAAAAGCCCTAGTTTTACTAACCTTGCCTCATAAGCCTTATTTTCCAATCGAGGCAACATTCTGGTAAATCTCTACACCCTCTCCATAGCTTCCACATCCTTCCTTTAATGAGGGGACCAGAACTGAACACAATATTCAAAGTGAGGTCTCACCAGAGATTTGTAGAGTTGCAACATGACCTCTTGACTCAAATTTAATCCATCTACTAATGAAGCTCAGTATCCCATAGGCCTTCTTAACTATCCTTTCAGCCTGTGCGACAACCTTATGGATTTGGACCCCAAGGTCACTCCGTTCCTCTACACTTTATGTATTCAACTATTAACCTTGTGCTATGCTGTGACATTTGGGGGGGTAGATCAAATAAATAGTGGGAGATGGTGGAAATGTCAAAGAGGTAGAAGAATATTAAAATTGGGAAGAGAGAGGATGAAGAAGGCAATTCCAACATGTATTTTGAGGAAGGTTTTTGAGTAGTGAAAGCTTGCATTAAATAGCACTATGGACCTGAATATATTGAAATCTGCATGGAAGGACTACAGATCCCTTCTCCCGCTTTAAAAATGTCTTCCAACTGAACCAATAGAATTACCTGGAGACAATGGTGACCGGGAATAAAGAGGTCACAGAATTCTGGACAATTTGGAAGGTGAGATGAAAATGAAATAAGGAGACGAAGAACAAATGAACAGACAAATTAGAAATATGCCACTTTGTCCATCGATCAGATTGCACCATTTAAAAGAATCTGGGTAGATTTTCCATAGTATGGTATCCAACCACCTCAGTGTCCTCTCCAATACTCTTAGTCTCTGAGGAGAAAAAAAATCACTTCTTATGTGAGCAACACATTACTATTTAACACTAACACTCACTTCTAGATTCTCCCACATCCTCTCTGTGTCCACCCTTTCTAGGCTCCTCAAGATTTTGTATGTTTCCATCAAGTTATTTCTCATTTACTAAATTCCAGTGGATATAGACCTACCCCATCCAACCTTTCATCCAAGGCCACCCAGCTATTCCAGGCATTACTCTAGTCAGTCTTCGCTGAACTGCTCCCAATGCATTAATAACCTTCTTTAAATAAAGAGGGCAATGCTGGACACTGTTCTCACAGCCACATCTATACACTATAACAGAAGCACAATTTTGGAACTTTATGTTCAATTGCCACAATTAAACAAATAATATTCTATTCACTTTTGCAGATCTTACAGTAGGACAACCACATCACTGCATCTGAAACTCTGTAATCCCTCACTATTTACATAATTTTTTTTAGATTTTTCATGCCAAAATTGAACATTTGAAGTTTTTATATGTTGTAATCTATTTACCAGATCTTTTTCCACACTCTTATCTTAACCACATCCCTCCTTAGTTTCTCTTTTGCCATTAACTTTCCCACCAGTCTTTCCGCCATCAGCAAATTTAACGACCATATATTTGGTGTCTTCAGCAAAATCATTCACATCTTTTTGAGAGTTTGTGTCCCCCACATCAATCCCTATGGTACTTCTCAACCAGAAAAAAAAAATGCACTGATTTATAACTACTCCCTGTTTACTGTTAGCGAGTTAACCTTCTGTCAATGGCAGAATGTTACATCATGTACTATAAGGTTTCATGTTCTGCATTAGCTTTTGATGTGGCACGTTATCAAATGCCTAATGGAAATCTAAGATGGTGTGTGGGCGGCTCGGTTGGCATAGAATTAGAAAAACACTATTACAGCATCAACGACCCGGGTTCAAAGCTGGTGCTGTCTGTAAAGAGTTTTTACGTTCTACCTGTGTCTGCGTGGGTTTCTTTTGAGTGCTCCAGCTTCCTCCCAACCTTCAAAAACATACGGTTAATTGAATGAGTAGGGTCATGGGCTGGATGGGCCTGTTACCGTGCTGTATGTCAAGATTTAAATTTAATTATGATGCAATAGTGGTTTCCTTTTTATAGGCAATTTATGTCTTAAGGACTCCAATAAACTGGTCAAACATAACTTCCCTTTCACGAAACCACATTAACTTTGCTGATAATCCTGGTTATTTTTACATACCCAGCTATCATGTTTTTAAAAATAGGAAGCTAACTGATACCAGTGGTTTCCAATTTTCTGTCTCTCTTTTTGGATAAAAGTTTCCATTCAATTGCTACTCCCCAAATCAAAGGAATTTTGGTCTGTAAAACCAATATATCAACTATTCCATTCCAGTTAAGACCTTAGGAAGAAGTCCATCAAAACACTTTGAACAGCTCCAATCACTCAAAAAGATCAAATCTTAGCACATAATACATGAGGTGTGACATTACATTGCTCCAGAATCACATATTTAGTGTTCAATGGCTCTTTGATTGATATTCAGATTACCTGATGACACCATGATCTTCAGTAGAAACACGGACAGCAATAAGGAACCTTACAGGAGTGAGAGAGATCAGTTAGTTGAGAGGTGTCACAGCAACAACCTTGCATTCAATTAAGCAAAATTGCAGAACTAATTGTGGACTTCAGGAGGGGGAAGTCAGGAGAACACAAGCCAGTCCTCATCGAGGGGTCAGCAGTGGAAAGAGTAAAGAATTCCTGGGTGTCAACATCTCTAATGATCTGTCCTGTGGCCTCGATGTTAATGCAATCATGAAGAAGGCTTGCCAGATGCCATACTTTGTGAGGAGCTTGAAGAGGTGTGGTATGTCACCAGAGACTTGCAAATTTTCTGACTGGTTGCATCACTCTGGTGTGGAGATGCCAATGCACAGGACAGGAAGAGTTGTGAACTCTCCCAGCACCATCATGGGCATCAGTCTCCACTCCATCAAGTACATCTACAAGAGACGGTGTTTTAAGAAAGCAGCTTCTATCTTTAAACACCCTCAGCACCCAGGGCATTCCTTCTTCACACTGCTACCATAAGGAAGGAGGTAGAGGAGCCTGATGACAAAGACCGAATGGTACAAAACAACTTCACCTCTCTGCCATCAGAGTTCTGAATGCACAATGAGCCATAGACATTTACTTCATTTTCTCTTCTTTGCAATAATTTATTTATTTTTCTTAAATGCATTTTATTGCAATATTTGCATGTGCTGCAAAACAACACATTTTGTGTCATGTCCATTACAATAAATTCTGATTCTGATCTGATGATATCAAAGATCAGAAGTGATCAATTCATCCTGACTCCTGATTTATAATTCAGCTTCCAGTTACACCATGCACCTCGTCCCATATGGATACCAGAAGAGCTTTGCTGGGATCATCGGAAAACCAGATGTTTCCGATTGCTCAATCGCTGCCCACTGCAGCTTGCGTGCACGTCCCAGGAATGACATTAATTTTGGGATAGTGGTTTCATGTAGAAATACAAGACTGTCTCGTGCTACATTTGATGCAGAGCTGAGTAAAAACTAAAAACAGGAGAATGCTGGAATCTTTGATGTTACTCAGCACGCCAAGAGGGCTTTTAAAAAAAAATTATGTATTATTATTAATAATTTATAGCTCTTGATGTATTTAGCAAGTAACAAAAAAATACAGGCATACTTTGAGCATAATTTTAACCTGATAACAACATAAAATAGGGCAGCACGGTTGGTATGGCAGTTAGCACAACACCGTTACAGCACCAGTGATCAGGATCGGCGTTCAAATCTTATGATGTCTGTAAGGAGCTTGTACGTTCTCCCCGTGTCTGCGTGGGTCTTTCCCGGGGGCTCTCATTTCCTCCTACTGTTCGAAAAGTACCGGGGGTGTAAGTTAATTGGGTGTAAATTGGGCGGTATGGACTTGTGGGCCAAAGTGGCCCTATTACTCAGCTGTTTGTCTAAATTTAAATTTTTAAAAATTGCTTAATGTGCACTTTGAACATGTCCGGTCAGAAGCCAAGGATTAATCATTTCACACCTGGGTTGGCAGTTGAGAGTTCAATACCATACTGCCTTGTTTGAGGCGTGACCTCTTGGATAAGTATTTAAGACAAAAGTCTGCTCTCTCGTCTGGAGCTAAAAGGTCACTATCCAATTAAGAGACTGCTTTCAATGTCCTGCATGGCCTTCAAACAGCCTCTGTAAAGATTATAACAAATCGCTGTCTGTGAGTCTTTCTCTGTCCAGATTGGGTGCTGCATTTGCCGCACTACAACTGTCTGCACTCCTAGTACTGGACGACAATGAGATTATGAACACTTTTGCGTGTATTTTATGGATTTTGGGCTGATGATCACAAGAATCAGCTTAAATTTTTCCTATCACCTACCATTTTTTAGATATGACCTATTTTTGTGATTTCATGTTATAGATATAACGTGGTTATATGAAGTGTGACATTTCATTAAAAATTCATTTTCTGCCCTCACACTTGGACGTCTTTGTGATAGTACAGACCTATCACCAATGTATATAGTTACAGTATCTAGAGTGTAATGACTGTCCTTACAGTGATTGGCTGAGAGCTTAGCCACGCCTACTGTCTGGGCCTTAAAGGGTTGTGTCCCTAGCCAGGTCGGATCATTCCGGACTGGTCGGCCACCTGTGAAAAGCTCCTGTCTTTTGCTAATAAAAGCCTTGGTTTGGATCAACAAGTCTTTGGTTCTTTCGACGAGCTCTACAGTCTTCCCTGCTGATCTTGGTGCAGTGTGCAACAAACATGTTTCACCATGACATTGCGACCATGGAAAAGTGGTATCAGCGCAACTGGAATCCATCAATGTTGGCCGACTATTGTTGGACACTAACATGAGAGACATCAGATACTGAGTACAAACAAAAATCAGCGGCAAAATATTTTTTGGTCAGCTGAACTAACGCAATGTGTCAGCATTATTATACGATTAAACAGGCTAAATTCAAGAAAAGTTAGTTTAATATTTTTCCAACTCGCTACGTGTTTCAGCAAATCTGAAATTATCTTTGTGTTCTTCTTGAAATCGCCTATCATAATCCCCAATTTCTTTTCAGCAAGCAAATTTTTTGAAAAGAAATTATTATCCAGTGTAACCTGTCGTTGACTATAAAGCACTTTGGGATACCCAAATTCAATATATTTGCAGTCATTGTGACTTTTCAAGCAGCTCTTGTGACCAGCCATTTTTGTGGAATTCAGAGCAAAGCATGTTCTATGAATGACTGAGCCTTTAGGTGGTTTGACCTGTGCCAGGAGGGTGTTTTGGGAAGCAAAGTGTTCATTTTGATTGTGACTAACAGTGAAGGTCACTTGGAGAGACTAGGGTCTTGGAAACTTCATGGAAGCCTGCCCAGTCTGAGTCTTGCCTACAAAAGGACCAGGAATGATATGACCACATATCGTGTGGATGGACATTTCTTCAAAAGCAAAGCAAGGAGAATTTGTGACTCTGTAGCAGCCACAACTCCAGTCTTCCCATCAGTTTAACATTAATTATGGACATCATATTTCAAAGGCCTATGCTTCAACACTGAATTTGAAAGACTGAACTTTGAAGTAACTTTCTAGATTTTGGCCTGGGCTATAATGGTTTGGATATATCATACGCACACACATACATTAGTACACTGAAGCATAGTTGAGGAAAGATTTAGTGTTTAGGATAGCTTAAGAGTTAAGGCTATAGTTTAAGAGCAAGAAATAAAATTAGTGCTTTAAAATTAAACACCGTCTTGTTCATTGCCTATTGCTGCTTGTTACACAAGATTTGTTACAGTATAGTAACATCTTCAACTTTGAAATAGGTAGAACTGCCTTTATATTGGTGCTGCAATGGTGAAATATGAGAGACATTTATAGAACTCATCAAAATCTTGAATACATTGAAGTATTAAAATCAAGAAAAGTTGTTTTAAGATCATTTTATCCAGCAGTTTATTTACTGTGAGAACATTTCCCTCCAAATTACCAGAAAGTCTATTTCTTGAGGTATAAATAGTGGGCATACTTACCTTGCACATGAGGTTCTTTGGAGTGAAACACTAAAGTCTGCAGATGCTCTGATTGTAGTAAAAACACACAGATAGACTGGAAGAACTCAGCCAGTCTCACAGAGTCCATAGGAGATAAAGATATATTATCGATATTTCGGGCCTGAGTCCCTCTTCAAGCCCTTGTCTCCCTTGGGAATGTTATTGAGAAGCCCTTGCCATCAAATTGAAAATCAACAAGAAAAATAGTTTTCATTTATTCTGAGCCTCTTTTACATTCTTAAATGTACCAAAAAAATCAAGTATCTTAACTGTTGAGTTCTGATTTCCCTATCTGAGGCAAAAAATGTTTGAATTCTTCAAGCAGAGATAAAGAGAGGGATACACATCTGTCTAGTTAATATTTAAAGGATGCATGGCGGAAATGAATTCATTTTCTTCTTCTTTTGGTGGTGAGAAAGGTGTTTCACATGTGTAGTCTGGGTTGTGGTATTGCTCGTTGGAACTTACAGATTTTGCTTCAACGTGTGTTAAAGACTCCAATGTAAATGTAATTCTGTGGTCTGACTTCCAATTAGCATATTCTAGAAGACAGACACTGAGCCTGCATGGGTGTTGTTGGGAATGAGATGGAACCTGATGGGTACCAGTTCAAAATATTAGAATATGCAAAGACAAAACTCATTATGATCTTCTCCTCTACATGAAGCATTAGAAATCCTGGAGTGAGATCTGAAAATATCTTCCATGTGTTAGCTTTAGCCCAATGGCCCCATTCTCAACACTGAGCTGTAAATTTAATTATTATTGTCCTTAATCCTGCTCATGATTAGTTTTTGTGTTTCAGTTTGAGAGCACGTTACTGGATTAATTTGGTTTCTGTCATGCAAATTATCCAAACACGATTCGCCCTCACCCACTGTTTCATTGGGATTGAGAACAACAAAAGCATCATTTTATCCACAGATATTTTCCTCCTGTTTGCTCTGATGTTTAGTTACATTCCAGGTGACATCACTCCCATTGTTCCTCTCAGGAAGGGTCTCTCATGCCAACTTCTCCCCCTACAGTTCAGGACATGCTGCACGTTATCGCTCATGGTCCAACCTTCGCTGAAATCCTGTCTACTGTTAAATGGCCCTCAGTTTGAGCTTTACACAGGATCATAGAAAATTACACCACAGGAAGAGACTATTAGACTTAACGTGTCTTTGTCATCCAAAAGTGAATTGTTCAGTCTGAACCCTTGAGAACTTATTCTCTCATCCCAACTTCAAGTGCAATCCCAACTCTGAATTGGAGTTTCTATCTATGTCACTTTTTCAGACCTCCTAACCACTTTATATTACCCCATTTCCCTTTAAATCTTCTAATATTTATCTTAAATCTATTTTAATCCATCTGAATGGCCATATATGGTACTTGCACTTGGAGGTACTACGCAATTTCATGTGTGAACAAAAAGATGGAGGGACTTTGTGGGCCAGGAAGAATCCGTAGAGAGAAATTATCAATCAATCTCTCAGGCTAGGATCCTTGATTGGGATCCTGCATCTACATCCCTGAACAACTTCTACAGATGCAACTTTGAAAGAATCCTGTCCAGATGCATCACAGTGTGGCTATGGGAACTGCTCTGCCAGAGACCACAAGGAACTGCAGAGGGTAGTGAGCACAGCTCAGCCCATCACATACCACCACTTCCCCTACACTGACTCCATCAATAGCTCCCGCCGCTTTGGAAAAGTAGCTAGCATCTTAAATGACTCACCCTAACCCAGCCACACTCACTTCACACCCCTCCCAGAGGGAAGAAGATTCACAAGGGTGAGATCAGGCACCACGGGACTTTTTCCCTGCCAGTAACAGATTCCTGAATTAACCTCATAATAGTAAAATTGTGCTGTACCAACAGTAAATCTGCACTCAATACAGTGTCTTACTTGCTTCACTATGTCTGAGAGGTCTGGCTGGACTGTACTCAAATGCAATTTTAGTCACTGCTTCTTGGTACATGCGTCAATAAAATGGAACTTGGAACATTCATTGAGTCTCAAAAAGGGTTCTGACATAATATGTTGACTGATCATTTCTATCCCTGACACACTGAGTCCCTCCAGATTCTCTTTGTTCACCCAAGATTTCAGCATTCACAACTCTTGTCTTTCCCCACTGGAATTCCATGTTGCTGTAAAGTGCATAGACTTCTGGAATCTGAGCAGTGGATGTGATGCTTCTCCAGAGCAAAGACTGAAAATTTTTATTCTCTGCCTTCTCCATGGAAAATAAGGAGAGACGTGTGCAGGGTAGCACATCCCTAGTGAGCACATGAACAGCTCAGGAAAGGTTTATTGGGAATTGTAGCTTCTTATTATAAAATAAATCTTATGGTTCGAAAGTACAGTCCCTTTAGACAAATTCAGACATATATACAGCACAGTAACTGGCCTTTTCATAGAAACATAGAAGATTGGAGCAGGAGTAGGTCATTCGACCCTTCGAGCCTGCTCCGCCATTCAACGAGGTCATGGCTGATCTTAAAGTTCAGTACCCCGTCCCCGCCTTCTCTCCGTAACCTTTAATACCCTTATACTGAAGAAATAGATCTAATTCCCTCTTAAATATATTGAATGAACCTGCCTCTACTGCCCTCTGTGGCAATGAATTTACCCTCTGGGTAAAGAAATTCCTCCTCATCTCGGTCCTAAATGGTTTGCCTACTATCCTCAAACCATGGCCCCGGGTTCTGGACTCCCCCACCATTGGAAACATCCCTTCCGTATCTATTCTGTCCAGTCCTGCCAGAATTTTATAGGTCTCTATGAGATCCCCTCTCAATCTTCTAAACTCCAGGAAGTACAATCCCAATTTGCGCAATCTTTCCTCCTAAGTCATTCCTGCCATTCCAGGTATCAGCCTGGTGAATCGCCTCTGCACTCCCTCCATTGCAAGAACATCCTTCCTTAGATAAGGTGACCAAAACTGCACACAATACTCCAGGTGGGGTCTCACCCCACGACCCCGTGCAGCCCAATAATGCCCAATCGACCTACAACCCCAGGTATGTTTTGAAGGGTGGGAGGAAACGGGAGCCCCTGGGAAAACCCCATACAGACACGGGCAGAATGTACAAATGCCTTACAGACAGCATGAGATTTGAACCTTTGTCCTGATCGCTGATGCTGTAACAGCATTGCGCTAACCCCTGTGCTAAGACCGTTGCACTAACTGCTACGCTAATCGTGCGGCTCCCTTGGCCTTGGTGAAAACAAATTATCCCAGTAATTTACTGAAATCCTTTGAATTTCCTTGGTTTTAGAAACAAAAATAAATTATATCTGAGAGATGAGCTTTAAATACGGGATCACTTTCCGCCAAAAATGATTTTTGCCTCATCCTATTTACTTTTAATGTTATATTGATGATAGTATTTTACAGAATTATCAAAGATTGCTTTTGAGAGCAGATAATTTATTTTACACTAACCAAATGACACATTAATATTCATAAAGCTAAGCCAACTATTATTGTTAGAGTGTTCAGACAAGCATGTAACGACATTAATAATCTCACCAACAAAAATTGTGCCATTAATATTCATAGGATTTGTAATTCATGGATTTGCTAAAGTCTCAGTCTGCTCTTTTATTTTCATAATTTGTCTTTACATGTTCTTTTCAGAAAGCTGCAGCTTAAACTCTCAGACACATTGTAGTAAGGGAACCACCAGGAATACAAAGAGGGTAATGAAAGCCTAACCTATGGGATCAGATAGAACTTTTTCTTCTCACTCAGACCAATATTCCCCTGCACTGTCACAGAGCGAATGATAAAGTAAGGTTTTTAACTGTTTCCCACCAATTGCAAAGCCCCTTTATTGTCCTGAAAATATCTTGTCTGATTCCAGCTTGTATGTTTCACCTTAAATTAACATTTGGATCATGTTTCAAACACCAGGTCATATGGCAGGTACAAATAAAATGTTCAGTAATGGATGAAATATAAATATTTCCAAACAATAATACAATTACTTGCCTATATGCAGCTCTAACAACATTCAAAAAACAATATTGTGTTATTTTTGCACTAAGTGCGGGTTGACTTGCCTGGATATCACACAAAAACATTTTTCACTGTATATTAACACCTGACAAAAACAATTTAATTCAATTAATTCAAGGCAAAGTAGTCCACTTAATTAGTGCTCAATCCAGATACTCTCTCAAATGACCATCTAAAAATACACTACTACCTCATCAAGGTATAAAAATGGTGGCACTGCCAGTGATGCTCTAATGGCTGCACTTCCATGGGTGTGGGCCAGCGGAGAGCAGGGAGCAAACAACCTGTCCTCCCATGGGGTCCAACCATCCAGATGTCAGCTCTGTACCGGCTTTAAATGGCCTGTTAATGGAACTGGTGGCGGTTTTATTTAAAAATTCTGCAAATGCGGGGTCTGCACCCAAGATGGCGGCACCTATAATCGGCAGCAGCCAAGAAGGGTTGCAAACTCTGGGGAAGTGGAGGACTGGCGCCGGGCACCAGAAATCAGGGCGATCACTTCCCCCGTTTGAGAAGGAGAAGCAGTGAAGACGACGACGCATGGGACGGTGACCACGGCGGCAAATCTGTGAGGGGCTCTGCAGCTGAAGAATACACAGACGGCGGGCTGTCTACAGCCTGAGGCGAGGAATCCATGCAGGCTGCAGACTGTTGGTGACTGCGGCCGAGGCTTCAGACTGGCTGAAGGCATTCCAGATATTGGAACCAAGGTGTGAGAGGGTGTCGAGGGCATTGAAAGTTTCTTGATTGTGTCGGAGTTTCAAAACTGCTGATATTTTCTTTCTTTTTCAATATTTTTTATTACCATTGAAATTTCTCGTCCAAAAATAGAGTGCATATATGTCGAAGTTCAAAATCATATAACTTTACTAAAGATACCCCACATTTTAATGAAACAGATTATATTATATTGATATTTTATTATTTTACTATATAAAAAGGAAAAATTAAACTCACTACCAAGAAAGAAGCTGTTTGGCCCAAAAAAAAATAGAAAGGAAGACAGAATTCTTATAAGAATGATAATTTACCTCATTAGTCAATACTTCTACCTTCATAACAAATTAAAGATTGTAAAAGTAACTCAAAAGGATTCCCTCAGTGTTTGAAAATTTAAATTCAAATCGGAAATTGAGCATCTAACCTCTCTAAATTTAAACAAGACATGACGTCATGTAACCACTGAGCATGTTGAGGTGGGGGTAACGTCCCTCCATCTGAGCAACATGGCCCACCTCGCCATAAGAGAAATAAAAGCTAATACATGCAGTTCAGATGTCGTTAAAGTTGTGTCACTCTCCCCAACAATACCAAATAAAGCAGTTAGAACTCCTGGTTTCTGTGCAACAGAAAGGGGCTGCAGCAGTGCAGGAGGTGAATCCACAGACTTCGGGGACTCTGAGGGGACTCTCTATTGCTTCTCTTTCTCTGACTGTAAGAGGCGCCTCAGGCAACTTCTGCCAATTAGCGAATCGGTCTGCCTTATGGGAGATGAAAGTAAATTCTGTGTAATATTGCCCTGTTTTTTTATTACATGACAATAAAGGAATCTTGAATCTTAAATCTTGCAAAACCGCAACCTCTCCACTCAGCAGGAAAAGTTCAGGAGGTGCAGGGCAACACCATGAATTGCAGGTTCCCCCTTCACCCCCTCAACGTCACAAACATGGAAATGTATATTGCCCTTCCTATTTTGGCAAGGTATGTAACTCCTTGGAGCAGTATCACTGTGGGAGCAGCATCATTGCAGAACCATGCTGGTTCAAGCGAACAATTCATGTTTAAGTTCAAGTTCATTTGTTATCTGTTTATCCCAGTACAACTTGACAAAAGAGGTTCCCTCGGTCCCTGGTACAGAACACTTCAATACAGACGTACAGACATAACACAAATATATACACTACATAGTCAGTTGGGTTCAATGGTGGCTAGAGGGTAGATGCCAGAGAGTCACGGTGGATAACTGTCCATCAGGAAGCCAGTGACGAGCGGTGTACCTCAGGGATCGGTGTTGGTTCACTTGTTGTTTGTCATTTAAATTAATGATTCTGATGATGGAGTGGTAAATTGGGTTAATAAATATCCAGATGATACAAAAGTAGGGGAAGTTGTGTAGAGTGAAGATGGTTTTCAGAGACTGCAGGAGGCTTTGGACGGCCTAGAAGAGTGGGCTGAAAGATTTACTGAAATGTTGCTTGGATTGCAGTATCTAAAATACAAAGAAAGATTGAGTAGACTGGGTCTTTATTTATTGGAATGAAGAAGGTTGAGGGGGATTTGATAGAGTAGACGTGAATAGGCTCTTACCCTTGAGGGTAGGTGAGGGGGTCATGAGTAAAGGGTTAGGGGGCAAAAGTTTAGAAGTAACCCGAGAGGGAGCTTCTTTTCTCAGAGAGTAGTGGCTGAGTGGAATGATCTTCCGGAAGAGGTGGTTTCAGCAAGGTCAATTTTGTCATTTAAATAAAAGTTGGATAGGTGCATGGATGCGAGGGGATTGGAGGGTTATGGGCAGAGTGCAGGCAAGCGGGACTAGAGGAGATCACTTAAATTGGTACGAACTAGAGGGGCCGAGATGGCCTGTTTCTGACTGTAATTGCTATATGGTTATATACATATGCACATATATTAAAATAAATATTCATGGAGGATATTTTTTTATCGTCATCTCAAGGCTAATCAAGGATGGGCAATAAATGTTATCACACCTTTATCACGAGATACATTTTTAAGGCTTCCTCTGGAGATGTATCCAATGGCACCTTCATTCTACAGATGTTATTGCCATCTATGGGAGGAAGGCCACATTGGAACTAGGACATTGCAGCCAAACACCTCTTGTTGCTCTGTTCTTCAATTTGTAAATGGGAGAAAGAAATGACAGAACAGGCCACATGCAGCCCTCTAGAAATAAGCATTGCCACAGCAAGAAGTGAGCCTCTGCCGGCTTTGAATTTTTGCATTTTAATTAAGAATGTGCACCTACATTCCCCCCCCAACCCCAAAGTTTAGAAAGAACTGTATTCATGTTGAATTTAAATGTGTCTAAAAAAAAAAGATAATGGGATGAATCCTGGGAATTATAGACCAGTGAGCCTTAGATCAGTGATGGGCAAACCTTTGGAGAGGATTCTTCAGGAGTCGTCATGCAGGATAACCTGAAGGTAAACCTGAATGTACAGTCAGTGATGCAGATGGGATGTTTCCAATGATGGGAAAATCCAGAACCTGGGGCCATGGTTTGAGGATAATAGGCAAACCATTTAGGACCGAGATGAGGAGGAATTTCTATACCCAGAGGGTGGTGAATCTGTGGAATTCATTGCCACAGAGGGCAGTAGAGGCAGGTTCATTAAATATATTTAAGAGGGAATTAGATATATTTCTTCAGTATAAGGGTATTAAAGGTTACGGAGAGAAGGCGGGGACGGGGTACTGAACTTTAAGATCAGCCATGATCTCGTTGAATGGCGGAGCAGGCTCGAAGGGTCGAATGACCTACTCCTGCTCCTATCTTCTATGTTTCTATGAAGAAGGCAAATGCAACGCTGGCTTTTATTTCAAGAGGAATAGAGTATGAGCAGAGATGTAATGCTGAGGCTTTCTAAGATAGTGGTGAGACCTCACTTGGAGTATTATGAGCAGTTCTGGATATCTCATTTAAGAAAAGATATTGGAGAGGTTTGAAAGGACGTTCACCAGGGTGATTCTGCAAATGAAAGGGTTATCATATGAGGAGTGTGGACAGCTCTTGGCCTGTATGAGTTGAAGTTTAGAAGAATAAGGGGTGATTTCATTGAAACATTTTGAATGTTGAAAGACATGGTCAGAGTAGATGTGGAAAGGTTGCTTCCCATGGTGGGAGAGTATAGACCAAGAGGGCACAACTTCAGGATTGAAGGGTGTCTGCTTAGAACAGAGATGCTGAAGAATTTCTCCAGCCAGAGGGTGGAAACCTGTAGAATTAGATTACCCATCTAATTCTCACCACAAAGAATACAGAGAAAGTGAAGTTGAAGGAGAGGAGACATTTCTCCTATTTCAAAGCTCCATCTGGTACAATCATCGAGTTTAATAGAATCAAGTTCACTGGTTGGTTTATATGTCAACATTCAAATTCAAAATTGGTCCAAAATTCAGATGTGGAACAGATGTAATTTTGGCGGCAGGACTGCTTAGAGGCTGGCATGTGACACCACGTAGCAAGTCTCTGGCTTGTCTCTCTTCTGCAACATTTGGGAATTACAGCAAACATCTTGTGGCAGTGTGCCTGCAGCAAATGGAATTGGAGACTGAAGCCTGCTTTTTATTATGGATATTGTCTTCCAAGTTCTCTGACAGCAATGGGTGGCAGCTTCTTGTAAACATTGCTTGGGTATTTGTCCATATCCTGTGGGCTGAGAAGAAGCATGGGTCTGTGTCACTTGGTGGTTTGGACGAAAGATCTGGTCCAGATCATCTGTGAGGTTAGATGATGGGCCTACTCCAGAATCTCACGCCTGGTAGTGAGTTCCAAATCTGGAAGAAATGACCATGCTAGACAAGAAAAAGAAAGGGATTGATTTATACAGTGGCTACCATAGCCTCAGCACGTGCTGACACACTTTAAAACCAATGAACATTGGTTTATTTAGCACACTTAAATCCATAGAAGCCAGTTGATTTCAGCCTCATTTGGTGTTGGGACACTACCTTTTGAGTTTGATGATTGAACATTGCCCCACAATAAACAGCATTACAGCTCACCACATCTACATAAAGGACTGCTGCATAGTAGGGAAGATCAGCTGATATTGGATCTGCTGGTGAGCTCAGGAATCCATCATGTTGTGTTTCTTCATTTCCTTTAATTCAAACATTCTGATCAGGTAGCCTGTACCATCATCCCAAGGAGAATGTGGCAGGAAATATGGCAAAGATCAAATGGATTGTAGGTCAGATGCACAAGGACATGGCTTGAAGGTTAATGGCTGCTGGTGGATGCGTTGGGAGTACTGTCAGCAAGGGAAGGTGGCAAATGGAGGGCAATCAAGTGGAGAAATCCAAATGCAATGAACAAAATTTGCATTCATCTGGGTCCCAAGCGGGTGGTGATCAGTGATAAACAAGCACGTTGTTATCCCCCAAGAAGGATGTGACAAGAGTTGAGGCACAGACCATTCTTCCTTCAGCCCCCAGTAGGTCATTCTGAGGTTTGATGTTTTCCATTACCGTCATGCCTGTAAATTTTACTTTCAGTTAGTTCTTGGTTACAGTAATGTCTTTAGACATTTCTTTTGCAATGTCACTGAGATGCTTATTGAATTTAATCTGATCATAGGTTATGATTTTTACTACCACTAGAATTCCTTTCCAACCACCAAGCAGTCTTGAATCTGTTTAACTGTAGAGTCACGGGGAACTCATAGAATTCTCTATCTCCTCATCTAGTGACTGAACTAAAGTTATAATTAGTCTCCAGGTTACTTCATCCAACTGTACTGTCACCTCAGCCAGAGTATCAAGAATATAATAGGCTGGCCACAATGACTGATCGATGACAACAAAAAAAACAGGGAACTAAAACTGTTGTGATTTGTAACCAAAAGCCAATCATGACTGCTATTTTTTTAATTATTAATTTTTAAAATATATTGTACATACAGCATGGTAACAGACCCTTTTGGCCCACAAGCACTTTCCATCCAATTACACCCAATTGACGTACACTTCCAACACATTTTGGATGGTGGGAGGAATCTGGAGCACAAGAGGAAACCCACACAGACATGGGGAGAACGTACAAACTCCTTACAGCAGTGGCGGTTTCGAACCTGGGTCACTTGCGCTATAACAATTTTGCGCTAACCGTGCCACCCTAACGCTAACCATATCGCCTCTAGTATAACATAATACAATTATATTTTATTTGCATACAACAGAAGATTATGTCAAGTTATTGATGTTTTCAGTTTTTCTAAATTAAACATGAGATAATGGATTAAACAACTAGATGAAGCTCTTCTAATAATTTCAAGAGAAAATTTACTAAACTTAGTTGCAATAAACATTGTACAGAAGGATGAACTGAGGAGGAATCTAATACACTTATATTGTGTGCTTCTTGCAGTACAGTTCCTGTTCATTTAATGGCACATTTTGAAATTTGATGTTACATTAATACAAGGTACTTTAATTGACAAATGTGTAATGGAGCTGAGTAATAAAAATTAATATTTGACACTGGCAACTTAAGACCATAAGACCTAGGAGCAGAAATAGGCCACTCAGCCCATTGAGTCTGCCCCGCCATTTGATCATGAGCTGATCCATTTTCCCACTCAGCTCCACTGCCTGGCCTTCTCCCCATAACCTTTGATGTCCTGGCTAATCAAGAACCTATCAACCTCTACCTTAAATACTGTATACCAATGACTTGGCCTCCACAACCATAGATTTATCACCCTCTGCCTAAAGAAATTCCTCCACATCACTATTCTAAGTGCCCTCTTGCCCTGGACTCTCCCATCATGGGAAATAACCTTTCTACATTTACACTGTCTATGCTTTTCAAATTCAAAATGTTTAAATGAGACCAACAAAATGTTACTTCATTGGTGTTTTCACTTTTAAGATTAAACCTCAAAATACTATATGTAAAAGGATTTTGTCTAAAATTTGTCTCTGTTAATTTATCTGCAATCCTAACTTTCTGATATTTTGTTAAAGCATCTGAAAGAGAATTTTGAGAGGATGTTCAGTTGCAGTAATTAATAAAACAAGATGTTTACTTGAATAAGACATTACAATGTGTGTCAGAAACATCTCAAAATACCTAAGATACAATTAATTATTTTTGATATCCAATTCTTTTGCTCTTAAAAACATCTGAAAAATGCAATGTTATTTTTAGTATGAGATTGAAATGGAATGCAGCTTTAACAACCTCTTTGACCAGCAAATAATAATACTTTCTGCCATCACTCCTGATTACAGTGTTCCCTCGGGCCGTAACAGAAAAATCATACATTAAAATCTGGGTGTGGGTTTGAACTCAAAACTCCTTCACTTTGAGTTAAAACTATTTTCCATGGAGCCAACTAAAGTCTTAGTCTTGTTTTTCACATCTTGAAACTGAGGCGGGCTGTTTAACTGGACTAACTCAGGGAAGAGGAGGGTAAACTATGCAAAACTGTCCACTTTATGTTTTCTTATTCCTATTCGTGTTTGTAACTTTTAGTTGTTTTTCTACAACTATCAGTGGCACGTGGGGAAAACCGACAAACCAGATATCCCAAAGGTGTCCGCAGATCCACAAATGCACCCAAATGCGTCCAAGTTGATTGTTATTGTAACTCTCTGCTTTAATTAAATACGTTTTTAGTGAAAATGTATCTCAGTAAATGGCAGCAATTGAAAATTCTGCTGCTTTCTCTGCACCAGATGTGATCTGTTGCCTAGGTGATAGATTGTGTTTGAATATGAACACTAATTACTTCAGACCATGCTCCTCGATCTGTACATCTTTATTTCCTATGTGACATGGACTCCAGAATACAAATAGATTCTTGGAATGGAACTTCCTCACTTCCAAGTTTGTATAATGGATGTGTAATGGAATCCTCTCCACTGACCAGGATGAAATCAGCTCCAACATCATCCAAGAAGGCTGACAGCAAGCTGTACAAAGCAGCCTGCTTGATTTATGCCCCATCTGCCACCCTAAAGAAAGGCTCGAGCCCAAAAAGTTGGCTCATTTTACTTCCTATGGATGCTGTGCGACCTGCTGGGTTTCTCCAGCACTTTTGTGTATTGTACGTTCAAGATTCATTCGTCCATTACCTTTGCCACCATTGCTGCGGAGAAGCTATCTGCAAGTTGCCCTGCGCTGCTGTTACTTTTTAGGTTACTCTAGCAGCAAGTGCTGAATGCACAAACTCAACCACCCACCACTTCAGATCCATTTTGTGGAGAAAGAATTTTACTTGCGTTCCTCTCAGGTATGACTCAAATGCTGTTCCACTACCAAGGTACGGCCCAGTAAATCATCTGGGTTTGACTCCGTTGTAAAGTATGGACATGTTTAGAGTCACCGAGCTGCAACATTCTCATTCAGGGAAACAGGACTTATTCATGTTAACCAAGTTGTCTACACGCTTCCCTGCATTTATCCCATTTTATATCCATGTCCCATATCAAAAAATCTTCTGAATATTACAATTGTAACAACCTCTACCATTTCTCTGGCAGCTCATTCCCACCACCCCTGAGTGAAAAATTTGCCCTTCAGGTCCCTTTTAAATCTTTCCCCTCTCCCCTTAAATCTATGCCCTCTCCTTTAGACCATGTCAAAAAAAGGACAATAACTATTTACCTATGTATACCCATCATGATTTAGTGAATCTCTGAGGGCCTCACTCAGCCTCCTGTGCTATGTAAATACACTGCAGAAGTATATGAGGAGTTGTACCATTACTATAACAGGTCAGACAGCTTGACATCAGATTCATATCTAACATCTAACTTTATAACTCAAAAAAAATGACTGGATTGTTTTCTTTCTCTTTAAATTGGTTTCTTCCATTCAGATTACTTTCAGTAACGGTGATAGGTCCTATTCATCTGGAGTGATCACAGATACATTGATAGCAATGTTAATTCTGTTAGTAACTTCCTAAACATTTATTGAGCTGCTTTTGGATAAATAGACTTATCAGTTATAATTACGCAATCACCACATCATTATCACTGGCTCCAACTGCATTGTTCCCTCAAGTATTACTCAGAACTGCGTAACTCGCACAGCGCTTCGTGCTCTGCTGTGGTTACTGCATGGTGAGCATGTGCCAGTTTCTGCCAATTCATGGAGCATTGAAAGATGAATAGGTGATATCAACATAAGATGAGAGAGCAGTTTACGTGAAGAGGGAGAATTCAGTGTTCTTTTCCAGAGGGTTGCAATGTGCCGAGGTGGAAGATACGATGTGATCCTTCATAGTTACATTGGGCCTCCAGAGCCAATGGAGGAGGCTATGATTAAGAGCCAGTGTGGGAGTGCAATTGGAAATTAAAGGTTGAAAATTAAATTAAAATTAAAACCGCAGATGCTGAAAATTTGAAATACACACAGAAAATAGAAAAGTTCAAAAGACCAGGCAGTATCTGTGGAGAGAGGAACGTTTACATTTCAGGTCTGAGGATCTTCATTGGTATGTTTCCACTTCCACAGATGCCGCCTGGCCTGTTGAGTTTTTTTCCATCACTTTCTGTTTCTAACCCAAAGTATCAACTCCATTTCCCTCTCCACAGAAGTGGTCCAATTTGAAATGCTGTTAATTATTCTCAGCGGCAATTTCTTTGAATGATCTGTTGCTATGTAATCAATTAGTCAACATTTAGCAAGACTACTGTTTCCAAGTAGCCTGGCCAGACAAGCTGGGAACCTCATTAGCAGTTTATTTTTTCACACATACAGCTTGCTTGGGCTTAGTTATGGCAAGAAATAATAAGGCTCTTCGAGTTCCTGTGCACGTTTAGCAGAAACCAGATGGTTCTTTGTATTTGGGGCTTTTTGATGTGTCACAGGTGCGTTGTGTGTGAGTGCGTGGATGAAACTCTTTCAGCTGCCAACACCAAGCACCTTCCTGCAATTATGAACAAGCCCTTTGTGAACGTGCTCCGATGCATCAGGAGCCTGAGGATATGGTCCTGGGAGGAGACCTGGCTGCAATATTTACTTATTTATTTTTAAAAGTCATGTGCTTGACCTTCCCATTGAAACTTTTGCATACTTCTGAGGATTTATAATTCCATAGCCAATGAACTGAAATTAGAATGAAGCCTGAGAATTATTCTCCATGCAAGTGAATAATGAACGGTTATGCATTGCTTTTTAACAAGCAAGTATGCACATTCTTTCTCATTGAAAATATATTCTTTATTCACAGAACCACAGTACTGCA
The DNA here is from genome assembly GCF_036971445.1 of Narcine bancroftii. NCBI lineage: Eukaryota > Metazoa > Chordata > Chondrichthyes > Torpediniformes > Narcinidae > Narcine > Narcine bancroftii. Next base: position 20,181,068 of record NC_091474.1, on the reverse strand, counting down.
GGCTCCTTCTCAATCTGAGAAAATGTATATATGACATCATGCTCTGCAAGGTGTGCCAGACAGCCCTCACTTGACTTGTCTCCAACTTGTTTTCCTACCTCCCTTAGTTTAAAAAATAACTGCACCCCATTTAAACCACTCCCTAAATAGTCCTACTGTGATGTCTGGCTGACAGTGTAACAAGTACTAGGTGTAGAGTGGTTATTATCTCGCTTATACCCAATTTAAAATATATTTAAGAAATGGATTCTTAATTCACAATATGGTACAATCCTAAACACACACAAAAACAATATAACAACAACAGCTCCCATTTAACACATAAGGAACAAGAGCAGGAGTAGGTCATCTGGCCAGTCGAGCCTGGTCTGTCATTCAATGAGATCATAACTGATCTGCCATGGACTCAGCTCCACTACCAGCCTATTCTGCATAATCCTTAACTACCCTATTATTCCAAAATCTATGTAATTGTGTCTGAACTACATTTAATGAAGCAACTCTCACTGGCCAAAGAATTCCACAGATTCAGTACTCTTTGAGAGAATTAGTTCCACTTTATCTCTGTCTCAAATCTACTCCCCCGAATCTTAAATGATCCAAGTTCTAGCATCACACTCCAGCTAAAACAACCTCCCTGTTTCTAACTCAACTATTTCCTTCATAAGTTTAATGTTTCAGTAAGATCTCCCATCATCCTTCTAAACTCCAATGAGTATATCCCAGGCAACTCCATGTCTCCTTCAGCTCACCCCGTCAATTCCAGAATTGACTAGGGAATCTCCTCTGCACTGCCTCCAAAGCCAGTATATCATCTCTGAGATAAGGAGACCAGAACTGCAAACAGCACTCCAGGTGTGGCCTTTCCAGTGCTGTTGGTCACTATATACAGTTACAGCAGAACCTCTCTATTCTTAAATTCAATCCCTCTAGCAATGCAAGTCCGCATAATTTTTTTCATTCCTGATTACCTGCCTCATCTTCACACTAACTTGTGCGATTCACGCACATGACATGGCAAGGTAGTGTGTTACCAAATAAGATGTATGGAACGGCAGGTTAATTGGTCAGTTGTAGGAGTATGATAGAATCTAGGGCAGGGGGTGGAAAGAGTTGATACATATGTGGATGGAATAAAATGGGTTAGTGAAGGATCAGCCTGAAAATAGTTGTCAGTGCTTTATCTCTCGGTGACTCTTGGAGAATCCAGAAGTTATCAGGTACAAATTTCATGATATTTCTGGCCATTAATTTCAAAGCGGATAACTCTGGCCCAGGTAGAATATTCTCTCTCCAGACACGAGAGCACAGAATCTAAGCCCGCAGTTCAGTACATCATTGAGAAAGTGCTATTCTGTCAGATGCTAAAAATCAGAGGATTCTACTCTCTTCAGGTTCAAAATCCAAGATTCAATATATTATCATAGTATCATATTATAAGAAATTATTTTTGCCTGCTCCAAGACAGACAGATTCACCACTGGCAGGAATTGCCAAAGCGCCTCTTACAGTTAAACACAGTCAGAAAGAGAGAGAAGCAAAAGAGAGCCCCCCAGAGTCACCGAACATTCGTAGATTCACCTCCAGCACTTCCATAGACACACAGATTCCAGACCAAACCGTTAGCAAACCGAGTTCCAGATCTGAACCTCTTACATAGTCTGAGCCCTTCAGCGCCCTCGGCATCCCGGTTCCCCTCCAGCCAGTTCAGGCCAGCCATCCACGGCCCGGCACGAGTCTCCTGACAGCAGTCTCCGGCAGCCCATAGCTTCCACGGGTTTCTCGCCTCGAGCCTCCAGCAGCCCGCTGCAGGCACTGGTCCCCAAACTGCAAAGTCCCTCACTGGTCCACTGGCGTGTTCACCGTCCTCTCGGGTCGTCTCCTCCGCTTCTCCTTCCCTTCCTCTGGTGCCCTGCTTCAGTCCTCCACTTCCCCGGAGTCTGCAGCCCCTCATGGCTGCTGCCAATTAATAAGCACCGCCATCTTGGGCGCAGACCCCCAGATTTCAACTAAAACCACTGACGGCTCCCTCAATGGGCCATTCACAGCCCATGTGGATCCGACAGCAGTCAACTGGGCGGCTGGGCCCTGCGGGAGCGCTGTTTCTCCACTTCCTCGCTCCCAGGATATATGCACCAATGGCAGCGCTGCCATCTTTTTTCTTCCTTGGTCCTTTTAAAAAAAAGGCAGCAAAATTTTCTTACCATCCTTGCTAATACTTATTTAACAAAGAATAGAGTGAGGAGCACTGATTAACACTGATGTACTGAACCCGAATTTTATTACAGATGGTGGAACATTTCTGTGTATACTTTTTGCTGTGTTCTCTAAATTACAGTAGAAGTTTATTAGCAAAGCCTGAGGTGCTTTTGGATGATTTAAGCCCTTGATGGTCGCTCAGAAGAAATGGATGCTTTCTTAAAATAAAAAGAAAATACTATTCATCATCGGTGGAAAGAGAAACAGTGTGAATGTTTCAGTGGAAGACCCTTCCCCAGCTCTGGTAAACGCTCACCGACCTTAATTGTTAACTCTGCTTCTTTCCATGCGTCTGAGGGGGCACCCGCCTAAAGACATAGGAGAGACTTCAGATTCTGGCATCTGGCATTCCACTGGCCGAGGTGCCAGCTTTTGGATGAGTTAAAGTGGATGTCCTGATTCCATTCGTAGGTGATCAGACTATGCTGAGGAAGTGTGGAAGTTTCTCCTTGGTATTTTGGCCATATTTTAAACACATCATTATCACACTAGAAATTGTTGAACCTGGCTCATGTACAAACTAGGTTACAACTGAGAAATAAAGTATTTCTACTGTTATTGCAATCCAATAGCTCTTTACCATCTGCCAATATCATTTGGAACATCATAAGTCATAAGGTAATATATTAATGCAAATTGTTCCCTTATTTGCTGCATTAATCTTAACGAATACAGCCCAGATGGCAACTGAATCCAGGCCCCAAAAATGCTGCAGAGATGACTTGTGCAGCCAACAATTTAAAGTGGATCTTATTTTCACAAAACATTGTCTCAGGAAAGCAAACCTATACTTAAAGTGTTGAAATACACGACTGTGGTAAATCACCACGAAAATCTTGTCAAACACTTATCTGACAGGTGTGTGAAGGTCGATCGCTGAATCATTAAATTATACATAGTTGAAGGTGAACTGTGAAGAACTCTCTTTGGACTACTTTTAATTGTTTGAGGCTCCGGAGCTCCAGGTGGCATAATGTTAAATGTAAGGAGAAGTTTAATCTGAGTGAATTGTAACAACAATGGGTGTTGAAAAATGTGAACTGCAGGTGGAAATTGCAAATACTATTTATAGGAGAGCATATCATCTGAACAATTGGGCATCAAAGCAGTTTCTTATTTCTGATGGTTCTTCATCTATCGCTACGATATTGTAAGCAGACTCATTCACGTGGAAGATGTCCATGCGTGGAGGTTTGAGTCAGAATGATTTTTGTGTTTCATCTCTTTTGACACCATTAATATTGTTGGAGAAGAGATCTGTTTAGTGTGAGATCCGGCTGAGTGAGAAGGTTCAAGTCCCGCATTGAGACTTGAGAAAGTATTTATCCCTCAACCATTGTTAATAAAGTAGACAAACTGCGACAAATTGGCTGCCACTTTACCGATATTAGCTGTTATTTTTGAATCCCTGAAAGTGGTAATGAAAGGAAATCAACGGAGGATAAAAAGTCAGCTCTTCTTTTAGAAAATGGAGAAGTTAAAAAAAAGGAGTGAAGAAGAATCAGCCTAAAGACCAAGCTGACGATGTGTTATGCTGTTGTCACACCCACCTTCCTCTTTGCTCAGAAGACATGCAGAGTGTACAGCAGACATAGCTTAACCACTTCCACATGACCTGTCAGCACAGAAACACTTCACTTCAGATGGCAAGGCAAGGGTCTAGCCACACAGACTCTGTCCCAAACAAGCCTCCCCAGGTTCTACACCCCGTTGAGAGAATCACAGATCAGATGGGCAGGATGTGTTAGATGAATGTCTGAAGGCAGAATATCAAAGCAGCACCTTTATGGAGATCTGACTGAGGGCAGTCACATATGGATAGGAAGAAAAGATTTAAAGAACCTCCTCGTACATCCCCAACAAGTGTCAACATTGGCTTGCACAACTGGGAACAACAAGCATAGGATATTCCTGTTTGGTGTTGCCTGCACAAGAAGTGGCACTTGTTCATATGAATAAGCTATGATGGAGAAAGCAAAGAGGAAAAGACAATCTCAAAAATCAAGAATTACTGATGGTCCAGGATCCCTTCGCCTCCGTCATCTGTGTGAAAGGAACCTTCAAGGCCAGATTGGTCTCACCTACACTAAAGACTATATTTCTTTGTCTTACTCAAGAACAAGTGATGAATAGCAAGAACAACAAAAATAATTGTCCATTTACTCTCTCTCAACTTCATTTTGTTATCACTGGTTGACAAGGTGAGGCATGGCTCCTCTACTTCCATTCATATTCCCTCTTCCTTGCACATCAGATCTCTGTAACTATTCAGAACAAAGGTGCCCTCTGGCCATATCCATATTACAGTAATTGCAGTAAAGCCATTGGACCGACTTGAATTGGTCATTGCCCCAGTGAAACAACTGTGGAAAACACTGGAAGTGTTCAGCAGCACGTCAGGACGATGAAGAGAAGTTATTCATTCAGCTCATTGCCCTATGAACAGACATATTCAGCTTTACAGTACATCTCCATTTAGTGAAGAATGCATTTGTAAGCTCTCATATAAAAGATTGGTGGTAGGAGAATGTTAGGAAAAACTTTTCAGTAGTTATCTGTAGCTCACTGCTGTCAAAACAGCCATTTCGAGCTTTCATAGGGAAATGGCTGGGTCCCTGTGGAAAAGTAGCTTGTAGGTCTGAGGTGAAAGAGTGGGGTAATAAGGCTGATTGCTTTACATTGAGCTGATACAGATTCAATGGACTAAATGGTTTCCTCTTTGCTGCAATAATATTGGCTCATATCATACATAACTTTCCATTAGGAAAGGTGAGCTAATTAAACATCTATTTCTATCACAGCAAGGTTATTGAGAGCCTGACTTTAGACAGAATTTGGATTGATCCACCCCTAATTTGTTCTGCTACTTTAATTTACTCCAAATTTACTCACCAGTGTCTGCACCTGGTACTATTAGGGCGCAGGTTTACATCGATTTTAAACTTCATTCTTTATTTTAGCTCTGCTAGATATGACCATGAACTAGCAGAATAAATATCCCTCACGGCGAGATAAATTCTGAAGCAAACTCTTAAACTCAGTCCACAAGTCATTTGAAACGATTGGAGATACAGATAGCTGGATTGAGCAGCATAAGAGCGTTCTGTCTAGAAAGCCTGCATTAACATGGAATCACGAGAAATGTAGCAAAATAAAATGTTTGTAGCATTTTGCATAACATTGCTCTTGTATGAAAAGCATGGCCTTGGTTTGATAAACATTATCCTAGTTGCACTCTTGTTACACTCCTAACCAATGAAAGCTTTGCAGAATATCTACCGCGTGGCGTGGACTGTTGAAACAAGCACTGTTAGTTCAACTGAGGGTTAAAGATCAAGTTGTAAAGCAGCGATTTGCGTTAACCCCTTTTAAGCTTCATAAGAAGGGATGATTCAGCCTTTGAATGACAACACTCAGACTGGAAAAAGGTCCCTGAAGCAAGTATTAGGTAAATATTATTCTACCTTTTAGGCCACAGTCTGACTTCTACGACTTCTCCCTTGTGTTTGAGTACAAATTTGTTTCCACTGCAGTTTTGTGAGCTCTGAGATGACTGATGTGTTCATAGAAGAGTACATAGCCCTTTGGGACATGAGGTGGTACCAACTATATAAATCTACTTCACAATCAATCAACCCCTCCCTTCCTCACACCCCTAACTCTCTAATTTTCTTACATCCATGCACCTAACCAAGTCTCTTTTAAATGAACCTATTGTACCAGCCTCCACCAGCACCCCAGGCAATGCATTCCAGGCACTCACCACTCTCTGTGTAAAACATATCTCCCCCTGATGCCTCACATTAAATAGATATACATTTGTGTTGGCCCTTTCAATCCTGGGAAAAAGGTGTTTGCTGTCTACCCTAACTATGCCTCTCATAATCTCACACTCCTCTATTAATTCATCTCTCATCCTCCATTCCTTCCAAGAGAAAAACCCTAGCTCACTCAGCCTTTCTTCTTGAGACATGTCCTCCAATCTAGAAAGCATCCCCGTAAACTTCCTCTGCATCCTCTCTGAAGCTTCCACGACCTTCCTATAATGAGGCGATCAGAACTAAACACAATAATGGAGCCGAGAGACGCCTGTACTGATGGGGCAGGAGGTGGCAGGAGACTGGTTAAGTGAGTGGACAGATGGAAAACATGAGGTTATCCACTTTGGAAGGAAAAATAGAAGATCAGATTATTACTTAAATGGCAAACAATTGGAGCATGCTGCCGTGCAGAAGGACTTGGCAGGACTCGTGCATGAATTATAAAAGGCTGGTTTGCAGATGCACTAGCCTATCAGGAAGGCAAATGGAATTTTAGGCTTCACTGATAGAGGTATTAAATTTTGGGGCAGGGAGTTTATGCTGAAATTGTTCAAGATACAGATGAGGGCACATCTGGAGTACTGCATGCGGATCTGGACTCCTTACTTGAGGAAGGATGTACTGCCTTTGGAGGTGGCCCAGTGGAGTTTCACCAGGGAGGAAAATGGCGGCTCTGCCACTGGTGTGGACTCACAGAGAGTGGGGAACGGAGACACAGCGGTCAGCTTTGTACAGTCTTTGAATGGCCCGTTAAAGGAGCCAACAGCAGTTTTAACTAAAATCCCATGACCATGGGGTGGGGTCTGCATTCAAGATGGCAGCGCCTATGATCGGCAGCAGCCATGAGGAATTGCCAACTCTGGGGAAGTGGAGGACGGGCATTACCACACCCTCTCCCATCTGAGAAGGAGAGGAAGAGGAGGCAACCATATCAGAGAGCCAGTGAGGGGCTCTGCGGCTGAAGGACCCACACAGGTGATGGGCTGTTGGTAACTCAAGATGAGGAACCCACGCAGGCTGTGGGCATCTGGAGACTGCAGTCAAGAGACTCACTCCAGGCTGCAGCCTGCTGGAGACTGGGTCGAAACTGGCTGAAAGGGTACCAGGTACCAGAACTGGGATGAAACAGGGTGCCTCATCATATCAGAGGTTCAGATCTGATTTGGAATGGACTCTGTGTGGCTGCAGAGGCTGTGGGAGCTCTGGAGGTCAATCTATGGACACATGGTAACTGTGGTGGGAACTCTCCAGAGACTAATGCCAAATGATAGGGTGTGGACAAAATAGCCAAACATTGTTCTTGTAACTGGGGTCTCAATGATGGAAATGTTGGCCTAAGAGAGGTACCTGATGTTGGCTCAAGTTCAAGTTCATTATCATCTGACAGTCTATATACAACTTGACGAAACAGTGTTTCTCCAGACCACGGTGTGGACACAATACACAGTGCACAATATTCACATATACACGCATTAAGATATAATTTAAAATAAATATACGAGATAAATATTTTGGGATGATTCACTCTCTTACAGGACATTGTTCATCAATTTCACAGCCTGCAGAAAAAAGCTATTTCCCAACTTTGCCATCCTGATTTTGATGTTCCTGTACTTCCTTCTTGATGGTAGTGGATCAGAGATACTGTGTACTGGATGGAAAGAGTCTAGCGCACAATTCTTTGAGCCCTATTTAAGCAACAGTCCAGGTAAATGTCAATAGAGGAAAGAAAAACTGTTTTAATGATCCTCTGGTCTGACTTCTGGTCCGATGCTTTGCAGCTACCATTCCACACAATGATGCAGTCAGACAGGGGCCTCTCAACTGTGTTCCTGTAAAAAGATGTTAAGATGGAGGCCAGAAGCCTTGCTCTCCTCAGCCTCCTTAGAGGATTTGGTTCAAATAACCAAATTTATTTGGTTATAACGGAGGAATTAATGCCCTATACCTATGTACATCACCTCATTGATTATTATCTTAACTGAAAACTCTTAAGTTATAAAATAAAAATGTTCACATATTCAAATATTCATTTTGTAGCTGTGTAATGCATTGCTTCGTCTTGTGGAATGAGGAACAATTTTGCCTTGAGGACTTAGAAAACAAATTTCCAAGTGGACAGACAAAACCATAAAATTAAAGTATTAATTTTGAATTTCTACATGCATTTTTCATTAGTAAAGCAGTTTTTAACAGATTAGGTATAGCCCTGGTTTAATAATCACATTCTGATAGTAATTGTGTTTCTGAATTAGACCTTTACGGTTTCGATCCACATCCTCTTATTATTGTTCATGGAATCCAGGCATACATAGTATCAAGGAAATGCTCTTGTCAGAACTATTATTTTGGTGAGGAAAAATCAAGTTGAAGCCACCCCTGTTGTTTCAGGTGCAGAATCCCAGGACAATACTTCAAGGAAAGCAAAGGAATTCTCTCAGCATCCTGCCCAGTATTACACCCCTCAAACAACTTTGGTGAGTAACAGAATTTCTGGTCTCATTTGTCTCATTGATCTTTTGAGGCGTTGAGACTTGTGTGGGATCCTGATGCTGTATTTTCCCAAGTTAAACAATGATCACACTTCAAGAAGAACCGGGGATATCTAGAGTTCATGTCATGTAAAGACAAATTTAACTTTAGCCTGTCAAAGAAGGTGCAGATAGGAACATACTGACTAAGTGGCAGTGCTTGCATCTAGCTGTTTGACGTTGCTTTAAGGGCAACCTGGTTCGCGTAGCGGTTTGCATAACACTATTACAGCGCTAGCGACCCAGGTTCAAATCTGGCTTTGTCTATAAGGAGTTTGTATGTCTTCCCCATTTCTGCATGGGTTTCCACTGGGTGGTATGGTTTCCTCCCAACCTCCAAAACATATGGGTCTTATATTTGGGTGGCACTGGCTCATAGGCCGGAGGGGCCTGTGACTGTGCTGTATGTCCAATTTTTTTTAAATGTAAGGCTTTTCTGTGCCCAAAAATTCATACATGCTCAGCCTTAGTGTGGAAAATAATTATTAAAAATTAAAATTATTTAAAAAAAAATTAACTTCAGTTGGTGCAGGAAAGTTCTAAATATCTTAAATAATGCTGTGCTAACCATAAAATGTTATGCTCTCTGCTCTGTGCTCTGGTTTCCTCCTACCCTTCAAAACATATAGGGGTTGTAGGTTAATTGGGTGTATTTGGGTGGCACAGGCTCTTGGGCCAGAAGAGCCTATTACAGTACTGTATGCCTGCACGCATGTATGTCCAACAGGAGTGGTGCAATAAAGCTTCCACTAGGACAGGAAAAACACTGACATGAAATGCAAACTCTGCTTCTTTAACTCTCTCCACAGATGCTGCCTGCTTGGTGAAGTGCTTCTGGCATTTTATGTTTTATCTCAGATTTCTCCATCCTTGCTATTTTGCTCTTCCTCCAATTCAGCAGTTCCACCATTTGTATTTGTAGAACATAGGACTATGGCTTGGCCTCAAGTCAATGCATTCTGTTGGCTTTGTCTAAGGAGTGGCCAGAGCAAAGTCCCTGGAATAGATGCGATTAATTCCAAGACATGCATCAAACTGCCTGAATGTCATTCTGCATTGTTACATTGGTTTCATTACAGAATGCAGGATCATTAATCCAGAGATATGTGTTTGAATCTCACCATGGTAGGTGGGAAATTAAAATTCATGTCATGATATCAATGTGAAATGTAAGAGAATTCAGTTACACTAAATACAAAACTATAGTAAAACCCCATTTGGTTCAATAATTTCCCTCAGGGTAGAAAATTAGTTCATAGAATCACAAATCATAGAATTCAGTACAGCACCGAAAGAGGCCCTGTGACTTTTTTTTTAACCTATCCATATTAATCCCATTCACCTACATTAGGACCATCTCCTCTAAAGCCTTGCCCTTTCAAGTGTCTGTCTAGATGTTATTTAAACAGAGGGATTGAATTCAATTCTTCAGGCAGCATGTCCAAGATATCAACCACTCTCTGTGTAATAACTTTCTGCTCAAATCCCCTTCCTCCCAACTTAAATCTACGACCCTTTTTTGTTTGTTAAAAACACCCTGCCTTAGTCTGGCTTCCATGTGACTCCAAACAATGTAGAAGACTCTTCAGTGCCTCCTGCATTCGGGGACAATGCAGTACGGGCAGGAAGTGCTAGATTTACCCGAGACATTCACATGACTAAACAAATTAAAACCAAATAGATCCAAGCTGCCTCAGACCGCAGAGTCTGGCAGGTGTGTATACAAAGAACATTGGAAAATCTGACTGGTACAACAGCAGATATTTAGGAAAGAAGGTCGTCCATCTTTTTCACAGTGGAATTACTTTCTTTTATTTAATCCTGAAATTTTGTGGCTGGCTTGTTTCAAAATCATCCCTCTAATTAATTTCACCTTGACCTTTCCACTCCAATGGAACTTGGGCTTAAGAAGTTTTGTGGTTCCCCTTACCTCCTGTGCGTGCTGGCAACGAAACTATTCCTTTTTCCTGTGTTCCTCCTGTGATAAGGTCCTATTAAACCCCCACTTTCCTGGCAGTATTTGACATCTCTCGGCCTTGTGAAAAAAAAACTGTTAACCATTGTGGGAAGAAAGCCTCCTTGTTGTCTCAAATCGAAAAATAAACCTTGAGAAAATTTAGTAAAACAAATGGGGAAAAAGTAGATAACGTCTGCACCACAAAAAGATGGAAAAACTAAAGGGATAATGTTAGTACAGCAAAGAACATCCTGGACTCTCTCATCTTTCTATTATATTCAACAATAATGTCCTTAGTAGACTAAATAAAGTTAAAAAAAAGTACGTCAGTCATACAATTAAACATTTTTACCTCAGTTTTGTGTGTCTTATAATGTGTTCAATTTAAATGGATAGGAGCAGTAAAGTAATTACAGGCAGCATAGATCAGAATCCACCTAAGGTTCAAGTCACAGAAAACGATGTTTCTCAGCTGGACTCATAACAGACAATCCAAGCTGACACACAGATGTAGTTTTGTGGCACGACTGCATTATCAGAGAGTCGGTCTTCAGGATGAGTGTGATCGCGTCTCCTCTAAAATTTCAGTGTGGTGTATGTTTTATTTAAAATTCCATGACCGCGGGGTCTGAGCCCAAGAGAGTGGCCCCTTTTGCACGACCAAATAAAGTGGGTTGAACCGGCCAATTTGGCAGAGTGAAAGGTCCCAAACAGGCAGGGGGAGTAAAAATCAACTGGATTCTGACTCTTGATGTGGGGTGAGGGGGTAGTATCAAAGTCCGGCTGAGTTAACTTGTTAATCACTCTGTGGCAGTGTGAATGCTCAACAGCTCTACCCGGCACCATTAGTGCCTGTGTGCTTGTATCATTCTGGTAGCATTATAAGTAATCTTGAGATGATTTAAAGCACAGGTATGTGCTGGCAGCTCCTCCAGCCACCCTGGGAAATATAATTGCACAGTAATATTTCACAAGGTAGCCGGTGGAGCTGTGAGAGTGTGGCTGGTGGGGCTGTCAGCATGTACTTATAATATCTAATACAATGTAATACTATGTAAATAGTTGCTATAATTTATTGTTTAAGGACTAATGACAAGCTGGTCTATGGGTTTGAACAGTCTAAAGCCCACAGCAGTAGATTTTCCCATGGTCTTTTATACATTGGGCATATTTTGTCTTATTAAATTGTGCACGTTTTTTCCCATGGTTTTTTATACAATGACCACGTATGCCCTTTATTCCCACTACGATTTCGCCTCCCTGAGAGTACATAATTTGTCACTCGTGACATCACCGCTGGAGGTGGGGCCCTCCCCTTAGATCCAAGAGATCCAGATGAACCAGGTAAATCATGGTCCAGTGTGATGCTGCATGCCCGATAAGTTTACACGCTTGCTAGGATGGTTGCCAGAGTGAAATGGGCTTATGATCGGCAGTAGCCACAAGGGTTTACAGTCTCTCAAAAAGCAGAGGACTGGCATAGACCACGAGAAAATGGGAGAATATACCGCCCCCCCCCCCCCCCACCATTTGAGAAGAAGAAGCAGAGGAAATGACTCACGGCACAGTGACCATGGTGTTGGAGCAGCGAGGGGCTCTAAGGCTGAGGAACGCACAGGTGGCAGGCTGTTGGCAACTCAAAGTGAGGATTCTATGCAGGCTGTGGGCTACTGGAGGCTGTGGTCAAAGCATTCGCACCAGGATGCGGCCTGCTGGAATCTGGCTGAAGGAGTACCAGATATCAGAACTGGGATGCAAGAGGGTGCTGATGAAGCTGAAGAGTTCCTAATCGTGTCGGAGGTTTGGATCTGGATCTTGGATTGTCGGTGACCTGGACTAGACTCTGTGTGGTTGCGGAGGCTGCAGCAGCGCTGGAGGCGAATCCATGGACACTCTTTCTCTGACTGAAAGAGGTGCCCGTAAATTTCTGCTGATGGCAAATATATCTGCCTTACAGCAGACAAAAGGGAAATTTTGTGTAATATTACACTGGTTTTATTGCATGACAATAAATAAATCTTGAATTTCAATCTTGAACCTTGATGAAATACTGGATATGAATAGTGATTGCTGCTTTAAGAGAGTCATAGAATCATAAGCCCTGAAGCTGGCCCTTTGGCCCATCTTTCCCCTGCTGACCATCAAGTACTCATCCATACTCATCCCATTTAACAGCACTTTCCATTCATCTAGATATTTCTTACTTAATGTGAAATTCTCTGCCTCTTCTACTTCTTCAGGCAGTGTTAACCAGATTCCAACCATCTTTCTAAATGCATTTATCGCTGCAGTTTGGTTTCATTCCTAGGTGTGCATCACTTGTGAAGCAAGTAAGCAGCACTCCCTCCAACCACCGGTCCCCAACCTATTCTCCACTGGTCTGAGCAACTCTCCTTGGGAGAGCTTGGGGCCCGCCCATTTGGCTCATCGGGCTGCGGAGTGAATGATCATAATTGCATGCACAGGCCAAGTGTTGCTTTTATATTCCTTTGACTGTCAGGAAAGAGTTTACTTAAAAACTTTCTTCGTAAATTTGATGAAATTCTGTTGACTTTATCTGCACTTCTCTCTCTATCATTTCATCTGGGTGCTCCGGTTTCTCCAGTCCTCCAACAGTGCAAGGGGTTTGTAGTTTAATTGGTGTAATTGGGCAGTACAGGCTCGTGGGCCAGAAGGGCCTGCTACTGTGTCCTATGTCTAAATTAAAAAAATAAATAAATTAAAATATTCATGCTGCCACTGTATATCAATTTTTGTTTCAAATTTTCTTTGCTACCATGATGACACACAGTAAAACTCCTGGTATCTGGCACCTATGGGGGATTGATAGATGCCGGATAAGTGTATTTGTCGGTTGCTTGAGACTTACTCTTACAATGTCTAATTAATACACCTGCATTAAGAATAAACAGTGGACAAAAATACTAAACTGTACTTACACTGGACAAACTTCACTTGCATGAATCTATAAATCTTGAAGCATTTTACTTTATTTTCAGTCTCATTCTTTGAAGACATTTAACTGCCATTTTTAACAGAGGTTCCTCCCCTCTGCAGAGCTGCCAGAAAGATGAACAGCAATATAGACAGTTACCCCTCCCCCCCAACAAATTTATAGATAAAGCCTCTGATTAGGGTGACTCTTACCAAGCAGGGATAAGGAGACACCACAACGGCGAGCAGCATCAACCAGCTCTTCATCCTGGGCGACACCATTGCTGTTTCACACACTTTATTTAAACACCTGCTACAAGCAAGACCAAGGCACTCAGCTGGCTGAATATTTGTTCCCATGTTCATCAAAGGTTTATGTGTTATATTTACATTTATGCATGCCTATATTTTTACCTATTATTTATTCTTTTTTTAATTTATTTTCATTTTTTTGCCAGTTGCTTGAGATTGCTGGTTGCTTGAATTCCAGATATGAGGGGGTTTACTGTATTTATAATAATAATGTAATTCCATTTATTCTCAGATTTCACCTCAGCTTCAAGCAATCTACTCTTGCAGAGCAGAGCCATCATTGCTGGCTGGACCTCATGCTTTTAACTGCCTTCGAACATTATTGTGGCCCTGACTGTCTAAATATTTCATCCCCACAGCCATGGTGACACCCCAGGAGTGAATAGAGTGGACTGCTGTGATGTCTATTATCTGATGAATTGAATCCTGGGTGAAGGGTGAGGAATGGAATGTGGCCTGCAGACAGATACTATGCTGGTCCCAAAGCTGAAGGATCTTAATGTTTAGAGTGAAACAAGAAAATCTGCACATGCTGCGATTGTAGTAAATGCTCAGAATTACTGGGGAAACTCAGCAGGCCCCGTAGCTTCCATCGAAGGCAAAAATACACAACCAATATTTCGGGCTGGAGTCCTTCATCAACGTATGACAAAGAGCTCATGCCAGAAACGACGGTTGGATATTTTTTTGCATCCTATGGACGCTGCAGGACCTGCTGAGTTTCTCTAGCAATTTTGTGATCTAATATTTACCTTTAGCAGCATGTATCACCAGCCACGGCAGCATTGCTTTTAATTATTCTGACAGCGGATATCTCTTTATTGCAAGATAACATACTGTTTTCGAAGTCGCATTCATGTTGCATCACACTAATGAATGTCCATTCACTCGTACTCATTCCTCACCATGAAAGATTATTTGCATTTGCTTTAATGACCCCAACAGCAAAATAAAAACACTTTCTCTGTTGCCAAGAAACTCATGACATGGAGCTTTGCTCTCTGACCCAACCTTAAAGGGACCCAGTTGTGTGTCAGGTCAGGTCGGGTCGGGCAATAGAAAATTATGTCCTCGAGCTTGTGTTGGATTTGTATCACCCATGGCTGGTATGACCTCAGGTCAGATTTTAATTTTTACGTCCGAGTGGATCTTGATTCTTTGCTAGTAATTAGAAACTCAGTGAATCCATGCACGTTACAATCAGGTAGATACAAAAATTCTCATGACTGTATTCAATTAGGAAATCAAAGTGTAGAATGAGCTGCCAGCTGAAATGGTGAATGTGAGCTCGATTTTGAGATTTAAGAAAACAACATGGATAGGTGTGTGGTTGGGAGAGGTATGAAGGGCTATGGTCTGTGTGCAGGGCAATGAATCTAGGCAGAATAACAATTTGGGATAGACTAGGTGGGCCAAATGGCCTGCTTCTGTCCTGCAGTATCCTGTGGTTCTATGGTTCAAATGCAAGAATATTGCTGAAACATACAGAGCCATTGATGATCCTAAAGGTAGGCTGGCCATTGTATCAGTAGCTCGAAGGATCAAGGAGAGAAATTTGGGGTGAAACACAAAGTCTGCAGACACTGTGATTGTAGTAAAAAACACAGAAATGCTGGAGGAACTCAGCTGGTCCTGCAGCACCCACAGGATGTAAAGATATATTACCAATGTTTTGGGCCTGATCCCTTCCACAAGGAGGGATTTATTTAACTTCATGACCTGTCTCTCTACACTGAAAATGTCCACATCACATTTATAAATGTCACGTAACATCTCACAAGGGGTCGGCATCATCCACCAAGTAGGGCAGGTGACAGGGAGCAGGATTCAATGAAGATTTGTTGAATTATGGAACAAAAGGTGCTGGGAAAGGGAGATTGAGAAGGAATTGGCCAAAGAAGATGGCAGGTTTTAGCCACAAATGGTGCAATCAGAATCAAAATTTTTTTGTCATGAACATTTCACAAAATCCATTGTTTTGTGGCAGCATTAGAGTGAAAATATTGCTCGAAATATCATTAAAAAAAAAATAACACGAGAAATTAGGATAAAGTGAGGTAGTGTTCATTTTCCATTCAGAGATCTGAGGGCAGAAGGGAAGAAATTGTCCTAGTGCTGTTGGTTGTTCATCTTCTGTATCTTCTTCCTGATGGTAGCAGAGTGAAGAGGGCATGGCCTGGGTGACACGGGTCCTTGAGGATAGAGGCTGCTTTCTTAAGACACCGTCCCTTGGAGATGTCCACGATGGAGTGAAGACTGGTGCCCGTGACGTCACTGATTGAGTTAACAAGTCTCTGGAGTTTTTTTTTCCTGTCCGATGCATTGGCCCCTCCAAACAAGACAGTGATGCAACCAGACAGAATGGTCTCCATGGTACATCTGGAGAGGTTTTCGAGAGTCTTTAGTAATCATACCAAATCTCTTCAAACTCCTCAAAAAGTATACCCGATGCCTTCTTCATGATTGCATCCACATGGAAGCCCCAGGACAGATCCTCAGAGATGTTGACACCAAGGAAGGATGTTCTTCACCCTCTCCACTGCTGACCCCTTGATGAGGACTGCTTCATGTTCTCCCGATTTCCTCCCAAGGTCCATAGTCAGCTTCCTGGTTTTGCTAATGTCGAGTGCAATATTGTTGTTGTGACACCACTCAACTGGCTGATCTTTCTCCCTCCTGCTCACTTCCTCATTGCAGTCAGTGATTCTGCTGATGACCATATGTTTGAGGGTACGCAGGAGACAGGAAAGGTTGAGGATAAATGGTGCAAGCTGAGATTTGTAGCCTGGAATATATTGCACAGAATCTGGCTGGAACAACACCATGATGTTCAGGGTTTTACATTCATTAAAGAACTGGGGTGTAATTTGGACAAGTTGAGAATGCTTAAAACAGCCAAACAGACAATTTTAGATATTATCCTCTCCAATAACACCTTGGGTATTTCTTTCATTCCCTTCATTTTTCATCTGTTTAGACAATAGACAATAGGACTGAAGTAGGCCATTCAGCTCATTGAGTCAGCACCGCCATTCTTTTAGATCACGGCTGAACTTCCACCCTGTCCCTGTCTTCTCCCCATAACCCTTAATTCCCCTGTCCACCTTATTGAACTCCCTGTCCAGAGAACCCACCTCTACCACTCTATGTGGCAAAGCATTCCACAGACCAACAACTCTCTGGGTAAAAACAAATTCTCATGTCTGTCCTAAAGGACCTTAAACTAAGGCCTCTGCAATAATTTTCTCCTTATTTGAATGCTGGCACTTTGTCATTTCCTTCATGCAGGTAAACCTGTGGAGGAACGCTTCCAGATAGAAAACAAAACATCAAAGCATTTACCAAGTTACATTTTGTGATGACATATTTCCGACCTTTACCTGCACTTTGCCCTGAAAGCACCAGGGTGTTAAATGAGAAAGCATCGCAAATCTAAAAGGTGGCTGGTGATGTTTTACCCACAGATTTAGTTCTTTTATAATCACCTGAAGATTATGGAGAACTACACATTGCCGTGATTTTATTAATCAATTAGAGTCATTGAAGGATTATTGTGAGATAGCAACTGATGAACAATTATTAATCCACCAGCAATAATATTTGGTTAATAATTGGTTAGTAAATTCTGTTTCCGTCAGAATGATTGATTGATCACGATTAATAGCTTTCCCTTTTCTTTATTGGGCTCAGTAGCAAGAGTGATTGATTTAAATTGTTCAATATTAAAGAGTTTTTGATTGCAATACTGTATAAAAAAGCATAATGTACATTTAATATCATTCATTATATTGAAAAAGTAAACATTTGCAAATCCCATCATAATCGAACTTTGTCATTCTCTCAAGTGGGTCCTTGGAAAAGCACTGATTTAGTTTATGCTGTTTTGGGGAAAATTACACGAGGGGAGGAGAAAAAGAAAAAGAAACAAAACAGTTAAAATAAATCTTAACTGTGCAACCCTTGAGCCACACTTATTACGAACTCATGATAATGTTACCCAGTGGGGTCACTGAAGCATTCTGGGATAAATTGTCCATCAGATAAGACCAGAGCCTGTGCCAACATTTAAAACTGTTCCAGAGCAAAAGTAAAACGTGGCATGGATTTTCATTAAAATAAATCTTTATCTAATCTAGGTCATGGAACTTTGTTTCCAGTTCGTTACGATTCCTGGGCAAGCTGCCTTGCAGGCACTATTGCCAATTGCAAATGTCAATTAAAATCATTGCCAACGCTTTATTACATAAGCCATAAAACTCCTAACACGGTAATTATGGGGACTGAATGACATATTTGCTGAAATGCTGACCTTTTATTTCTGAAATTTCCATTCAAATCCAGTTTACGTCAAAAAAATGAATCTCTTCCTCGTGCTTGTGCTAATTCTGTAGCCTTGAACTTTCGTGGATTGCTTTCAATCTGCCCTGCAACTTAATTGAAAATTTGGTGGAGAGTTGGCAGAAATGGGCACTGTTAGTCATTAATGCTATTACTTCAAGTGGGAAGGATTGGTTTCTAAACTCCTACCAGAGAACCCTAGGGACATTTCCAGGTTCACGGTATTGAAGCTTTCTATATTCTATCACCTCTGAGTTAAAAGGATTAAATCTGACTCTAGAGATTTGACCACATAATCTAGGTTGATATTTCAACACAGAATGTGGCCAAGAGGCTGCATTTCACATGCAATGTTAAGCAGAGGCCCCACTTGCCTGTTTTGAGGAACTGAAACAGTGGACAACAATATTTAAGGCATTGGAGTCCTGCCCGATATTTACTCCTTGACCAACAGATTATATGGCCATTATCACACTTATCAGTGGGAGCTTGGCATTTGCAAAGTTCCTATCACTTTTTCCACATTACAACAATGGCCATATTCAGAATGTAGCTTAATCGATCTACTCCCTGAACAGATATGAAGCAAGAAACGTGAGTATATATACACTTCAAACATTACTTCATGCGATATAAAGTTCTCATCTGCATTCCAAAGCAGTTTTATTTTAATGAAAATTATGATAATTATCACATTTTAGACTCTGGCACAACACCATGATACATTTTCAGTGATCAAATTGCATCCTTGTACAAAGATTGTGAGATCAAATGATGTCATCGTTCAGAGTGGCAGCCTAAAATAACAGCTCCTCCAGAAAAACATTTATTTTGCCTCGTTAATCTGCCAAATACAAGATTTGTTGAAAATATATGAACTGATTAAAGAGGCAAGAATGGGGAAAAGAAATGGTGATTTAAAAAAAAAGTGTCACTGCTGAGCCTGTGGACGAGGGGAATGCGATGATCAACACTCCTACACGGGCGCGCGATAACGAAGCTGACATTGGGTCTTGTTTAGGTGAAGCAGCAAATCTAATGAAAACTCTGGAAGAGATGAGGGAATTTCAAAAAGACACAAAATGGCAACTAAATGATATCAAGTCGGAGCTCACCAACGTTAATCGAAAAATAGAGGTGGCAGAGACACAAACTGAAAAGGTGGAAGATTGAGTTCAAAATATGGAACGGATGCAAAGTAAGATGATCACTGTATTAAACCAACTAGAAAATAAACTACTCAATCAAGAAGGAAGGTCACGACAGAAGAATATTAGGATATATAATGTTCCCGAAGGTGTGGAGGGGTCGTCTATGGTGGAGTTTGTAGAAAAGTTACTAAGGGACACGCTCGAGATTTCCCTGAATACAGAACTTGAGATTGAGAGAGCACATCGAGCACTCATCCCAAGGCCTTCTTGAAATAGGAAAGATAAACCATGGTCAAGACTAATCAGATACCTTCGGTACAAAACCAAAGCAGAGATTATGCACAGGACCTTGGGAATGAAGATATTTTTGAATGGGAAATTAATATAATTTGATCAAGATTAACCCCCCAGCAGTCCTGCAGAAATGTAAGGTATATTCTGAAACAAAGTGAATATTAAAGCAAAGAAAGATTAGCTTCCAGACTCTGTACCTTCCTAAACTGCGAATGTTTTATGAAGACGGGATGCGGCTGTATCAGACAGTGGAAGAAGGGACTGAAGACATGAAAGACAGAGGGTTGTCCATCAGCGTGGACAAACCGAGGGAAAGCCTGTCTGAGCAGCTATCCCACTCTAGATGGGAAATAGTGACAGAATCGGAAAGGCAGGGGGCAGGTGGAGGGTGAGAGAAGAATATTAGGAAGAGACTATGAGTTTTCAGAAGAGAGACCTCACCCCCTCCCAAAGTCATAAGATCTGATTAATTTCAAAAGTGTTAATAAGCTAAACTTATCTCAAGAAGTACATATTACAAGCCCAATTCAGGGAGATTTACAAGAGACCCTAGGCTTGGAATCACATTTTTGTTGCTTTCTTTTTTACTCACGTTTCTTGGTTCGTATCTGTTCAGGGAGTAGATCGATTAAGCTGCATTCTGCTAATTTCAATGATATATTGACAGATAAATACACATGGTTAAGGATAAGGTAAAATTCATTTCTTTTAATGTTAATGGGCTGTTAACTCCAATCAAAGCCTGTGTAGTATATTTACAGGAAACTCATTTAAATGATAATGAGCACGGAAAACTAAAGAGAGCGGTCTTCACTAATTTATTTTTTTCCTATAAATCAGGACATAGGAGAGGAGTTGCAATTCTCATCTCAAACAAGCTAAATTTTGAAAAAGTATTTGAAATGAAAGATTTGGCGATACGGTCACCAGCCTACTGCAGGGGACGATCTCTGAACCTGCAGGAAAGACCACCTAAGGGGCTGGCTCCACCTGCTGGCTGTCCATCAGCTGACCTGACTAGACCACTTAAGGGGCTGACTCCACCTGGCCGGCTGCCAATCAGCAAACCTGACTATAAACCTGAACTGGCCCATCCTGAGCCAGTCACATGGGGAGCCAACAAGGCTTGAACTGGTGTTCAGACTTTTACTGGATAAAGCCTATTGTACAGTCTTTTGAGTTTATGTTTGCTTGCTTGCTTGCTTGCTGCCTCAGCACACCACAGGGCAGATATATTATAGTAAGGGGAAATATAGATGTGAATCCAGTTACTCTATTGAATATATACCCAGCTCCAAGAAGTGATATTAGTTTCTTCCAGAAAGTTACTAATAATTTGGAGGTGGAAAAGAGGGTCTCTTGATATGATGGAGACTTAAATTAATTACAACCAAAGTTCCAATAAAAAAAAACATGAAATAAAGTCTTTACATAAGAAAGTTAACACCATTTTTGAGGATATTGGACTAAATGATATATGGAGGGACCGTTGCCCCGACAGGAGGGATTATACTCATTACTCTGCCCCCCCCCATTCTTAAAATACAAGAATAGACTATTTCATAACATTTGGAAAAGATAAAGACAAAATAAACTCATGTGGAATTGGGATAATAGATATAAATGACAATGCACTGATATATTTATCTGTTCATTTTGACCTACAACCAAAGAATACTATTTGGAAACAAAATTCAAATCTTCTCAATGATTCCTTTTTAAGGAACAAATTAAAAAAGAAATTACTTAGAATTCAATGATAAGGAAGACGTTTTACCTCCTATTTTATGGAATACTGTCTTAATAGGGAAAATTATAGTGATATATTGATATAAGAAATAAATAAGGAATAAAACATAGATGAAGGAACTGGAAACAAAAAAACAAATTGAGTTTGGCACAGGATACATTGAGGAAATGTTAAAAAAAATTAGGAATTAAATTAATTCAACCTTTTTCTTTCCACTCAAATACAACTTTAAGTAATCCTGCCATCAGTGCTCTGTGATGAGTAAGAGATTGCTTAAAGTAATATGTTAGTGGGAAGGGACTGCTGTAGACCTAATTGTTACTGAAATATTTTGCTTGAGAAAAATTGTCATTGGCCCATTTCCTTTGGAGTTATGAAACCGTGCACATAACGAGTCAATTAGGTACAATTAAAATAGTGGTTTTCCAACTTTGTCTTTCCACCCCCTTACCAATCACAGAGCACCTATGGTATAGGGATTACTTAAAGTGGTATGTGAGTGGAAAGAAAAAGGTTGAGAACCATTGGATTAACTACTGAAGAAATCAGGAAAACAATTAATGTTTCTGAAACAGAGACACTATGAAAATGGATCTAAATCTATGAAAATATTGGCAAGAAAACTGAGAAACAAAGATAGCAGAACGTACAATTCATAGAGTTAGGGATCCAAGAACAAAAATGATTTAAAAAAAAATAAGATAAGTGAAATTCAAGAAGCTTTTGTAGTGTTTTGCACCACTCTATATTCCAAAGTTTCAGGTGGAAGTAATACCCAGATTAACACCTTATTGAATTCTTCAGAATAAACCATTTTAAGCAAAGAACAAATAGAACATTGTCTGCTGACATAAACTGAAGTTGAACTAAAAATTGCAATAGGCTTAAATTAAGCAAGTCACCAGGATCAGATGGATATACAGCAGAGAGGTACTGTACAAAGAATTTAAAAATTCCCGTCTTACACACCACATTGAACTAGGCTTTTAAAAAAAAGTGCAAATGGCACCCAGTTGGAAGAAGCCCTACAAGACATTTTAAAATGTGAAATACCCTTAGAAATAAAGATCATGCAATTTCCTGTGTATACCTCAAGAATGGTTAAAAAGAGAGAAATATTGAATGACTATATTGCTGGTGGCTGATAAAAAGACTCTCTTACAAGGAAATGGTTATCACAGGAGAGCCCAACTTTAAAAGCATGGAAGGAAATGATAGTGGACTTCTATATAATGGAGAAGATGACAGCAACTGTTCATCATAAGTTGGAACAATTTGATTCATACTGGGAAAAATGGTTTAACTACACACTTCATAGACCTGACCTTATTCTTACAAATCAATGATTAAGTTATTTAAAAAAAAATCACTTCCTACTTGCACATAGTTTTCTCCTTTTCTTGATCTGTCTTTCCTCTTCTCTCTATAAGTGATAAACATTATGTGGAAAATTGTGGCAAATATGAATATATGATATACACTATATGTATATCTGAGATGCATCTTATGGAAGTGTTTGTTTAAACTTCAATAAAAAAAATTAAATTAAAAAAAAAGGTTGCGTGAATATGTTTCTCCCAACAGAATGCAAAAAGTGAGTAAATATCCACTGTGGCATGAAAGGTGATTGAAGGAGTCAACTGAACACGTGGAATCCATTTAAATGTCAGGGGCTAATTTACAAGTCCCTGTGACACATGGGTTAATCCTTTACCAACTTGCAGTTCGTCACTCAGATTTTAGTGGCGGCATGTCAAAAAAACTAATAGTGATTTAACTTTTTTAGTGATGAACAGTGTAGAGAATTAAGTATTAATTTGTGTTGAGTAGAGGGGATTTCATCAATTGTATAATGTAAATAGAGCATGTTTCTTTCTGTTAAGTAATAAATTTGGAAATTATTCTCTTAAAAAATAGTTAAACATTTCTTAAAGTTACTTGAAATTTCATTGTTAACTACTCCAATTGAAGCATTAAGCTGTGTATTTTGAAATAATTAATGTCACTTCCAAGATAAAGGAGTTTTGGACAAGCACATTAAGCATCTGTATACTATTATGTAGTGTAATTTCAAGGGCATGAGGATTTATATTGTACAAGGATCAATTTTACAAGTCATAATATTTCTAATGGCATGTAAAATGTTTTGATCAAACGTTATACATTGCAAGTCAATAATCAAGAAAAATGGGAAATAATTGCCGATCAGGGAATATCTGTGGATAAGAACTTGCTGGGAAATATCATGAGCTGTAATCCAAACTTCTGGCATTTTCCCCCTCAATTATGAACAAGTTGAGACCACTGAACAATGAGGAACTCTAGAAATTGCTGGCTGAGCTCCGCCAGTGATTTTCAGGTTGAACATCCATCTGGATTCCATGGGTAAAATGCAAGCTTGCTGTTACACTGGAGAACCTGGCATGGAATTGGAAAATCAATTCATATGAATGGGCAGGATTGTCCATACGAGAGGACAGAGTCTTTTTATTCTGCTCAAGGTGTCGTGGGTCTATCAGTGAAACACTGAGGAAGGAGAGCACCCACTTAATAGCCCAGAAGATGCCATCACTCACTTGGCTACCCCGCAGAGTCTAGGCAGCAAGTCTCAGGAGTGCAATAAAGGATATTAATATCTATCTTCCATAACATATCTGATCATCTGGTGACTGTTGTGAAAGAGCAGCTGACAACTAGAGAAAGACCTTGTGACAGCATGGAAAGATAGCTAGCAGGAGGGAACAGACCCCACTGGGCCTTATGCAGGCTAGCTACTTGCAGAAGCGGGATCCAGCACGTAAGGTGCATGGGTCCCACCCACTCTTGGCTATGGAAATGTAAGAAGAAGAAACCCCTGAGTCAGCGAGAGCAGGGCGGAAGATAACTCATTGGCAGATAACCCAATAAGTGGCACAGGAAAGGAACAGTCAATGAGTTGGATGATCAGCATACCTGAGGCTGCAACAGCTGAAGAAGGACACAAAGTGCTGAGTTGCATATGTGACTGGGCAAAGGTTACTTCCATTAGAGGCCTGAAAATATAGCAGGACAGGAAAGGATGCCTGAAGAAGGGGCATCAGGGACCTTGCATTGATAGCTACTTTTTGAGAAGCAGGACAAAACTCAAAGGCTGCATGACATCAAAACACCTGGCTCAGCGGAGGAAGAGGAAGGCGCAGGAGAACAACCCGGACCTGGTAGACCAACGCTTCTACATGGGCGATGATACAATTCCAACAGTCTTCAAGAAACCAGTGAAAAGCTTAGGTCAGTGGTACATCGCATCCCTCAAAGATACAGAGCAGGTACATTAGCTCAGGAAGGATGCCGTCAGTGGCCTTAAGAGCATCGACAGAACCACACTACCTGGCATATTGTTGAAACTCTGGTGTATGCAGTTTGGGCTCTTTCCACTAACCATGTGGCCACTAATACTGTATGAATTTCCAGTCTTGAACTTGTAAAAGCTGGAGAGACTGATCAACTCATACGTAAAGAAGTGGCTTGGTCTTCCCAGGTGACTCAGCAGCACAGGGCTTTTCGGCAAAAAGAATCTGAGAGCTACTCATTTCCAGTTTTTTTAGAGGAGTATAAGTGCACAAAAGTAAGATTGGAGCTGATGTTAACAGAGATGAATGACCATTTGTAGCTCAAGCTGCCCTCATCCTGGATACTGGGAGGAAATGGATTCCATCAGAAGCAACTAAGCAAGCACAGGCAGCACTCGAGCAAAGGTTAATCGTGGGCTGAGTGCAGCAAGGAAGGAATGGTCTTGGTCCTGGGCCCAGTACATCAGCCTGGAATAAGGGTGCTCTGTCTCAGAGATGCAGGGTTGTGATGCAGGAGATACTTCGGCAGGAGGAGGCAGCAATGTACGCAAAGGCCGTTGCTCAGGCAAGCCAAGGCCAATGGATGAAATGGGAGGGAGTAGGAAAGGAAGATCTCCTGGAAAGAGCGGTGGGAGATGGAGATATTCGGAGGGAGCTTCACCATCAGGGCTGCATATGATGACATGGTGCCTGCCACATTCTGCCAGTGGTATGGAGAGGACCCTGCATGCTCCCTCTGCCTGACTTCAGTAACATTAAAACATATTTTGGTGGGCTGCAAGACCAGCCTCATTCAAGACCGATACACCTGGCGTCACAACCAGGTGCTACAGTGTCTTGCAGCAGTGCTGTAAAATCGGTGGATGAGTGTCAATATTCTACCTCCCCCTTCATCCCATTGGCCATTAACAGCATTTGTCCGGGAAGGTGAGGGTCAAGCGAGAATTACTACATCAAGATCAGGACTCGTATGTTCGAATGCTATTTATCGACTTCAGTTCGGGAATTCAACATGATCATACTTCAGTACCTGATAAGGAGGTTGAGCCTGCTGGGTCTAAACACCTCCCTCCATGCAATTGGATTCTTGACTTCCTGTCGGGGAGACCTCAAGCAGTACGGATCGGTAACAGCACTTCCAAGACCATCACACTGAGCAGGTGGGCCCCACAGGGATGCATGCTTGATCCACTGCTGTTCATTCTGCTGACCCATGACTGGGCAGCTAACCACAGCTCAAACGATATCATCGTTTGCTGACAATAAGGGATATTAACATCTAGCCCTACATAACATACCATATAGTCAATTAGGACTTCATTAAAGTTTTCAATAGTTTAATTGTTCTAATGTCATAATGTGACTTTCTTTTTAAGAATATTTATAATTTTTTGTGTTTAGGTAGTTTTTTTAACACTAATGGCATTCAGATGCATTCATTTGACAGCTGGCAAAACGATTGGGGGTGAATTAGCTAACCGTCAGTTATTTTTGTCACTTTCTGGGTGGGGGTTTTTGATTACTAATGTTATTAACTTGTCCAAGACACTGCTGAATCAGAATCAGTATTTATTTTCATCTAGGCGGAGTTGAGTCAATGGCAGAGCAGGCTCAATGGGCTGAATGGCCTGCTCCTGCTCCTATTTCTTATGAAAGTGTCAAGAAATTTGTTCTGCGGCAGCGTCACAGTGCAAACATTTATAGAAACCATCTTACAATGAAATTAAAATAGTGCAAGAGAAGAGTAAGGGTTAGGCAGTGTCTGTGGTTCTTTGATCATTCAGGAATCAGATGGCAGAGGGGAAGAAGCTGTCCTTGTGCTGCTAAGTGCTTGCCTTTAGGCTCCTGTACCTTTTTCCTAATGGTAGCTAGAGTGAAGAGGGCATGTCCTGGTTGGTGGGGAATTGAGGATAGAGGCTGCTTTCTTTAGACACCACCTCTTGTAGATGTTCTCGATGGTAGGCTAGTCTGGAAGGTTAAATGAAATGGGATTCAGCATGAGCTGGCCAATGGGATAGAAAATTTGCTTGGTGGTAAGAGTCAGAGGGTGGTGTTGGAAGGTTCTTTTTCAGACTAGAGGACTGTGACCAGTGTTTCGCCATAGGCATTGGTCCAGGGCTATTTGTCATACATCTGTTTGTCATATTATTAACCATTTGGATGTGTATGTAATAAATTGGCAAGTTTTGCAGATGACACAAAAATGGGAGAATGAAGAAGGTTAATCTAAGATTGCAAAAGAATTTAGATCAACTGGGAAAATGGCCCAGGGGTGGCAGATGAAATTTAACTCAAACAGGTGCAAAATAATGCATTCTAGGAAGTTAAACCAATGGATGAGCTTCACAATAAATGATAGGGGTGCAGAGAGTTTATAGAACAGAAAGATCTGTGGGTACAAGTACATAGTTTCCTAATAGTGGCAACACAGATGGACGGGGTGGTGAAGAAGACATTTGGCTCTATTTCCTACATCTGCCAGGCATTATGCACCAGAGTTAGAACATTAAATTCCAACTGTACAAAACATTAGTGAGACCACACTTGGAGCATTGTGTGTGGTCCTTGTCACCCAGAGAGAGGGAGGATGGCAATAAGCTAGAAAGGCCGCAGGGAAGATTCGTAAAGATGAGGCCAATTTGAGGATTTGCGTTATCTGAAGAGGTTGGATAAGCTGAGTGTAATTTCCCTTGAGAAAAGGAGGCTGAGAAGTGATATAACATATCACAATTGTACATACAATTTATAAGAGGTGAAAATAGGGTAAATAGCGAGAGTCTGTTTTCCATGGGAGTGCACACAAGTTGAAGGTCAAAGATGAGTTGGTATCTGGAATGAACTGTCAAGGTTCCTTTATTGGCACATAATATTACATTAAAATGATGTAAGGCAAACAAAGAGTCACCATAAGCATTGCCCAGTACCCCTAACAATAACAGGAGAACCAAAAATTAGTCCCTTCAGAAGCACTGAGTGTCCACCGATTCGCCTCGAGTGCTCCCGCAGCCTCTGCAGCTGCACAGATTCCTGCTCCAACCTTTGGCAGCCTGAGATCCAGGTTCAAACTTCCAGAAGCAGGAAGGTAGGGATAGTAACCACATATAAGAAGCATGTGGGCAGGTACTTGAATGAGAAGGGCACAGAGGGTGGAAGTACTGTAGAAGGCAATGATAAAATGATTAGAGAAGGAACGAGATGGTGAAATGAAGTATGTTTTACAAAAATCCAACTGCAGGTCATCCAAGTCAGATCCTAATGGAGTGTTACGTTCTCATTACAAGCAGGGAGAATTGAAACCAGAAACCAAGTCAGCTGGAACCTTGTGAAATAAAAAGAAAACATTGGAGGAAAAATATTTATTTCCAAATGTGCAATGGGCTATTTTTATCATCAGACTTTTTGGCTCCTCCTCAACCAAGTTTGGAAGTCGACAGGAGGAAAACTGGATAATGAAACAACTGTGTTATAGAAATGGATTCTGCACAATGAAAGGGTGGATTTAATGGATGGCTAGTTACCCTAAATACCCCATGAGCCATTTTGAAGATTCCCACCACCCCCACCTTGACCAAGTTAACATTTGGGGACTGTTTGTAAAATCAGTCATCCAAAATTTTTTAATGTTAAATTTTGAAATATAGCACAGTAACAGGCCCTTCTGGCCCACAAGCCCATGCTGCTCAATCACACCCAACTGGCCTACAACCCCCATCCGTTTTGAGGCACGACACAGTGGCATAACAGCTAGCGCAATGTCGTTACAGCATCAGCGATCGGGTCTGGAGTTCAAATCCCGTGCTGTCTGTAAGGGGTCGGTTCTTTCTCCCAGCATCTGCATGGGTTTTCCCCAGGGGCTATAGTTTCGTCCTCCCATTTGAAACGTCCCAGGGGTTGTAGGTTAATTTGGTATAATTGGGTGGCACGGGGCTCGTAGGCTGAAATGACCTGTTACCGTGCTATATATCTAATTTAAAGGAAACCCTTTACAGACAGCACCAGATTCATACCCAGGTCACTGATGCAGTAACAGTGTTGTGTTAACCACTACACTAATTTAATGCCCATCCTTAAGTCAACATTATTTCCATCATCATATTCTTATACCTTTCACCTTCATGGAAAGAGAAAAAATGAGTACCACACTTGACTTGAAAATATAACATTATTTTTTCATCATCTCTGGATTTGAACATTGAAACACCCAACACAATCCCATAATTGCACATTCAACAGAAGCATCTTCTCTTTGTCCAGGTTAAAAAGAGATAGGCAATAAATGCTGTCCTTGTGAGGGATAAATACAAGGAAATCATGGTAGACAATCAGAATCTTTTACGCGAGATAAAAATATTAAATTTTGTGGGGGGTGGGAGAGAGGTTGGGGGTGGGGGGTGTAGGTGGAGACAGGGGGAAAATTTTAAGGAGGTGTTCAAGGCAAGTTTCTTAAACAGACAGCAATAGGTGCCTGAACATGAAGGGAATGGAGAGATATGGATCATGTGCAAGCAGCAGAGATTTACTTTGGCATCATGTGGGCTGAAGGGCCAATTCCTGTGCTGTACTTATTCAATGTCTTTGTAATAGGATTTTCCATTCCTGAGAAATACACCAGTTGCAATAAAAGATAGATTTTGCGCCTTTACAGAATCAGGATGTTCTAACATGTTTTTCAGTCAGACATGAAAATTAAAAAAGTTACTGTTGTAATGTTGAAACAAAAATAATGGTTTTGTGAAAATCATATTCCTGTAAACAAAAATAAGATAAATTATTTCTTTTTAAGATTTTAACATTAAATTGAATTATGTAATGGCACTATGGGTTTCCTTCATCCATTCAAGCCTACAATATGAGATATTTCTTCTCATAGTTCCACCAACCCATCGCTCCCCATTTGTTTGTAAGAATGGAATGATTTTCTGTGCATCAAAATATCCATAAAGACCTCAAGAGATTTCCTCAATATGAATCATGTTTCACTCTCCTTCTGTTTTTCCACTCCTCACTGCTTGATCTCTATATCAAACCAATCCTACGAGCAGTCCTGCTTATTAACAGTAGATCAGATTTCAGATACATTGTTAGGGTACATACATGACATCACGGACAACCCTGAGATTCCTTTTTCCTGCAGGCACAGTAGAATTACCACTTATTGGTAGTGCAAAATAATCTGTACACAATTATTTGTTTACATGTAAACAAACAAAAAATGTAAACAAACTGACTATGCAAGGCAGAGTGATTAAAAAAAACAATAAAGTGTAAGAGTCCTTAAATGAGTCCCTGATTGAGTTTATTGTTGAGGAGTCTGATAGTGGAGAGGTAGAAGATGTTCCTGAACCTGCTGGTGCAAGTCTTGTGGAACATATACCTCTTTCCTGATGGAAGCAAAGAGAATAGAACATGTGCTGGATGGTGTGGATCCTTGACGATTGCTGCTGCTTTCCGACGGCAGCGACAATAGGTGAACACAGCTCATTAACATTGCTATTTGGGAAATGGAATTATGATGTGCTGAGTGTTCATGCATAATTTCAGAAAGAGTAATTTCTCGCTGGTTTGTTTTGGCCGTTGTTGAAGAAACATTTTGTTGCTGAAGCACAGGCTAGTTGTTGCCAGACAAGTCAAAGGTAACTATGGATTACAGCTTGGATGCCTTTCTACAGTCTGCCATCCCGTGACAACAGTTTCTTGCCAGATTGCCTGCTGAGTCTATAGTTAGGTTTCAGCCTCGAGTCTGGGATCAATGCTAATTACATGACTGGCAAGCAGGGACTACATTTAGATGTCAGGCTGCCAGGTGTGAATAACGGCTAGATGTCAGCTTGGCAGCTTTAAACCACTACTGGTTATTAGCTGGGGACCAAAGTTAGGTACTAGACTGTGCTGTAGGAGCACACCCATATACACAAGCTTTCTATTCAGCCAACCAGTTAGCAATGTTCCTCATCCAACTAGCAGTCTACAAATATATATTTAATGGCTTAGTTTATCTCTTGAGGATGACTGCTCTTTGAAAAATGACAAATTGCAAGAGTGTGTTCAGTGGCTGTAGTCCTAAAGGAACAGTTTCTATGCTCAATTTAATCTTGTAGCAAGGAATCTTCCAGCAAGCAGAACTAGCTAGGGACTGCCTGTTGTCCTGTTCATTATTTCCTCAATGATACGGATGACTGACGCACAATTCGCACAAGACAGAAACTATGACAGATAGACTGTCGTCCAAACTTCTC
Organism: Narcine bancroftii; assembly: GCF_036971445.1. Classification (NCBI taxonomy): domain Eukaryota; kingdom Metazoa; phylum Chordata; class Chondrichthyes; order Torpediniformes; family Narcinidae; genus Narcine; species Narcine bancroftii. The sequence goes on along the minus strand of NC_091474.1, from coordinate 20,150,156 downwards.
ACTGAAGAACAGAAACTGAAATGAAGGCTTCACAAAAGCTCTAATTTTATCACATGCAAAGATTCTGTTTTAAACAAATCACATTTTGGACTTGCTTCAAGTGTGCCCTGCCTCCTGAATACGTTGGATTTCATGTACAAGTGGTAAGATAATTGATCTTTCAATTTCTGCATATACAGCTTGACTAATTCTTCGGGTACTCCGTTGAAATATTCAATTAAGGTGCATCACTGCATAGTATGGGAACTGTTCCACATTTCAAGACATAGGTAGCCATTACCTTTCTCCCAGTGTGGGAATAGCAAACACCAGGGAAAATCTGTACAAAGTGAAAGTTTAGGGGATAAGATTTATTTTACACTGAGAGTTGTAGGTGCTTGGAATGCCTTTCGAGGCATTTAAGAGATGATAAGACAGGCACACAGATGAAAGAAAAATAATGGGTTAAGAGGTAGGAATGGCTTCATTTTCTAAAGATTTTTGTAGGAATATCTGTCTGTAAAACATCAAGGCCTCAGGGCCTGGACTGTGCAGTAGTTGTTCTCTATTCTATGTTCCTATGTGCATAAATGATAAAAATGTAATATATATATGATATTCTTTGATTTGGGTGGCGTTTGCATTTAGAAGGACCATCCAATTGCATCTATGGACAAAGAGAATTTGGAGGGACTCGGCGGGTTAGGCAGCATCTATGGAGAGAAAAGGGCAACCAAGCTCTCAGGTTGGGAACCTTTATCAGATTCCAGCACATTTATTCCAGTCCAATTTCAAGTTTATTTTCACATGCACCAAGGTGAGAAAGTTCTTTTTGTGAGCACCCCAGCAAGTTACCTGTAGATAGTACAGCAGTAAAAAAAATAAACACCGTACAGAGTGCAGAGTTACAGAGTTAAAGAGAGAGATCAGTGAAGACAGAGCAAAGGCAGCATTATTAACCACTATGAGATTCATTCTAGAGTCTGATAATATCTCCCGTTGGGAAAGAGATACAGGAGGATCAGAGCCAGCAGAGGAGCAGCTTCTTCCCACAGGCAATGAGAATGCTGAATGACCACTAACCATCTGAGACACAAAACAATATTTATTTATTTATTTGGTACATATGTATTCTAGCTCACATTATGTATTGTCTGGTTGTGTGTCAGCGTGTTTTACACCACGGACTGGAGAATGCTGGTTTTGTCGAGTGGTACTTGTGTGATCGTACAATAATAAACTTGACTTGACATAACTTGGAAAACAACTGTCCCTCAGTTGTACCAGTGACACATGATCTCATTGTCAGGAATCTTCTTTCTGATGGGAGGAGAGAGTGTGGCCAGGAATCTGCCTTTAGATACGTCAGCTGCTTTTCTGAGGCAGTGTGAAAAATAGGTAGAGTCGTCGGAATGGAGGGAGGTTTGTGTGAAGGTCTGATCTGTATTCGTAAGTCTGCAGTTTCTTGCTCTCTTGAGCGGAGAAATTTCCGTACCACTTAGTGATGCATACTGATTCATTCTGCCTTTGATGGTACCTCTGTAGATGTCGTTGAGGGGCTGAATTCCCTGCTTCTGAGAGGTAGAGGCACTGGTGCACTTTCCTGACCATTCTTCCTTCCATTTTTCACACATATTAGACTGCCAGCAACAATACTTCTTTTTTTGATAATTTTACTTCTCTTTTTAGTGATGACTTATTATCCTTACTTCACAATACCTAGTGCTCTTTATTTCTTATTACTCCGTCTCTTGTTATCTGCAAGTAACTTGGAAACTCAATTAACATTTTATAATTAACCCAGCAACTGGCTAAGTCAAACAGAAAAGCATTTTGTTCCACCCATTGCTTAAGCTGAATAATTTCATCTTTACCCGAGTGTAAGCAAGGCTACCAGTGCGAATGTCTCAAGGCTATGAGAGAAATTTGTTCTTGTTGTTGGAACAAGGCATTTGTAAGATGTGTCAAATTTCCCCTCTTTTGACAGTTTGAGCTTGGTACACGGCTGCTGGTTAGAATGAGTCCATTAAGGCATAAGAGCAGAAATAGTCTATTCAGCCCATCGAGTCGACCCCTTGTTTGAGATTTGATTGGATACCACGAAGCACCTGCCTCCCAAACTAAGGAAAACTGCCACTAATGGGGAACATTGGCGATGATTATCAGGACTGGTTACAGAAAAGAACCTACACTGAAATGCATTGAGAAGGAAAGACACAGGGCTTAATGTAAAAATGAATGAGACAAAAGGGAATATTTGGCATAAACACAGCTTGGTTGTGAAGTTGTGAGCAGAGGAGCCAAGAAAGAAAAAGGCATTGGTGAGTGACAGAAAACAAGTAAGATTGAGGGCAGAGAAATCAATAAAAACATTTCAGAATAATGGTGTTTCCTGAGTCAATAAAGAAATGGTTTCCAGTTGACTTTAGTCGGTACTGGGAAGTGTTCCATTTCTGACATGAAGTGTTTAATATGACATGTCAAAGGGGTCATGTTAAATGATCTGTGCACAGCACCAGCTACATGCAGTGATTTTATTTCTCTACTCTGTAACCTGTGCACGGCAATGAAATATCTCTGTCATCCACATGCCAGTTGCTATATCCTATCTCCAGCTGTCGACTGTAAATGGTTCTGACTGTCAAAGTGTCCAGTTTCTCTTATTGTCATATTTTGAGCTTGGTACATAGCTATGAATGGATTTAACCCTCTAATGCTGAGTACCATACTTGTTGAATTTTACTGCATGTAAACTCTTCAAATTACATAGTCCAATTAAAATTCCCTCTAAAGATGAAAATATTAATGAAAATCACGTGCAAGACTATTTGCTACAGTATTCAATGAAGACATTGCACAAGAATCTTATTGCAAGTTAAGCACTGTCAATTAAATCAGTGTGATTTTGGTCAAGTAGCAGGGTATTTCATAAACTCTGGTGCTGTTAAATTCACTGAATACCATTCAACTGACTTTTTCAATCTAGCGTAATTATAGTGAATCAAATAATCCAATGCTACCATCACTCGGCTATCATCAGGAGAAAGGTACAGGAGCCCGATGATGAGGGGTCAGTGGCACAGGGACAACTTTTTCCCCTCTGCCATCAGATTCCTGAATGAACAATGACCTATAGGCATTGCCTTTCTTTGACTTTTTCTTGCACTATTCATTGATTGATTGATTTTGTAAGGTGGTTTCTATTAATGTTTTCACTGTGAAGCTGCCACAAAACACGTTAATGACAATAAATTCAGATTCTGATCTGATCTCAGCTTTCAATACCATTATTTCCTCAGTGCTAGTCAAGAAGTTACGAACTCTAGGCCTCGATACGCGCTCTCCCCCCACCCCACCACCACCCCCCAACTGGATCCTTGACTTTCTCATTGGAAAACCACAGTCAATAAGAATTGGAAACAATGTCTCCTCCTCACTGATTATCAACTCAGGCACACCCCAAGGATGCGTGCTTAGCCCACTGCTCTGCTTGTTATACACCCATGACTATTTAGCCAGGCACAAGTTCACCAGCAATAAGGAAGTGTACAGGAGGGAGATAGATCAGCTTGTTGAATGGAATCACACGAACAACCTTGCACTCAACATTAGCAAAACCAGGGAGATGATTGTGGACTTCAGGAGGAAGTCAGGGGAACATGGCCCAGTCCTCATCGAGGGCTCAGCAGTGGAGAGGGTCAAGAACTTCAAATTCCTGGGTGTCAACATCTCCGAGGATCTGTCCTGGAGCCTTCATATTGATGTAGCCATAAGAAGGCTCACCAGCGACAATACTTTGTGTGGTGTCTGAGGAGATTTGGTATGTCATCGAAGACTCTCGTAAACTTCTACAGGTGTACCGTGGAGAGCATTCTGGCTGGTTGCATCACTGCCTGGTACGGAGACACCAACTCTAAGGTCAAGAATAAACTCCAGAGGGTTGTTAACTCGGCCTGCGACATCACTCCATCGAGGACACCCTCACGCGGCGGTGTCTTTAAAAAAAAGCAGCCTCTATCCTCAAAGACCCACCCCCCCCACCACCCAGGCCATGCCCTCTTCACTCTGCTACCATCGGGATAAAGGTAAAGGAGCCTAAAGACAAGCACTCAATGGCACAGGACAGCTTCTTCCCCGCTGCCGTCAGATTCCTGAATCATGAAAGACTGCCTAATTTTTCATCTACTATTATTTCTATTTTTTACAGTAATGTAAGATGGTTATAATATAAATGACCCTGCTGCAAAAAACACTGAATTTCATGACAATAAATTCTGATTATGATTCAAAACCAATGAAGACTAATTCCCTTTATCCAATATCAACCACTCCAATGTGGGCCACATAACTGAAAATCACTACAATGGGGTTCAATATGGTTTCCTTTCTTTTTCAATCTTTTCATTAACATTTCATAATATACACAGCATAAGGAGAATAGAAATAACACAATTGAAATTATACGTCCAAGTCCACATAAGTATCATATAAATTCCAAAGGGTTTATACACCGTTGATTTGTACACCAAAATATACCGTAGTTCTTTGTATTCTATAAATGAACGGGTTTAAATGAACAGGTCACCCTGCTTTCACTGAATCTCCCCTCCCCCCTTCCTCACTGCAGCTTCATAAGATTCTTTTCTCTCCAGTTCTGATCCAAAACATTTGGAGGGGTTTTCTTCCTCCCACAGAAGCAGCTTGAGCAGCGTTTTCTGCTTTTATTTTAGATTTCCATCATCTATTTAATTATTTACTTTTCGTCGTAATTTGATAAGAATACCTACTTTGCCTTCATTTGTGTGAGAGCATGGAGATGTACAATACCAGTTTTTTTCAAGGACAGTAGATGATCACAATGCTGTTTGGCCTGCCATATAAGGGCTGTTTTAACAAGGTGATGAAATTTGCTGTATTAGTACTGCAGTTAGCATTGGGTCAGGGAAAGGTAAAGCAAGCAGATAGAAAGGCAATGTGAATAGTTTGGAACTTTACTGCTGAATTGTATCTCCCACTTTTTGGCAGCCAACGGGATTGGACAAGGTTCATTCAAGAACAACAAAAGTATGTTAGGGGGTTTCTTGGGAAAGATAAGATATCGAGGGTGTCCATAGAAAAATTAACCTGGAAATATGAACTAGGAGGCTTACAACACCCTAATTTTAAAAATTATTATTGAGTGGCTCAAATGAGATCACTTTCTTTCTTTTTTTGAGGAAGAAGATAAACCTGTATGGGTGAAAATAGAATTGGATAAAATAGGAGAGAGAATGGAAGAGGACTTTATATATAAATGGGATGTGAAATTAGTAACTGGTGAGAGAGAAACCTCTTTGCTAAAACATTTTATCAATATCTGGCATAAAATGAATAGTGATATTGGAACAAGGGGAGGCTTATCTCCAAAATCTCCTTCGACTCATAATAGGCTTATACCTTGCAATCAAATTTTTGAAATCTGGTCTCGTAAAGGAATTAAATATATTGAAGATTGTTATGAGCGGGGACAACTGATGTAATTTGAACAATTAAAAAATAAGTACCGAATTCTTAACAACACAATCTTCTGCTATTTTCAAATAAGAGTGTATCTAAGGGATAAATTGTACCCAATTGTAGTGATGTGGAGGCTCTGATTTGAAAGGGAAATACAAAGAAATTTGCTTCAGCAATGTATCACTTACTTCAAATGGGAATCCCCAAATAGAGGGCTTACAAGTCCGGGCAGAGATGGGGATCAGACTTAAATGTAAGAATAGATGAGGAAACCTGGACGGAACTACGCCGGGACAGTATGACCAATATGATCAATGCAAGATATAGATTAGTACAATATAATCATTTGCATAAAATATATCCCACACCGCAGAAATTAAATTAAATTCAGACTGATGTTTCAGATGTGGCAAGAGGTAGGAAATTTTTTTACATTCAGTTTGGTTATGTTCTAAAGTGAGGCCTGTTTGGGTAGATTTAGGAAATTTCTTAGAGCAGATTACAGGAATTAAATTTCCACAAAACCCAGAATTATTTTTACTGGGTAATATTACAGGGAGAGGACCTAAATTGAAACTATCTAAAGATCAAATAGAATTTGTTAAAATTGTATTGGAAGTGGCTAGAAAATGTAGAGCAGTTGCATGGAAGTCGGATTCCCATCTAGGTACATCATGTTGGAATACAGATATACATATTTATATTCCCCTTGAGAAAATTACCTATAACTTAAGAAATAAGTAGAACATATTTTTACAAGTTTGGCATCCATATTTACAATTTTCAGGTGTAAATTTTTAATTGCTTTCTTCCTAACCCTCGAGACCTTCTTCTCAAAAGAAAATTAAATAGAATATGAATTTATGATCTGTGGAGTGTGTGACACTTTTCAACAATTCATTCTGCTTTCTCTTCATTTCCTTCTTTCCTTTACCTTTTTCTTGCTTTTATTTCTATGTCTTCTTTTCTTGGGTGGGTAGGGTTTGGGTGGTGTGGGTACAACCATCCTGGAGTAAATACTGGATTTATTTTTGCCCTTCTATTTTTTTTAAATGTTGTAATTGACTGCATGTATGGTCAAAATTATTAAATAAACTTTTATAAAGAAGGACAAGGAATGGGTGGCAAGGATGGCATAGCGGTTACTGCAATGCTTTACAGCACCAGTGATTGAGACTGGGATTTGAATCCTGTGGTGTCTGAACAGAGTTTGTACATTCTCCCAATGTCTGTGTGGATTTCCCAGGGGTCTCCAGTTTCCTCCCACCATTTGAAACGCCCGGGGCATGTTGGTCAATTGGGTGTAAATTGGGCAGCATGGACTCATGGGCCGAAATGGCCTGTTACCATGCTGTATATCTAAATTTAAATTTAAGGTTCATGATATGAGAAAAGGAGGTCTCCAGAATCCATGATTGAAATAAAACACAATGCTGAATAAACTCAGCTGGTCAAACAGTGTACTTTATATAGCAAAGATAAAGATACATAACCAACATTTTGGGCTTGAGTCCTTCACCATGGTATGAACAAGATGTAGGCATTTTGTTCAGGCACGTGCCCACAATTTGTTCATGCCTTGATGAAGAGCTCAAGTCTGAAACATTGGTTATGTATCTTTATCTTTGCTATATAAAGTACACTGTTCATCCAACTGAGTTTATTCCGCATTGTGGTTTTATTTCAATCATGGTGACTGCAGACTTTTGTTTTTCTCATATCATGAACCTTATATTTTCCACACAGGAATGAGAAATATCAGGACTTTGTAATTTGTTCTGACATTTATCTTAGAAATGCTGTGTACTATTTTCTTCTTAGTTTTTAAAGAAAGTTGCCAGTCCAGTGTATGACAGATGGGAAAGAGTGTCTATTGTTTACAATCTGCGCTGATGTTCCAGGAAGTTTGTGCTTCAGTGATCTGCCTTCGGGAAAAGTGCCGGAATTGTTCTCAATGTTCCTCACTATTTAAGTGGGAGACTTCGGATTCGGATGAAGTGGCTGTCCCTTCCTGCAGATAAGATCAGTACATCTCTATCTCACCTCAAAAATAGACCATTTTCAAAAGCAGTCTCAGTATCCACCTCTTTGGTGGAAAATTTAACCCTTTCTCTCCTTCTTTGGCACCTGGACCTCATTATACCAGTGTCCCCTCCAGACGTAACAAGCTTTGGTGGTCCTGAAAATCTATTTTAATCATTCATTCACGAGTATACATCCAAGAAGAAAAATAAATTTATCAGCACTCGATAAATTATAAACCGAATCCACATTTGAAATAAACCTGGCTTAACTAAAGTCAAAACAACCAGTCATTCGAGTATGATTCGGTCACTTTGAAAGATTCTGGAAGTTTTGCTTATTGTATGCCATCACTGGACACCAAAGTCCCCTTCTCAGCAGGTTGCATTTTTATAGATGGTTTAGATTTTAAAGTTTTAAATTTAGAGATAGAGCACCGTAATAGGCACATGCCACCCAAATACACCAATTAACCAGCAAGTCCTTAACATTTTTGGAGAGTGGGAGAAAACCAGAGCGCCTGGAGGATACCTACATGGTCACGAGGAGAAGGTACAAATTCCTGACAGATAGCTCTGGATTCGAACATGGTGCTGTAATAGTGTTGGGCTGTGCGCTCTAGTGTTAGGCCCCAATCCAATTTGAGTTTAGTAGTTAGTCTGATGCAGGAGTTTATCACAGTAACATCACCATCAGTCTTAGAACAAGAATGTGATGCATAGTTTGATATGGGGTGCCACAGCAGTATCCAATGGATCACCCAATCTATCTTTTCTCTACTGGCAAAATCCTAAAGAAACTTCTGTGTACCCCCATAGCAGATTCATGCTGGTGTCTGTACTCCAGACGGTGCTTTGTTCAGTGCTTTCCTTTAGCTGGGCATCTTCCTGCTCCATTCCTAATCCTGTAAACCCATCTCTGTTGCCACAATGTCAAAGAGAATTGGAAAAGTGGGGCATCCCCCACCCACGTCCATCGTCAAACCCTCACTTGATCATTCCTGGCGGGACAATGTTTCCCAATCAAATTCCTTTAGGAGCTGCTGCTTCAGTACTTTGGGAAGGGAATCAATATGAACCAATCACAGTTCGTGATATTACACAATAGAACTGTGTTACCACACTAAACCCCCATTAACTGAGCCACTCACTTGCATTAACTTGCATGTGTGCTTATGACTTCCTCTGGTTCTGGACTACGTAGGCATGGGTTCGCATTTCATAACACAGATTTATGTGCAGAACAATTTCTAGGCTGAACTGTAAGGTCATGCTGGACTGATGTTCCTTGGGTGAAGGACTACTTCTGGTGAACACTGAATTGAAAGCTATTCCCTTTCCATTAACCCGCTGGCTTCAGTTGTGCAGGAAATAAACATCCTGTGATAGCTTCCCTGAGCAGATGTTGAGCAAACTTAACAGTTCTTCATTCCTCATGGAGAAATTTACAGGAAGGCAATGACTGGAGAAGTGATTCAGTAATGTTATCTTCTAGTGCACCACAATCATGTGGTCTCAGCCTTAAGATTTCACAAGACTGTCAGTGCCATCCGTATTTTTCTTTTGTGTGCGGGATATCAGAGCTGAGTTTGATTTATACCTTACCTAACATTTACATTTACTCCCTTTTCAGAATAACATTCCATCGAATGGTTTCATATGAGGTCGAACAAATTTGAGATGTTTTCTCTGGACATTGGAGGCTGAGGGGAGATCTGTTTAACTTTATAGAGCCGGCAGAGGTATCGATCGGGTAGACAATCAGAATATTTTCTACCCAAGGGTAAGAATGCTAAATACTAGAGGACGCGCATTAAAGTTTGGGGAGTGGGAGGTGGGGGGGGGGGGGGGGGGAGGGGGAGGGGGAAAAGTATAAAAGAGATGTGCAGGACAAGTTTTTTTTTACACAAAATGGTGGTTGCTTGGAATGGGTTGACAAAGGTAATGGTGGAAGCAGATGTGATAAAAGCATGTAAGAGACCTCTAAATAGACATGCAGGGAATGGAGACACTTGGAGAGTGTGCAAACAGATTAAGCTTAATTTGGCTTCATGTTCAGTGCAGACATTACGGGCCAAAGAGCCTGTTTCTGTGCTGAATGGTTCTATGTTCTAAATTGTTTGCTTTAGACTTGTGTGCTTTGAAGTAAGTGTTTTTACTATGTCTTACTGCCATTTTATCTCTAATTGGCCAGATCATGCTTAATCTATCCTTAAATCCCTGTTGTGCCATCAATCTTCCCCAGGATATATTCCCAAAGGGTACATAGGTTCAAATGAACTTGTGACTCACTGCTATTGCTATTGCACAAGAAGACCATACTGTGAGCAGCAAATGGACCTTGGGGGTCAGAATCCCAGCTCAGAGCCTAGAATCACCTGATGGTTTTTGTTAAATTTTTAAATTTAGAGAAACAGCACGGTAACAGGCACTTCTGGCCCACGAGGCTGCACTGCCCAAATAAACCAATTAACATCCAAACTCCATATGTTTTCGGAGGTTGGGAGGAAATAGGAGTACCTATGAGGTTACGATGAGAACATACAAACTCCTTACAGATAGAGTCGGATTTGAACTCAGGTAATCTTTGGCTTGGCTTCGCGGACGAAGATTTATGGAGGGGGTAAAAGTCCACGTCAGCTGCAGGCTCGTTTGTGGCTGACAAGTCCGATGCGGGACAGGCAGACATGGTTGCAGCGGCTGCAGGGGAAAATTGGTTGGTTGGGGTTGGGTGTTGGGTTTTTCCTCCTTTGCCTTTTGTCAGTGAGGTGGGCTCTGCGGTCTTCTTCAAAGGAGGTTGCTGCCCGCCGAACTGTGAGGCGCCAAGATGCACGGTTTGAGGCGATATCAGCCCACTGGCGGTGGTCAATGGGGCAGGCACCAAGAGATTTCTTTAGGCAGTCCTTGTACCTTTTCTTTGGTGCACCTCTGTCACGGTGGCCAGTGGAGAGCTCGCCATATAACACGATCTTGGGAAGGCGATGGTCCTCCATTCTGGAGACGTGAGATTTGAACCCAGGTAATAGCATTTCACTTAAACCACGATGCTAATGGGGTCACCCCCAACAGACTCTGTTGTCAAAGGCTGTTTCAACTCTTTCTAAATTTAAAATTTCAAAATTTAGACATACAGCACGGTAACAAGTCCTTTCAGCCCACAAGCCCATGCTGCCCAATTACACCAAATTGACCTACAACCCTCGGGACATTTTTGAATATCTACTGTTTAAAAACAGTCAAATTATGTTGAAATAATTGAATCAAAATGTCATTTTAAAACACATTCATCCAATGTAAATTCATGAAATCATTGATTTCAATGAAAATATCATTAATTGAAGCTGAAGGGCTTATTAAGGTGCTACAATTTGGATACTCAGCTTAGGATGATCCAGAATTGCTCCTGGACAAAGCAAATCACTTGTCATAGCATCTAACCTCTGGCCTGTCCCTGACTTACACTTTACAATGGGCAACACAAAGGATGTTGAACATGCTGATCCCTTCACCCAACTGCTGGTTAGCCATCGAGACAATTGGATTTATGCTTGTATCTAATATATGATACAAGTATTAATGATGCGAACAGAGAAAGCTTACTTGGAAAACATTCTCACAGCAACATCTCACACAAATAAAAACAAGATGAAAGATTAATGGCTTGTAACTTTTGCTTCAAAGTGATGACTGAAGCAAGTGGATAACAAGGCAAAATATCATCTTCCAGATGCAGCTAATTTGGCAATGCCAGGTCATCCAACATGATACAGGTGAGGAAGAATTTGTGAAATTCAAAATTGATTACGAAAAATATTACATTGAGAATTTGTACTCACCAAGATCCATCGCAGATGACGATGACCAGACAGTCTTTTCCAGAGATAAAGTGGGCAGGACTGGGGAAAAACTCCTCTGTTCTTGTTTGATTGAGGCAATGGAATTTTTCATATTCATCTATGTGACAGATGGGATGTTGGTTTAGCAAGTCACTGAAAAAGACAGCATCTTCAATGCTACAATCGCCAAGAAAACTCATCAGTGTCTATATTTGTGAGTTGTTTGGGGAGATTTGGTATGTCACTGAAGACTCAAAAACTTCTGCAGGGGTACTGTGGAGGGCATTCTGGTTGGTGGCATCACTGCCTGGTATGGAGGTGCCAACGCTCAGGACAAGATAAAGTTCCAGAGGGTTTTTAACTCGGCCTGCGACATCAGGGGCCCCAGACCAACGACATCTATAAGAGGTGGTGTCTTAAGGAAGCAGCCGCTATTCTCTAGAACCCTCACCACCCAGGCTATGCCCTCTTCACTCTGCTACCATCAGGAAAAAGATATAGGAGCCTAAAGACGAGCACTCAGCAGCACAAGGACAACTTCTCCTTCTCCGCAGCCGTCAGATTCCTGAATGATCAATGAACCAAAGACACTGCCTTACTTTGACTTTCCGAGCACTATTTTTATTTATTTTTTAAGGTGGTTTATATGAATGTTTGCTCTGTGATGGCACCACAAAACAATGAATTTCATTCATGACAATAAATTCTGATTCTGATCCAGTCCTGTCTGGGAGCAACCACAGACTCAGGGAAGTGTCTGGAGTGAGCAGTGAACTCACATCTTCTGGTATGTTGACCATGCCTGAACTATCTTTAAAGCTAAGCTTAAGTTTAATTTTATTTCTCACAAAATACCTTGTCCAGTGAGAAGAGTTCTTGTGAACAGTTTAACAGTATCTCTAATATTCATACAACTCTATGAAGAGCACAATTTTTCATTGTATAGGAAAACAATGAAAGGAATGATCAATTAACACAAAGAAAAAGAATCATGGTAATAATTTTATGGGGGTTCATTTAGGAGTCTGGTGGTTACAGGGAAGCCTGTTGGCATGCGCTTTCATGTTCTTATACCTCCTTGCCGATGAGAAGAGTAGGAAGAAATTGTGATGGGTCTTCTGCATGTTGGCTGCCTTTCCTAGGCAGCAGAAGTTACAGATGGAGTCAAGTCAAGTTTATTACACAAGTATAAACCGACAAAAATGCGTTATCTGGTCCTCGGTGCAAAACACACACATACACATAGTCAGGCATAACACAAATACAGACAAACAACACATATGCAAGAGAAGTATTCATATATCTTTGGCTTGGCTTCGCAGACGAAGATTTATGGAGGGGTAAATGTCCACGTCAGCTGCAGGCTCGTTTGTGGCTGACAAGATATACATTATAAATAACTAAATATTGTTTAGTAAATATGAGAGTCTCGGACTGTTATTATGAGGAGTTCCTTTGGTCGTTCAGCATTCATGCTGTCCATGGGAAGAAGCTGTTTCTCCGCTTGGTGGTGCTGGCTATGATCCTCCTGTATCACTTTCCCAAAGGGAGCAGCTGATAGAAGCTGTGTGGAAGGAGACTTCATTAATTTTATGCACCCTCTTCAGACCACAATCCAGGTAGATTCGATTTTGGGGGGGGGGGGGGAGTGAGGGAGGAAAGGGAGACTCCAGTCATCCTCTCTACCATTCATATGGGTCCTGTAGATTGACCTGCAATCCACGTCTTTGCTGCAACTGTACCACACTGTGATGCAGCCGGCCAGGACGTTCTCAAGAGAGCTCCTACAGAGGGATAACATGATGGTGGCCAGTAGCCTTGCTCACTTTGGTCTTCTCAGGAAGTGCAGTCACTGTTGCGCCTTCCTGACAAGTGAGAAGATGTCCATGGAGGGGAAGGAAAATTATATTATTTTCCAAAAATGGTGAAAGCAACTGCTTAATGATGTAGTACATGTAAGTGGAGTGTTTGAAGAAGATCTCATTCCATTCGTCATTAGCAAATCATTTCCACCTCAGCCCAGATTGTGAACTCAAGTACTGAAGCATTTTCTTCACTCAAATGCATGTATACCCCCAACTGGCCCAAATTAAGTGAGGCATTGGTCACTCTGGGACCGTGGTTCTCAAAACCTTTTTCTTTCTGCTCACATACCACCTCAAGTGATCCTTTACAAACCACAGAGCCCCTCTGGCATAGGATACCATAGCAGCTCTGTGATTAGTAAGGGATTACTTAAGGTGGTCATGGTGGGGAGCTGGCTGATGGAGGACCTCAGTTTTCTTCAGGCTGACTTCCAGGCCAAACATTTTGGCAGTTTCCGCAAAGCAGGTCGTCAAGCGCTGAAGAGCTGGCTCTGAATGGGCAACTAAAGCGGCATCGTCTGCAAAGAGTAGTTCACGGACAAGTTTCTCTTGTGTCTTGGTGTGAGCTTGCAGGCGCCTCAGATTGAAGAGACTGCCATCCGTGCGGTACCGGATGTAAACAGCGTCTTCATTGTTGGGGTCTTTCATGGCTTGGTTCAGCATCTCCATCGGGCACACAAAACTCAAAACGGTCAACCAGTTTACCTATCTCGGCTGCACCATTTCATCAGATGCAAGGATCGACAATGAGATAGACAACAGACTCGCCAAGGCAAATAGCGCCTTTGGAAGACTACACAAAAGAGTCTGGAAAAACAACCAACTGAAAAACCTCACAAAGATAAGCGTATACAGAGCCGTTGTCATACCCACACTCCTGTTCGGCTCCGAATCATGGGTCCTCTACCGGCACCACCTACGGCTCCTAGAACGCTTCCACCAGCGTTGTCTCCACTCCATCCTCAACATCCATTGGAGCGCTTACATCCCTAACGTCGAAGTACTCGAGATGGCAGAGGTCGACAGCATCGAGTCCACGCTGCTGAAGATCCAGCTGCGCTGGATGGGTCACGTCTCCAGAATGGAGGACCATCGCCTTCCCAAGATCGTGTTATATGGCGAGCTCTCCACTGGCCACCGTGACAGAGGTGCACCAAAGAAAAGGTACAAGGACTGCCTAAAGAAATCTCTTGGTGCCTGCAACATTGACCACCGCCAGTGGGCTGATAACACCTCAAACCGTGCATCTTGGCGCCTCACAGTTTGGCGGGCAGCAACCTCCTTTGAAGAAGACCGCAGAGCCCACCTCACTGACAAAAGGCAAAGGAGGAAAAACCCAACACCCAACCCCAACCAACCAATTTTCCCCTGCAACCGCTGCAATCGTGTCTGCCTGTCCCGCATCGGACTTGTCAGCCACAAACGAGCCTGCAGCTGACGTGGACTTTTTACCCCCTCCATAAATCTTCGTCCGCGAAGCCAAGCCAAAGAAAGACTTAAGGTGGTATGTGAGTGGGGAAAAAAAAGGTTGATAACCACTGCACTAGGGTTTGTTGCATCCTGTGTTGTTATTGGAAAGATGCACTTCTGCCAGATCTCCAGCATACGTGCCAATATATTGCAGTGATAGGGCTCTTTTGCTGACACCCATTCTCGCAGGAAAGAAAACAGATGGCGAAGACGGTTTAAAAAAAATGTCTATGAAAGGAGAGGTGAACCAAATACTCATTGTATCAGGATATAAGATCACAGCAAAATACCAAAAATGAGCTGATAATGTATTAATTCCATTGATTGAAAACTGATGTGCAACACAAAGAGAGATAAGGAAGTGGAGTTTGCACAGTTGTATTATTTCCGTTGCTCTCTGCTCTGAGAGGAACCAACATCAGCCCTGCTCATTAAAAGTTCACAGAATTGGGAATGTACTTTGGATACCAGCTCCATAGACACCACCTACTTTCCACTAAGTGGATTGTGTGTAAAATTGCATTGTTCCAGGCCCCATATCTCATGCTACTTACACTGTGAAGCAGGATGGATCAGTTTCCTCCGCAGCTCAGAGAAAACCTTGACACGTTTTCCAATCCAGGCAACATCCAAGTAAATCCCCTCTGCAGCCTCTCTGTAGCTTGCACCTCTTTTATGTAATGAGGTGACCAGAATTGAATACAAGAAGAACAGAAGTATTTGGGAAGATTGTTTCGTGCCATTTTTTAATGCAGGGTCCTTTTTAATAAAGCTTCCTGACTGAAACTTTCATCTATCAAGGGGAAGGAAACCAAATATATCGCTGGCATCAATGAGACATTAGGAACCAGAGAGTGGTGAGGATGGGGGGAATGGGAGAGAAGAGATGCTACACTGTTGCTAACATTCTAGAAGTGTGTCTACAAAGGGAAATGAAGTGATAACGAGAGAGCAAAAGTGAAACTCTTGGTGATGGGACAAAAGAAGATGCTTCTCAAAAGACGCCCACCTCAGCTCTTTGAACACATAGATTCACTTGGCTTCTCCAACTCTTGAGTGGATGTTCCTAGTTTGAGCTTCCTCAGCTATGAACCAAAATGCTGCCATGTCCCAGTATTTTTCATTAGAACACTGCAGCCTGCTGTTAACGTTGGAGAAACAACAAACGGCATCATTGCACAATAAAATAGGCATCTGAAATCTTATAATCTCAGGCTTATTCACTCACAAAGGGTTTGTCAGTTACACATTGAGGCAAAATTGTGTTGAAATATGACCTCTCACAGATTTATGCTAAAATACAAGTTCACCATTTTGTTCAATGAAGCTACTGTAGGTTCAAAAATGCCCTATTGATACCCTGTTCACTAAGGTCATTCTGTAAATTAGCGGTTAGCGCAACACCTTTACAGCACCAGCGCTCGGGACCAGGATTCAAATCCCGTGCTGTCTGTAAGGATTTTGTACATTCTCAATTGTGTCTGTGTGGGTTTTACCTGAGAGCTCTGGTTTCCTCCCGCCGTTTGAAATGTACCAGGGGTGTTAGTTAGTTGGGTGTCAATTTGGCGACACCAACTCCTGGGCCAAAATGGTCAGTTACCATGCTTTATACCTAAATTTGAAACAAAATCTTTAAGACCTAGTGTAGATATAAATTCACTACCTTAAAGTGAAAACAGCAGTTCAATGAGCAAGTGATATCAAACAATGAATCGCATTCCTCGCATTAATTTTTAAAAAATATTTTAATTTAGAAATAGACCTCAGCAACTGGCCCTCCCACCCCTTGAGCCTGCGCTCCCCAATTACATCCACGTGATTAACTAACTTGGAGTACCCCAAGAAAACCCATGCAGTCACGGGGAGAACGTAGAAACTTCTTACAGAGAGCAGCTGATTCAAAGTCAGGTCGCTGACGTTTTGTGCTATTACGCCAACAGTGCTGCCATCAAATGACTTTCTCTAACCTTTGGAAATAGCAAGATCGCTGCTAGTGAATGAAGACAAGATACAGAAAGAAGCTATTTAAGTAGCACAGATGACCCACATATGACCCACAGATGACCCACGCATGAGGGCAGCACAATTAGCGTAGTGGTTAGCACAATGCTATTATAGCGCTAGTGACCTGGGTTCGAATCCCACACTGTCTGAAAGGAGTTTGTACTCCCCACGACTGTATGGGTTTCTTCCGCGTGCTCCGGTTTCCTCACACAGCCTATGCAGTTAGTAGGTTAATTGGTCACATGGAGGTATTTGGACAGCATGGGCTCATGGGTTGGAAGGGCATTTTACCATGCTGTATCTTGAAATTAAAAAAAAATTATAGCCATTCAGGTGATAGGAATTTGCCCTTAGAGCATTCGCAAATCATTTCCCAAACATCTGAGATATTCACCCTCAGAGATTACGTGGAAAAAGTAAATAACTAAACAAATGCAAAATTTATTTGATCAACTCACTTTTTTCAAGCATGCACAGATCATGTGACTTTGTGTTATGGACAATTTTCTCGGAATACAACCTCATCCCTGTTACATGGGAATTGGCTGTTGTAATACTATGTATGAAATATTAAAGACCATTCTCAACACAAATGCCATGATTAAATTCTCGTAATGTGCTGAATGCCTTTCTGCTTTGAAATAGCTCTCTGATCTCTGTCAACCTACTGGTCAACTGCAGTTCAGAAGTAGTGAGAATCCTTCTCATATTGAAGTTGGATCTAACACTATCAAAATTGCATCATTTGGAGTATGCAATCATCAAATAAAAACATTTACAGTGCGGTACCACATCCTTTCCCTTTGAGAAGTTACTTAAATTTGTCTGATCACCTAACAACCAGAAGTAGTTGCACAATTGAGTGACAAGAATTCTTGGTCTCTGAAATTCTGCAACAAGATATTTTAACAATGTGAATATCTTGCTGGTCAACATGACCAAACACAAAATCAGCTTTAACCTCTCCCTTGTGCTTCTCCACCACTGGGCAATCCATTTCTTTCACTGTTTCTACTGTACATGCAAGCGATTTTCCCTGTATTGTTCCCACAATGGAAATTCTGCTCATAATGTAGATGAATACTTCTTCCAGCAAGGCCAACGAAATGTCAGTCCTTTCAAATTCAAGTTCCAGTTTATTTATCATCTGATTGCACAAGTATAACCTGATGAAACAGCAATCTCCGGCCCTCAGTGCAAAACATGCAAACATCCATGCATTGCACACATACAGACAAGCAATACATATGCAGAGCAAATATACAGGTACATATATTAAAATAAATAAATATTTTTAAATAAATAGCAGAGTCTCAGATGGTTAGTGGGAGAAATTCATTTAGTCATTCAGCATTCTCACTGCCCGTGGAAAGACACTGTTTCTCAGTCTTGTGGGGCTGGCTCTGATACTCCTGTATCTCTTTCCAGACAGGATTAGCTAATTCCTAGAATTATGGAATGAGATCATTGCTGTGGCACAGAAGGAAGTCATTTAACCCATCCATGCATATAGCACCTGAGAGACCAACCTCCTCAATCCTGTTTCATCCCTCTGTGCCACCACACTGGAAATTGTTCCCTTTCAATTCCATTCTGAAAGCACCATTTCATTCTTTTGGATGCACTTAAACCATCTGGAATTCAGAAATATGAATATTTTGTGTCCAACCAATGGGCATTTTCCATTCAGATGCCATAACATATTTTAATCACAATATTTAATTCCATATTAAAATTGATAGCTTCCTTCTGGTTCTTAGTACAAAAGCAATTAGGAATGTTGATCAGAGCTGCATTTTGCATTCTATATGAGAGCTTGTCAACTTTTTTCAATAATTCAACATCTGTAACGTTAATAATCAAAACTGACTGACCAGATCTCTAATTCTCAAAGAAGTATCTCTTGATGTTTCTTTGGTAATATTTGCTTGTCTTATCAGTTCTTTGGCTTAAACTTTTAGTTAATGCACTTTCATTCAAGTACAAATGGAAGACATACATAGAATACATTGTCAAGTAATCCCATTATTTCAAAATGTAGTTTGAGCCTATTAAAATGCACCTAAGCATAATAATCCATATTTAAGTTTAAAGCTCCATGACCCAGAGAGAGTTATTGCTATGTGACACTGCACTGGGATGGATTGTACAATTGGACATCTGCCTTCCACTCCCTGATGGTCCACAGCCAAAGCTGCTTGCCATTAAATTCATTTACACCTTATTGTTAATATTTTTGGCAAACAATTATGTGGACAATATTCACAAAATTAACTCCAACCACAGCGAAACATTATTTCATAAATCAAAGAAACCTGAAGCTTTATCTACAGCCCCTCCCATCAGTGCAAGCTAAAGATCAATCTCTATATGTTTCTACTGGTACTCACACCAGGCTATGAATTTCTGAAGTCTGGCTCGAGACTGGCTAAAGGGATACCAGGTTTCGGAACCGAGATATGAGAGGGTTGCCACGGGTTCTGGAGGCTTCTTGATTGTGTCGGAGGTTTGCATCTAGAGCTCGGGCTGCTAATGGTCTGGACTTAAGGCTGTGTGGCTGCAGGAGCACTGAAGGAAAATCCACGGACACTCAATGACTCTTTTGCTTCCCTTTCTCTGACTGTAAGTGGTATTGGGCAATTTTTGCTGAGAGCAAATCATTTTTTTGCTTTACGTTAAACTAAAGGAAATTTCATGCAATATCACATTTACTGTTTTATTACATGACAAGAAAATAATCTTGAATTTTGAAAAATAATTTTGAATTAAAATGTTCCATCATTTCAGATCTCAGATACCTAGCAGTCATGGACACTTTGTTCCACCAACTCATTCCCTCTCATATCAGTCCAACTAATTTCCATCTTCTTTTTCTCTCCGTTAGTGGCTTTCTGACATTTTTTTCCCTTGTAAAAATAACCAGTCATGAGCTAAATGGACAAATTTAGAAGTTCACAGTTCCTGGGTGAACAGCTCCTTATTACACAAGGCTACAAATAAATATATATAAAAAAAACCTTAAATCCTATTGACCCTACTTATTACAATTTGTACCATCCTTGTAAATATATTGCTCTATCACCATCACTACTCCTGCTATTGCATTCACCACAATACAAAAAGTCAACTCAAGGCATGGCATTTATTCCAACTTCATGTGACACTCGTATTATTTTGAACATCCTAAGATGTTTTGTATTATTGACCATTAACACATGGTTAGCAGTCAGCATCCAATTCTTTGCATTCTCTGTTTGTACTTCACTTGTTACAAGGTATGATGAGCTAAATTTCTCCTGCCAGATGAAGTTCATGAATTACTGATTACATTCATAGGTTTAGTTACATTTATTTCACACACATAGGATGTGATAATTTGAAAGGAGTGAACAGCTGTGAGGGCAAATTAGCTGCAATAATTTAAAATTTTTGAATTAATTGAGTTTAGTTAGAAAGCTTTCCATTCTTAAGGGATTTAAAATGCTTAGTTTTGAGTATTTAATTTTTAATTTTTCTTTTTTTTCTTGTTTGATTTTTATTAGTTTTTAAGTCGTTTTGAACGTTTCACAGCATTCTGGAAATTCAAAAATGTTCGCAGTTCTTGACAGTCTTGACAGGCAGTTAAATGGTGGCATTTTAATTTTTAAAAAAGATGTTAATGATACAGAGCAGTACAAAGCCCTTCCAGCCCGTGAAACCTTATGCGGTTCAATTACAGCCAATTAACTTACCTACCTCAGACACTTTGGAGGGTGGAAGGAACCAGAGCAAACCTATGCACACATGGGAGAGGAGAATCAAACTACTTGCAGCAGTGCCAGATGCGAGCCCGGGTCACAGGCATTGTTATAGCATTGCACTAACTGCTACACAAACCTAGCTGACAAAATTTTTGAGCAATTTTTCGTAAAGAGTTTCATCCAAAGTATTCCGTTTGATGCTTCATTGAGTGTCCTTCATCAGTTTGGAGCATCAACGGTAATAAGCTGCAGGGCTTTCATACAGCGAGTTCAAACTCGCACCCATAGAATAATTAAAGCAGATCTTAGTAGGTTGACCAAGGTTGAGTAGAAGTAGCTTGGTCCTTCTCCAAAATTCGAGTTCAATTAGCTTTTAAAAACTCAACTGTATCCAGTGAGTTATTACACATGATAGACTGAGAAGAATATCTGCTTTATCCAATGATTGATTGAGGATTTTTAATCAATATATAATGTTGACCAAATGCCCTCTGTCAGTGTCTGTGATATCAGATCATGAGAGAAATATCAGCCAGGAATTTTACTCATATTCACCATGCAGTGGTGGGATTGGATTGACTTCATGTTTCTCTGGGCTTTAAGATATTCAGATCTCCCATTTCCTCAGGTGCATCCTCCACTTAACAAAAATACTTGGGAGAAAAATGGGAAAGTCAATACATTGGATGGACCTCAGAAATACTTGTTTTAAGTCCCCCATTATTACGCAGCATTTTTGCTTTCCTCCTCTATTTAATTTTCAGGGAGTACATTTTACTCTCAAAGTCAATATTTATCATTCAGCTCTTATCACAATACAGAAAGTAAAAACAAAATCTTTCCTTAAACTGTTGCCATAATATCACAGTTAATTACACTGCTGTGAATCTGTGAGCCTCATATATTCCAGGCCACATAAGGTTACTAACACTGTGGGTAGTGTTTTTGTTATGCTTCCTATGTGTTTAATCAATTGAATTTAAATCTCACATTAATAATTTGAATTGATGTCATTAAATAATTATTACAATTATCTGACCATAGTAAACGCAAAAGTCTGCACACACAATGGCTGAAGTAAAAATACAATGCTGGAGAAACTCAGCTGGTCAAACACTTAGCTTGGTGAAGGGCTCAAGCCTGAAACCTTGGTTATGTATCTTTATTTTTGCTACATGAAGTACACTGTTTGACCGGCTGTGTTTCTCCAGCATTGTGTCTTTACAGTCTGACCATCATTGATAGAGTCAAAACTCTTGTCTGTTCCAGAGAAGGCCATGATATCAGGAAACAATGATGCTGGACCCCCTTCTGCAAATGCCAGTGTTTATTATCTATCTTTAATCACCTTTCAAATCAACAGCCAAGAGGATAACAATTGTTGGTGTGATGTCACATTTAAGAAAGAATGAAGAAAAAAATGACATTTTCTTCCTTGCAGGGCAATAGTGAATCAAAAGGTTTTGATAACCAACAGGAATTGCATGGTGACCTTTATAGGTCACGGCTTTCTTTAATTTTAGATTTACTTAATAACTTAAATGGAGATTCCGCAGTTGATAATGGAGGATTCAAGCTCGACTTGATCTTGATATGCATCAATAGGTTTGATTTCCTGATGCTGGTCCACCCACCGTACAATCAGAGTACTGCTTACCCCTCTCCTCCACCCCAACAACTCTGCAAGAAGTGTTCCTAATACAAGCCTATTGGTGGGAACGCTTGGTGAAATCAAAGTTATAGCCAAGAAACAAACACTTCAATCCAACTGATCCATGCTGGCCGAGAGGCTTAGCTGAGTTTTTCCCATATGTCAATTGAACGTATCCATGTAACCACAGCCAAAATCAAGTACTAATAAGATCTTGCAAAGATTGGGCTTGGAGCCTTGGGAGAGGTTTTGTTTTTACAAGTAGAGAGAAGAAAGAACAAACAGGATTCTTCTCTCAGAGAAAGAGAGAGAGAGAAAATCTACAGTAGCAGTCGAGGCAGCAAAATGGCAAGCTTGTTGAAAACCCCATTTTGAAGAAGGGATGTGAGCTAAGTTCAGCCTGTTCAAAACATTTGTAGTCCTTCCAAGAGGAAATCGTTGGCTAGGGTAGGAAACAAGAGGAACTCTGTGGTGACCTGGAAGAAGAGATTATCATTTGGAAAACACATGATGGGGCAAGTTTTTTCAGAAAGACAATGAAGTGACTGATTAGAGGAAATCAGTTTGTATGTGTCCAAAGAGCAACGAACATCTTCTGAAACCAGCAAGAACCTTCCTGAGCTCTAACTTTAAGCACCAGAGCCTGGTGAAGTTTCATAAACGTAAAACTCTGTGCACAGTATACAAATTGCCTGATTCCGGTGAACTTGGAGAAGTGAGAAGTGAATGATTGGACTGTGAAACAAAGAACATTCCTGCACATATACCTACTACATACACAAGCGCTTAGAATTAGAAGGGCGTTAATTTAAGTTAATAGTAATAAGTTAAAGATTGATGCTGTTTTTATGTTTAAATAAAATTAAAAGCAACTTTGTTTAAGTAACCATTTGTCAGCATGAATTTCTATTGATCCTGTGGTTTGGAGTCCTCTGGGTTGGTTGACACTTTTTTTGTTTACATGTGTACATTGTGTAAAGTTTTTTTTGCACTAACAGCAAGTAAAATAATCTCAGGGCTGTATGTGATATCATATATATGTTATAAACTCTGACAATAAATGTGTAATCTGACATATGAAACCTTTCCCATCCAGGTACCTATCTAGATATCTTTTAAATGATGTAATTCTAAAACTGGTTGTCTACATCCTAATTTCACATAAAGCTCAGCTGCTTAACTGTGAGTTGGGTCCAAAGATCAAAAGGTCCTTTGTCTCAAACTGCTTGAGGACAATACCGGGTTTGGGATTTTAATTTACTACCCGAGGAAACTGCGAATCCTGAACATTCCTTCAATGTCAACCTCTTTCTCCTGTAAGGGCCTTACTTACATAGAGACTATGGGTCAAAAGGAATTTTTGCATCTATTTATTTTGACAAATGCATTAGCACCGCATTCATGTGATGTCAAGACGTTTGGAAAGTATTTCGGTGAAGATCAGTGGCTTCAAAGGAAAAATCAGGAGGGTGATTGTGCCTTTTTTTCCTCAACGAAGTAACATGTATCAATTTGGCTTTAAACGAAATTAAATCATCCTTGTTTTAACTGGAAAAATGTGAATTACAAGCAAATGGCATTGTTCGCTGAATTACAGGCTACAATCTAATCAAGGGGCTCAGATAGTTGAAAGCATGGATGATGGTAAGCTGTGAGGAAGTAAAAGCCTGATATATAATCGGGTTGTTAATGTGTTCATGGATACTTGGAAGCCATCAGAAAAAAAATGATCTAATTAGGCACTCTGTGTTATTCCATAAACCTTTCAGAATGGACAGTATTTAACCTTGGACATTTTCTGATTATAACATTTGTTACTGATATTGGGCAGATTACTTGAGTAATACATTTAGAACAGTAGTATTATACATAATAAAAGCAGACAGCGTGAGGCTATCTTGAGTTTCCAGTTGCTTGTCATTTCTATACCTAAGGTAAAAATATACAGTAAATGCTGGGGGAGCTCAGCCAGTCTCACAACACCCATGGGAAGAAAAGATATATTACCGACATTTTGGGCCTGAGACCTTCTTAAAGGTATAAGCAAACAGCCAGAAGTCATCCAAATAAAGATTTGGAAAGGTGGAAGAATGGGAGGGGGAAGAATCTAGACCAACAAATAAAAGTTAATTGCACATATCAAGAGGAAAGATGAAAATTGATTTTGGCTCTGTAAGAGGTGAGAAAGGGAAGGGGAAAAGAGACAGGAGGATAAAGATGGGTGGGGGGGGGGGGGTGGTTTGGTTTTATCCTGAGTGTTGGCATCTCCATACCAGGAAGAGACACAACCAGCCAGAATGCTCTCCACTGAACACCTGTCGACATTTTTGAGAGTCTTCAGTGACAATTTATTCTTTGCTTATCCCTTGAAAAAAGGCCTCAGGCCTGAAACATTGGTAATATATCTTTATCTCTTATGGGCGCGGCCAGACCGGCTGAGTTCCTCCGGTAGTTCAGTGCGTTTTCATTGAGAAAAGAATGTAGAATGATCAGGATGGGCACGGCCACTCATCCCAGAGAGAAAAAGAGAAAAGAATTTAAAAAAATACAACTAAACGAGCTGAGCCAACTTTACAGATGGATGACTGAAATAGACAGAAATTTAGTAATTGAAGTTGTAGAATGAAACATCAAGTCCAGAAGGCTGTATCTTGCTTTGAGGGTATCATTCCTCAAACTTACTTTAGGTTGCGTTGTAACAGTACAGCAAGCCACAGATCAATAGGTGAAAGATGGGATGATAAGTCAATGTGCGAAGCATCAGTAAGCTCAGGGTCACTTCACACATTGCATTCAGGTGTTCTAACTACTGAAGAAGTGCAAGTGAATCACTGCTTCACCTGGTTCCGCCCCATTCTGTGATTGTACCTGTGGCCCCTCCCTCGTTGACCTTGTATAAAGCCCCTAACATCTCGACCCTTCCCCAGAACGACCAGGTCACGGGACAGGATGAGGTCCCTGTCCATTGTGAATTAAAAGCCTATAAACCAGTGACTCAGTCTCAGCCACTCGAGTTATTTACTCCGCGTAAACTGGAAAGATTGTTCAGGTCCCTGGATGGTGGAAATGGAAGAGGTGAAGGGCAAATGGTGCATCACCCACAGTTGCAAGGAAAAGTGTGATAAGAAAGGGAATGGAACAGAAGAGTGGGCTATGGGAGAGGTGAAATGAATAGTCACAGCAAAATGCTGAAAGGTGTGAACTGCTGGTGGAAATCTCTGAAGATGCAGAAATTATGGAGAATGACCTGTTGTGTGTGGAGGCTAGTCGTGCGGAAGGTGAGGACCAAGAGAAGTCTATCCTTGTTCTGTGCTGAAGCAGAGGAAATGAGAGCAGAGGCAGGGGAAATGGATAAGATTCAGTCAAGGGTATTATTGACAATGATAGTGTGGAAGTCACAGTTTTAGGTTTATATGACATCCTTAGATTTTATTCCAGACTTACTTAAAGCAGAATTGAAATTCACCAGTTGCTGTTGTGTGAATTGAACATATTCTCTCCATCAGTTCCAATCAGTCTTGATGAAGAATTGCTGAGATGTTAACTCTCTTTCTCTTTCCACAAATGCTATCTGAGTGGCTGACTGTTTCCAGCAATTCTTGTTTTCAGCTCATACTCTACAGGGATCTAACGGTGCAAGGCATACGTTGACAAATTGCCTTTGATCCATATATGTTATTGTTGGAAGTTGAAATGACCCATTTCCCTCCAGTATTCTGCATTGCTTTGTGTGTCATGTGCAAAATGGGTGACAAGAAATGTTATTTTTCTTTTCAAAAATCAGCTCTGAGCCAAGAGTAACAGCTGAGCAAAATTGCTTGAAGTTGGTGAAAACACTTTAGATTTAAATTATATTTGGGCTTATTAATGTTAAAAGCCAGTGACTACTTTCTTTAGTCCTGTATATTCAGAAGCTCTCATTATAACCATACTAAAAACTTGTCAGAACTTCTAACACATTACATTCCATGCAATTAACTCAATGTGGTGTGGATATTGTGTGGCTTTAGCCTTGTTATGTGGAATGTTGTGATACATTTTGCATACGAGTCTTTTAGATTAATAGAATTCCTCAGCACAGAAACAAGGCTCTTCGGCCCAAATGGCGATGCCAACTGAACTAATTTAATTTGCCTGTATTCTGCCCATATCCCTTGGCCATTTTCCATCTATGTACCAGTCTAAGTGTGTTTAAAACATTACAATTGTTCCTGTCTGTACCACTTCCTCTGGCAGTTCATCCCGTATACCCACCACCCTCTGTGTGAAGAAGGTTTCCCTTAGCTCCTCTTTAAATTTATACATACATTCAGCACAGTAGCAGGCCGTTTCGGCCCACGAGCCTGTGCAGCCCAATTAACCTACATCCTCAGTATATTTTGACAATGAGAGGAAACTGGAGCACCTGAGAAAACCCACACAGTCATCTTCCCCCTCTCACCTTAAATCTCTACTCTCTAGTTTTATTCAATCCAATACCAATGAGGCCTTAAGGGATATCATGTCACTCCTGAAGGTGCTGGGCTAAGAAACAGCATCCTTACAATATGTGCAAACAAATCCTTAATAATTATATTTTCCACAGAAAGAAACAGTTGGGAAATCTTACAATCTTCACGCAATTTCAGTTTAATTCAGGATTGCAGAACAGCTTTGGTAAACTCTAAGCAGAGTTTGCTGCAGACAAGTTTATATGAGCAGGCCTTATCAATGCCTATTATTAGAATCAATCTATTTAATTAAAATAACTTAAAGCAGGATTATCGTTCTATTTCCACTTTAGGTACTTAAGTCAATAACTGTAAAAGCAATACAATTTTCAAAGACCAAGTCTTCTCATTTAAACCAGGGCTGTTCAGTTGCAACAACAATGAAATAGTGGAAGAAGTTGCACAGCAAATGTTGGAGAAAGCTAAAGGCATCTTTCCCTTTTCCTACAAAGCCTTGGGCTTTCAGCCAATTCACTCCTCCCCCCTTCTGTTGCCTAGAAACTGCCCAAGAGTTTTGCCATGGTAACATCTGGACTAAAGGTGGATGGGACCAGAGCCAAGAAGAGTTAAACTCGGGCAATAGTATCTGCAAAACCCAAGAAAAATAAACTCAACTCTCCGTCGGCTCAAAAATAAAAATGAACCTCAAGGATCATTTTATATTTTAAAATCTCACCAGACTAACAAATTGCTACTGACTTGGTAGACTCAGCGTTTAAGGTATTTAAACCTTTGACCAATATAAAGATCAAGAACATGGGGTCTGAAGGAATCAGACATCTGGTTTCCTTGTAGTATTGGCAATGTTCATTTAATGTCATTTTGTGTGTGTGTGTGTGTGTGTGTGTGTGTGTGTGTGTGTGTGTGTGTGTGTGTGTGTGTGTGTGTGTGTGTGTGTGTGTGTGTGTGTGTCCACATTTATGAGCTATTTCAGGATAACATCTGAAGAGGGATAAATAAAGAACTCTCAAGGATCAAAAGAACCATTCAAGAGCTGTGAAAATGTTCTTCTTAGATATCTTTCAGATGTGGTGGCTTAAAGCATTTCTCAATCTGAAACTGGAATGAACAGTGACATCAAATCCAATGTTGTCGTTAGAAAAATTAAACATTTTTTTTAATTAATAAGATTAAATGACCTTTAAATTTTATCTATAATTAATTCGCACATGCACCAGACAGAAGCTAAAAACACTGCCATCATTGTTTAAGTTCAATATCGCTGTGCTATACTGGGGCTTTGAGTAGTTGTAAGGTGCAACACTTCGATCTCACTACAGATTTTAATTTTGGTCGAAATGAACGCTGTGGCAGAATCCTCGTAAACACTCTGCGCAGGTTGTTACCCTTTTGTGACTTTGGGGACAATCTAACATCTACATATGCTGATAACATCCAACATTTATTTTTTATATGATGAAAAGCTAATCTTTCATTTGTGAACATCTGGCTGTGTGACACTCATTGATGTTTCCAGCCACCTTCAACATGACTGATGACTTTGTATAGAGCTGGGCTGCATTCCTTCCTGTGAGCATTACTCCTCTCCTCTTCAATGCATCTTTCCCTGCCAGCCTTGGACACAGTTACCAAAGAACTTCATCTTTTCAATGCTTAAGGCTAGACTGATATTGTAAGGCCCATCATGGATTGGCACCATTTCTACTGCGTACCTGCTTTCACTAGATAAAATCAGAAACAGGAATTCTGGTTGGTTTTTCCTTATCCTCCCACTCCACCCTCAGGTGCTGGGGTCATTCCCTTGGTCATGGGTAATATTCAATACCCCTACTGCCATCTGGCTGAGTCCAGCCAGCATTACAGGCCACGTTTTGAATATAGTACCTCCTAATTCTTGAGGGTTCAGTGAGGTACAACCTTCAAGATCAAAGTCATCTGGAGGTCATGATATTTCCAGTTTCGGTAGTTAATGCATCATCTCTTCTTGTACTGACTTGGAAATTCTTAAAAGTATTTTCCAGAAACTGAATTAATTTGATGAGGGAAATTCCAGTGAAAACAATTAATCAGCGTGAGTAATGGTGCTATGATTCATTCTTGACTTGAGGTAGTGTAATCCAGTTGTAAAATTAAATAAAAGTCTGCAGATGTTGAAAACCTTAAATTAAAAACAGAAAAGGCTAGAAACACTCAGCAGGTCAGGCGGCATCTATAGGAATGGAAACTGTTAATATTTCAGATAACAGACCCTTCATATGAACTGAAAAAAAATGTTAATAAAGTAGTTGTAAGTTGTAGAGAAGGTAATGAGAGGCATGGATGGGACAAAAGGAATATCTGTTCTGGAGTGGTTGGGAAGATGTGTAGGGTTGTCTAGCTGAATGGGGCAATGAGAGAGTGACAACAAAAAAATAAATTGCATGACTAATGGCAGGATTCTGACTCAGGGCTAACAGACCAGGCTACACTAAATGAGACAGTCAAACTGAGCCAATGTGACAGATCAATAACTGAGTCCAGAAATGGGCACTTATGATAGAATCAAAGCATTGCCTGAAGTTGGAGAATTCAGTAGTGAGTCCCAAAGGCTGCAACATAGCAGAGACAAAAGAGGAATCCTTGTTGTTCAGACTTGTACTGGGCCCCACTGTAACCATGGAGGACAACAGGCAGATGAGCCATTGAGGGTAGGGAATGGAGAACTAAAGTAGCTGGCAACCGGAAGTTCAAGATCACTCTTTCACCCGGTCAGTCTGTGCTTGGTTTCTCCAAAGACATAATCTGGTAAACTTTCCTTAGTTTTGGATCAACATGTGTTCATGACATGTTCTTTACAATAAACCAGCTTCTGATCCTGAGTTTGAGAACCCATTTTATTCTCACCTCCCAAACATAAAGGAATGTCAGCCTGATTGGAGATATGCAGCACCCTTTACAATTATGGCTGTCAGAATCTTGTAGGTTCTATCAAGTCACCTCTATCTTTTGTTTCTTCACTTTTCTCCATTATTAAACTCTTTTATTCCATCACAGGCTCCTGGTGTTTTTTTGCGTCTCTCGCCTCTCCCCTTCCTCCCTCCCTTTCCTACCGAGTCTATAATCTGTGTCACTTCCCAATTCTGATCAATGATTATTGACTTGGAAGGTTGGACTGGATAATACATGGCACAGTCTGATCCCTGCACTATTCATGCACCCTAGCCAACAGGAAAATGAATCTCAGTGTTGTATCTGATGTCATACAACCCTGAGATTTCGCTATCACACCATCCTCAATGACTGATAGCCATCCCACGAATGAAACCAGATCGACAGACTTTCCATCCAAAGGTCCTGCACTCAGAATGTCCTGAAGGCCTCTGAAAGAAAGTTATTTAATTCTGATCAAAAAGTGCGAATTAATCAAACCAAAAATCTGCATAGAAATAAAAAGAAAACACTTAGCTAAACTTACTCCATTCCTTCACACCAGCAATGGCTGTTTTAACAATATATGGTTTTTCCAGGCCCTCTTTTCAACAACTTATTGACTGCCCTGTATTTAATGGCAAGTCCAGGGGAAAAAGGAGATTTCAGGTGCATCCACCTCTGATCTCCTTCTTGCCTGGCATTTCCTACATTGCTTTGGATCCACAGCCCTTTAGTTTAACATGATATTTCATTTTTGAATCAAAGGCTCACATATAATTTTTGCCTGAAAAAGTAGATTGATCAAGTCCTAAATATTCATTCCTATGGAACTCTAACCCTACCTTTGTGCTGTACAAGTGAAAGCATGAGACAGTGAATAGAAATGGAAACTATCTTTAATTTTTGATAACTAGTTGAATAATTTACATGAAGTCCCAAGTTTCACTTCATTACAAATTATGAGGTAATCAATACATTAATTCCACAATCAATGTATCACATAAATAAAATACCATTACTACACAGATATTTTTTATAGTTTCATTTATCTTTTGTTTATATGCCATGAAAATAGAGGTGAATTCCATTAGAAACAAAATGATGTAGTCCATGTGATAGTGGTCCATATTTCTGCGGAGAGCTATCTCTCTGGGTGACTACAAGAAGGTCAGAACACATGCCACACTTTAACACGTGAGCGCCTGTCATACATTATGTCATTTCATCACATGCACATGTGGCTCACTTGCACACAAATTTACCATATCATTTCCCATATTTGAAAAAGTTTCATGTACATACAGCAATTGTACTACCAGATTTTCGAATGGTGTACTGTAGAGAGCATTCTGACTGGTTCCATCTCTGTCTGGAACAGATGTGCTTGGCCAGCAACATCACGGGCACCTGTCTTCATTCCATTACAAGAGGCAGTGTCTTAAGAAAGCAGCCTTTATCCTCAAGGACCCCCCCCCACCCCCCCGAGCACCCAGGTCATGCCCTCTTCACTCTACTACCATCAGAAAAAAGGTACAGGAGCCTGAAGACAAGCACTCAGCGACACAAAGACCACTTCTTCCCCTCTGCCATCAAATTCCTGAATGAACAATGAAACCACAGACGTTCCCTGACTTTGACTTATCTTGCACTATTTTTATTGATTTTGTAAGGTGGTTTTTCTAAGTGTTTGCATTGTGATGCTGCCGCAAAACTACAAATTTTGTGATATGTTTACAAAATACAGATAGACCCCTACTTACGATATCCCAGCATACAATATTTCAAAGTTATAATGGTTCTGTTTTTTTGCGAAATCTCATGTTTTTTTCAGCCAAATTTCTTTCTGGCAAACCTTGAGGGTTTTTTTTTTGCAAATGTCACATTATTTTGCCTGATTATATCTTCTGATAATTTCAACTTAAGCTGCAAGCTCCAGAATGGGACCCCATCGTAAGTCGGGGTTCTGAACATTGTTCTTTTTAACTGAATTTGCGTTTCTGTCATTCTTGGTCTGACAAATGTGCAGCATCTTGGAACAACTCACTGTTGACTCGTACCTCTTTAGTAGATCACCCAGTGCTCACTTCTGGAATATCACATATTTATGCCACATGTCCTGGTTTGTCTCTCATATGTTCAGTTAGTGTAGACAGTTCTAGCCTTTCCTCCAATTCACACAGGTTAGTAAAGCAGAGATACTGTGGCACCAACATTCAACATCTTCCCATTATAACTGATGGTCTTAAGTCATCCTTGCCTCATTGCAATGTGACTTATGACCTTACTTTTATTTTATTTTAACTCTCCATTTCTACCTCCATGGTAAACTGTAATAACTTGTGTGTTCAAAATCTGTCCACATAAAAAGCACTGCAGGGATAAATCCTATAATCATACCCTGTATGGCTGTGGAATCCTTGGCTCTGGGAGGAACTCACTTTTGCTTCTCTCTCTCTGACTGTAAAGGGCACTTCAGGCAATTTCTGCAAATGGTGACTCCCTATCTTACAGGAGACAAAAGGCAATTTTGTGTAATATGGCACTATATAATTACATAACAATTGAATCTTGATTGAAGCATTGCACAATACTTGAACCAGTTACCAACTAATGATTAATTGTTAAAAGAGCCATGGAAAACTTGCTACTTCAAGATTTTCTGAAGAATACAAGCAGGTCCCCCAGTCAAAGGTTGGATGGATCTCCACTCTTCTCTAGTTTTCAAGCTCTTCTTCTACCTAACCTTATGGTAAAGATAGCGCTGGTTGAGGTTTGCAATACAATGATTTGGTATTAGGCTTGTAGCTCATGCCTTTGGTTGATTGAGGAAAAACCCTAACTGACTCAAAATATGTGGCCCACTGGACAACACTGATCCCTGCTCTATTTGCTTCTGGAACCTGCACATTCTACAGCATGCATCTCTAGGCAATAGAAATAAAACACCAACATCAACTCTGTCAAATCTTTCAGATTCACTGTAAGGTCAAGCAATATGTTTTTCCAGGCCAGCATCTCAGTTTTATGGCCACCATTTATCCTCTTTCAGTTGTGTTGGACAGGTCACATTATTTGCATGTCCAACACTAGATTCTCAATGCTAATGTTCTCATCTGACCCATGCCAAAGGAAGAAATCAACAAGTAGACATCAAGGATATGCACAAGCCTTCAAGAAATCCCATTGAGTCCCTAAAATCTCTGGTCCTTCACCATTCCAAAGTGGAAAAGGAGCACCTCAAGGCATAAGGAGAGGAAGGATAGAACGACCTCACAAACTTTCCACCAGTCCTGCCATTGGTCAGTATCTGCCCTGACTGTGAAAGAGTCTTCAGCTCCCCCATTCAAAAGGTGATGAGCCCACAACACTGGAATGGAAGTGAATCAACCTCAATCCCAAGAAATGGTTAAAGAAGAAGAAACATGCGAGAACTAAGGCTTCCTAGTTTGCAAATGGTCTGACTTCAGAAAATCTAACTTTACTCAACTTCTCCCAGATATTTTTTTTGTGATTTAAGCTTAATTATTCAATGTAATTGACAAATTATAGCAAGTGAATGTAGACCAAAATGATATTGATTAACTGACCTGCAGAGGATTAGCTTATGGACTGTTCTCAGCAACAAAACCTGTACATAACCCGAGGACTTCCTGTATGAGTATTTTTAAACATTTTTTCTACCATTATATAGAATTTTCATGCATGAGTTTGCAGGATCCACATGCCCTTTATATACATCGCTCCAACTAATCTTTAAGTTTTCTTAGCCAGTCCTTGCCTATTAATGTCAATTGCTCTGTGTAGTCAGCTATGACTAATGGCAGTTTTAATTAAAGGCTGCCTTCACACACAATGTACCTTGCATGCCCTAATCCTTTCAGCCAGGTGTGTTTTGAGACTAACTAAGACTAATTGTTTTTTTCTGTTAAAGGCAAATGGCTGAATTTCCTGCGGTCGTTACCTTCACCAAGAGGAGGAAAATCTATTGCCATATCAGTTATATTTTCCTAATTCCTAGTTACACAATTCTCTTTTGAAATCTTCCACTTCCTCAGCAGTTTTTACAGTCTAGTTCTATCTATCTGAATGAAATTGGGTGTTGTGCAGACTCTCTCGCTTTCTCCCCCTCTCTCTCCATCTGTGCGTATGTCTCATTCTCTCTCATTCCTCCCTCCCCCACCCCACCTTACTCACTGATTTCAAGTTGTCACATTTCCTTTCTGATCAGTAAATCAACTGATAATGCACCTTGGATAAGTTGGCCCAACGTGGATTTGCTTTACAT
The DNA here is from genome assembly GCF_036971445.1 of Narcine bancroftii. Classification (NCBI taxonomy): domain Eukaryota; kingdom Metazoa; phylum Chordata; class Chondrichthyes; order Torpediniformes; family Narcinidae; genus Narcine; species Narcine bancroftii. The sequence continues at coordinate 20,116,448 of NC_091474.1, read as the reverse complement.
CCATTCTTTTGACATGACCTGTACCACACTTTGCCCGTGAAAAGGAACAAGTTGGTGATAAGTGTCACCATTGGATCTGCCCCTTGCCTCCATGCTATCTTCTATAAGACGTTGCCTGCTTAATAGTTTGGACTGAAAGCTCTTTTTCATTTAAGACACACAAATCAGTGTATGAATTTTCCGAAGTTGCAATGCCTGGATAAATTTGATTTCTGTGCCAAACTTGTAAATCTTTGTTATTTTAACTGGCTGTGGAGTGAAATAAACCTCAGTTTCTGCAGCACTTCTGTTAATAAAACCACCTTGATTTTCCCATGGATATATCAAATTAGTAAGCATGTAGAAGGGCTTGGAACTAATCTCCAAAAACAAAATTACCTTATTAATGCTCTATTATTGTAGCAGTTAGTGTCTTGAATTTTCAACATGATCTTTTGCTTGTTGTCAGCCATAAGGAACATTTTCAGGCTTTTCATGTTTGGTGGATGGACTTGACTGTACACTCTAATGCTGCCCGTATGTTATTAATTCTCCTATTGCTGGTAAATCCTTCTTTGCTACAGGCTCCAGCCACATTTAACCTTACAGGATTTCCAACTCATTAGGACTAGGGAAACCTCAATATCCAAGCCATCATTTTTCTCCCTGATAGCTAAGCGCAAAGGTGCTATGGTCAGTGTCAATAATCAGCAAGACTCAAGAGATGCCAATGAGAGTTTCTTCAAACCACCTGTTTATCTTTTGTTAAGCCAATTTACACTGGTTTTAGAGATTCTCTTCACTGTCATTGCCATTGGGAGGTGGACTTGAGCCAGACTGGCAATTCTGTTGATAATTTTCTCTAATATCCTCTCATGAGAAATAAACAAAAGCGATATATTCTGCATTGAAAATATTCCAGTCTAACATGGCCTTGTTAAATAATAACAAACTCTTGTTGGAGGTTCAACCTTCAACTGTACTATTATCAGAGATGAGAACTGACATTGGATTTATATTTCAATTCCCAAAGATAAAATATTGCATCTGCCAATCTTCTGATCTGTCCTTCATGAAAAAGAAATATCTTCAAGACAATTTGGGAATGTGGACACCTCACAACCATTTTGGGAAATGACCAGCAAAGCTTTGCCTTATCTCCCTATAGTCCAAAGTTATATTATTCTTACTTGATAATATTGCATCTATTATGGAAGTTTCTATATCATTAATGCAATGCATTGTGCACTTATTTATTCAATCGAGGGTTATAGGTATCAGAGGCTTACATTTGAATTAATTACCCATTGCTCATTGCTGTTGAATGAAGGAGAGAGTTTAGAGTCAAGCACAGGGTTGGATCTGGAGTCAGATGAGAAAGCAGGCAGATTTCCTTCCCTGGAGGATAGCAAATGGATCTTGATGACCATGTAATTATTTCATGTGAGATTAGCCTTTATGATAAATTACAGATGTAATTAATGACTTGGATTTAAATTTCTTTGCTAGCATGGTGGAATCTGAACTCAAATCTTTGGATCGGTGGTCCAGAATACTTTAAAAAAAAGCAAATGCCAACGGTCACAGTAGAGCCAAGGAAGTAAGCCAGTGGAACCACTCGTTGAAAATTCAAGTTAATTTCAGTCTGTAGTACAAGCACAGTAAGTAAGTTATTTGTTTTCTTTGTGTATCTGGGGAAAGACCAGGAGTGCAGAGGCTCACAGAAAGTGCAAGAGCAAGTGCCAGTCTGCAATAAACAGTCACTGACTGCTGTGAGAGAGGGAACATTGAAGGAGATAACCCCACAACCAGTAATGGTGCTGCACATCGATTCAACGACACCTTGCAGTACCTTGAAAAAGCAGTGCTACTGATGAATAAATGATCTAGTCCATGAACTGATTTATTTATATGTGTGTGTGTGTGTGTGTGTGTGTGTGTGTGTGTGTGTGTGTGTGTGTGTGTGTGTGTGTGTGTGAAATATATGTTTAAGGAAATTTAATTAGCTTTGTTTGGGTACATTTTCTCACCAAATAAATGAACTATCCTCCAAATTAATTGCTTTTGGTCCTGTGGTAAAAGTTCGAACTTTGTGAGTTCAAATCTCAAAAACCAAAATGACTATATTAAATTGAATACATTTAATAATGCTTAGTGTTTTGTTTGGATGAGTACCAGTAAATAGAGTTGATGGATTGCCATAATAATTCAATTATTTCATGAATATCCTTTGAGGAATGGCACCTTGAATCTTGGGCCAGAGTGCATCATGCAGAACTGCTGTCCTACACAGGGTAAATCCTTCCCTTAGTGCCCTTTGGAACATTATGAGTATCCAGTAGTTGTGAGCCTCAGCTGCTTCCCAACATCTGATGAAAATCAAAGCCAAATTGCACAACTCACTCTCCATTGAGGCTTCATGTTGTCAATGGGTCATTTTCAAAATGTTGCTACTGCACCAACCTAACATTGATTCTCATTGAAAACCTTATGGCCAGTGATAAATTTTCTTTTGACCAGCATCCATCCATCACTCCTGACACAACATTCATGCAATTGTTCCTGAAAGTACTGACTGATGCCAAAGCATCTGTAGCCAACTTTTTATTACTTCTCAACCATTCCAATTTTGTGCACCACACTCAGGATTCAAGATTATTTTATTGTCATTACTGAAACAGAAGATGTGATCTTGCATGAAATTTTGTTTGGTCTACCATAAGGCAGACAAAGATTCGCTATCAGCAGAAATTGCCCAGGGCTCCTTATAGTCAGAGAAAGAGAAGCAAGAGTCCCTCAGAGCCACTCATGGTTTCACCTCTAGCGCACCTGTGGCCTCCACAGCCACACAGCCTTCAGTCCAAGCCATCAGCAACTCAAGCTCCACATGCACATCTCTGACACGATCATGAACTCTTGGCACCCTCTCGCATCTAATTTCTAATAACTGGTCCCCTGACCTCCTGTCTCGAGCCAGTCTCCAGAGGGACTGCTGCTAGTCCCTTGACCACAGGTGCAGCAACCCGTGGCCTCTGTGGGTTCCTCACTCAACCTGTGTGTTCTTGAGCCTCAAAGACATTTACTATTCTGTCGCTGTGGTCACCAGCCTGTGGGTCATCTCTTGTGCTTCTCTTTCTCAATAAGGTGGTGGTCTTCCTATTTTCTGGTGCCATGCCCTAGTCCTCTGCTTCCCTGAAGTCTGCAACCCTTTGTGGCAGGTGCCTACCATAGGAGCCGCCAACTTGGGTCCAGACCCTGCGGTCATGGGAATATTTTTCTTTCCTCTTCTTTTCTTGAAATTATTCAGATTTTATTTTGTCTCCCCCTGTTAATATCTCTTCCAAATAGACCTTTTCCACCCTGTCTTAGCCAGAACTCCCACCATTTGTGTCACTCTTCAACACCTTAACATCGTCCTTTCTCTTTTTGCCTGCAACTTAAAATTTGGCTAATTTTTTTTATGTTTTCAGTTCTGATACCTGAAAAATTGACACTCTTTCTCCCCCTGAGAATACTGTCTGTCCCTGCTGGATATTGACAACACATTTATTCTGATTCATCTACCTTCACAATCACTCCACTTCTTCTTCTTTGGCTTGGCTTCGCGGACAAAGATTTATGGAGGGGGTAAAAGTCCACGTCAGCTGCAGGCTCGTTTGTGGCTGACAAGTCCAATGCGGGACAGGCAGACACGGTTGCAGCGGCTGCAGGGGAAAATTGGTGGGTTGGATTTTTCCTCCTTTGCCTTTTGTCAGTGAGGTGGGCTCTGCGTTCTTCTTCAAAGGAGGCCGAACTGTGAGGCGCCAAGATGCATGGTTTGAGGCGAGATCAGCCCACTGGCGGTGGTCAATGGGGCAGGCACCAAGAGATTTTTTTAGGCAGTCCTTGTACCTTTTCTTTGGTGCACCTCTGTCACGGTGGCCAGTGGAGAGCTCGCCATATAACACGATCTTGGGAAGGCGAGGGTCCTCCATTCTGGAGACATGACCCACCCAGCGCAGCTAGATCTTCAGCAGCGTGGACTCGATGCTGTCGGCCTCTGCCATCTCGAGTACTTCGACGTTAGGGATGAAAGTGCTCCAATGGATGTTGAGGATGGAGCGGAGACAACGCTGGTGGAAGCGTTCTAGGTGCCGTAGGTGATGCCGGTAGAGGACCCATGATTCGGAGCCGAACAAGAGTGTGGGTATGACAACAGCTCTGTATATACTTATCTTTGTGAGGTTTTTCAGTTGGTTGTTTTTCCAGACTCTTTTGTGTAGTCTTCCAAAGGTGCTATTTGCCTTGGCGAGTCTGTTGTCTATCTCGTTGTCGATCCTTGCATCTGATGAAATGGTGCAGCCGAGATAGGTAAACTGGTTGACCGTTTTGAGTTTTGTGTGCCCGATGGAGATGTGGGGGGGCTGGTAGTCATGGTGGGGAGCTGGCTGATGGAGGACCTCAGTTTTCTTCAGGCTGACTTCCAGGCCAAACATTTTGGCAGTTTCCGCAAAGCAGGACGTCAAGCGCTGAAGAGCTGGCTCTGAATGGGCAACTCCACTACAGATGTAATAAATATCACTTGCATTCCACTCAGCTCGGGATCACCTGGACAACAGCAACTAATACATACGGCTGTTCTTCATCGACCGCAGCTTAGCCTTCAACACCTCAATGCTGGTCAACAAGCTCCAAACCCTGGGCCTCTGCACCCACCTCTGCAACTGGATCCTTGATTTCCTCTTTGGAAGACCACAGTCCGTATGAAATGGAAATGTCTCCTCCTCACTGATGATCAACACAGGCATGCCTCAAGGATGCTTGTTTAGCCCACTGCTCTACTCATTCTACACCCATGACTGTGTAACTAGACGCAATTCAAACGCTATCTACAAATTTGCCCATGACCTCGGCTATCGGCAGAATCATAAACGGCAATGAGGAAGCATAGAGGAGGGAGATGGATCATCTCGTTGAGTGGTGTCACAACAACAATCTTGCACTCAATATTAGCAAAACCAAGGAGATGATTGTGGACTTCAGGAGGACACTCCAGTCCCCATGGAGGGGTCAGCAGTCAAGAACTTCAAATTCCTGATGTGTCAACATGTCCAAGGATCTGGACTGGAGCCTCCATCTCGATACAATCTCAAAGAAGGCTCTCCAGTGGCTATACTTTGTATGAGGAGTTTGAGGGAATTTAATATGTCACCGAAGTCTCTTGAAAACTTCTACAGGTGTACCATGGAGAGCATTCTGGCTGGTTGTATCACTACCTGGTATGGAGGTGCCAATGCTCAGGACAAGAAAAAAACACTAAAGGATAGTTAGCTCACCCTGCGACACCATGGGCACCAGCCTCTATGCTCAAGGACCCTCACCATCCAGGCCATGCCCTCTTCACTCTGCTACTATCGGGAAAAAAGTACAAGAGCCTGAAGACAAGCACTCAGCAGCAAAAGGACAGCTTCTTCCCCTCTGAACAATGAACCACAGACATTGCCTCACTTCGACTTTTTCTTTTTCTTGCATAACCTCTATTTATTTTCTAAGGTGCATTATGAAGATGCCGCAAAACAACAAATTTTGTGACGCATTCATGACAATAAATTCTGATTCTGATAATGAATAAAAAATAGTTAAGAGATATGGGCCAAGAACAGGCCAATAGGCCCTGCTTAGGGCAGTTTGATTGATATAGATGAGTTAGGCCTATTTCAGTGCTATTGAGCTCCATGATTCAATGGCACCATGATAACTTATCCAACCAGCCTTGTCCTTGTCTGATATAGGAAATGTCAGCGGGCTTCACTCCTCCAAGGTCATTGAACTTAGTCAACTCATGTTCCTACACAGAATCCACATACTTGAACAATGAGGCAAGGAATCCTGTGCAAAAATCAAAAGCAGGAAATTCCTTTTAAGTTTAAAACAGCAAAAGTAGCACAGTACAGAAATCAAAACTTGTTGAGTTCCACCTTTAATTCAGAAATTGTTCAACCCTGTTAGAGACTAGAAATGAGTTTGTGAAGAAATTTTCTTCCTTTGATTTAATGTAAGAAGAAAAATTATTTTGGAATCTGAATCTTATGTAATGTAGCAACTTTGGAGAATACCAGTGACCATGTTACTGAATTTTTAATCTGAACGCCTCAAATAATATGCCCTGGAGAAAGTGTTCAAAAATTGCACCATGGCAGCACAGAAAGGTAAATAGACAATTTTTAAATTAAAAAAAAAATCTAGACATACTGCAAGTTAACAGGTCATTTTGGCCTGAGTCTGTGCCACCCAATTTATACCCAATTAGCCTACACGCCCGGTACTTTTCGAAAGGTGGAAGGAAACTGGAGCTCCTGGGGAAAACCCATGCAGTCATAGGAAGAACAAACCATCTCCTTACAAACCATATATCCATATAACCGTTTACAGCACGGAAACAGGCCATGTCGGCCTTTCAAGTCCGCACCGATTCACTTGAACAACTCCACTAGCTTCTCCGCAAACTCCTGAGGAAGCAGAGGCTCTCTTTATGATGCCATGGGTGTGCTGGCTCCAGGGAAGACCCTCTGAGATAGTGACTCCCAAGAACCCACATCTGCTCATCCTCTCCACCTCTGATCCCCCTCTTCTGATTCATGTGTATTCTTTCGCCTACCAGTCCCGATTTGAGCCGTGGTCCTGATCGCTGGCGCTGTAAAGGTGTTGTGTTAACCGCTAAGCTACCGTGCCGCTCTAAAATAAAATGCAGGACTCAGTTAGTGGTGACTGCGGTCAGTTAAATATCTAACCGATTAATTTATTAGGGTTGATGAAGATCAAGTGTCACTGCTCCAGCCACGTGGTTAGTGTATGAGTTAGTGCAACGCTAGTACAGAGCCAGGGTCCCTGGTTTGAATCTGGCACTGTCTGTAAGGAGTTTGCACATTCTCCACCTGTCTATGTGGGTTTCATCTGGGTCCTCCTGTTTCCACCCATCCTTCAAAACATATGGGGGATGGAGGTTAATTTGGGTATTTAGGTGGCACAGGCTCCTGGGCTGGAAGGGCCTATTACCATAATTTATGCATAAATTAAAAAGTGCTGGAATTACTCATTGTGTCGGGCAGCAGCCAAGTAAATACTGTGGCTATAAGAGCAGGTCATCCGCTCAGTAACACTCTTCTTGAGTTAAACACGAAAGTCTGCAGACACTGTGAATTGTAGTAAAAACACACGGAAATGATGAAGGAACTTCCATACTCCAAAGTCCACCATCAACTTTGCAATCACACCAGCCAGATATGCGAAGGAACATTCTCCACTTGTCTGATAGGGTGCAGTTCAAACAACTCTCAAGGAGCTCAGTCCGAATCCAGGACAAAACAGCACACATGATTGGCACCTCATCAAGTCCCTCAACAATTACTGCCTCTATCATCAGGGCACAGTGGCTGCAGCGTTTAGCACTCTAAGATGGGTTTGTCATTCTGCCCGTGCCTGTGTGGGTTTCTTCTGGGTGCTCTAGTTTCCTCCCACCCTCCAAAATGTATGGGGGTTGTAGGTTAATATGGGTATTTGGGCTGCATGGACTTGTAGGCCGGAAGGGTCTGTTACCATGCTGCATGTCTAAAAACAGATCTTTAGGATGGGAAGTAAATATAATGACGTTCGCCTCCACATCCAAATAAAGAGAAGGGGGGCAAGAATGATCCTACATTGATCGCAGCCACCAGAGTCAAACAGGCCTGATGTTGATCAAGCCACATGGTCTTGGTCTCATCATTCTCGATCTCCTGCTATCTTGCACCTCTGCTCCTCAAAATCAAGATTTCCCCTGAATTTAATCACCTTCACTGTTGGCGATGCCTTTGCTGATAAGACTGTTTGAATCCCCTCTCTAATCCTTTTCATTCTCCACTGTTCTTTAAGACACTCCTTCAAACTGACCTCTTGGTTATCTATTTTAATTTCCCTGAAGTGTTATTTTTTTTAAGCAACAAGCACTTTGGATTTTTTGGGGGGGCTCTGTTAAAGGAGCTGTATAAATTGTGGGATTTATCAGGAGGAAATTCTGGGATTTTCTGTGTTCTGGATGTGATCAGATATGGCTATGATGTCTCCTATTTAGCTCGTTGTGTGGCGGGCATAAACATTGTGAGGCAGTGTTCACCCAAACATTAGGTTCCCCCTTGCCCAGGTCACAGTGGAGCTCTTGCTAATCTCATTACCGTCACTTATTCCCTGACCTCCACCAGCCAGAATATCCAGACTGGAGTGTCCGTAGGCATTTAATGATTAGGATTTAATCAAGGAAGACCCTTTGCAATGAATGGTGTGATTAGCAATCTTCAATTGAATGTTACTACCAGTAACTCCAATCAGCCACTTACACAATGTTATTCTTCAATAGGACTGAAAGGGTTAACTATCTGGCTCACTCCATGCCAATGTAATACGTAACAAGAACTCCCGCTGGCATCCTTTCCAGTTCTTAGAGTAATAAAATATCTGAAAACAATTCACAACACTGTTACAGACTTCCATGTGTATATTTTGTAGTCATTTATGAGAAAGTTTCAATAAAAGAAATGGTCAATGTGTAATACCATTCAAAATCAAGTCTGCACCATATCTCTAACTCTTAAACACAGTAATATGTCAGGTTTTAACTGCAACAGATCACGCTCACTGTTCTCAACTGTGGCAGACTGAACTGGAGAAACTACTCGGATGTTCCTGTCCCCTGGACTGGAGTTCACACATAGCAGAATTGGAATGGATCACACACTCCACTGCAGTGTCGTCTGAAGCTCAGTTGATAGTATGCTTTTCTCTGAAACAAAAGGTTCTTGGTTCAAGCCTCGTTGCTGAGATTAAAGCACTGAGATTTCGGGTGATGCTGCAGTGTAGTGTTGAGGGAATATAGTGAGAGATGAAACATAAAACAGAGTCCCTATCCTCTCCCTTGGTGATTATGTGAAGGATCCCCTGGCAGCAATTTGATGAAGATCAGCTGAGTTCTTTCCTGTGACAATCCTGTGGATGGTCAGAGTGGAGATAACTGGGTGATTATCCTGTCAATCAAGCTTGGTAACGTGGTGATATTAATTACATGCAAATAATTGATATTAATAATCCTCCACACTGTATTTTTCTGGAGAAATTACCTTAGGTTTTTCAAGAAAAGTTGCAGCTTCTGTTTCTTATTCTCTTTTGTCTTTATCCAACATGGATGATGAGCAACTCACTTGTAGACTGACATGGTGATTGATGGCCATAAAAAAAAACTCGACATTTATCCATCAGCCAACACTTCTAAATAAAACAATTTTCTGGCTCGTTAACAAAGTATTGCCTGAACCCCTATGCACTTTGGGGCCTGAGAAGCACTTTGGGAAGTTCTGAAAAAGGATGTGAAAGATGCTCTATTAAATTCAACAACAGAATAAATGTTAGCGGACTCTGCAGATCAGATACTATTCATGGAAGGCGATAGACAGTCAATGTGTTGGGCTTTAATGCTTCATTAGATATCAAATGTTCCTCATGAAGGATTTATGATATGCCATAAGCAAGGACCAGTCTTGTATCATACTATAGGCTTTTATTAACAGAAGAAGCCACCTCTACTGACCAGGGGGTATAAGTTGCACTACCTGTTCTACCAGTAGGGTGGAGCCAATCTACAGTCATAACCAATAGCAAGTAGTCAGCGTCATACATTACATCACTACAGGTTATGGCCTGAAAATTTAACCATTTTATTTTAAATTTAGAAATACAACACAGTAACAGGCCCTTCTGGCCCACAAGCCTGTGCTGCCCAGGAACCCCTACATCTGTGGATGATGGGAGGAAACCAGAGCACCTGGCAGAAACCCACAGTCATGGGGAGAACGTGCAACCTCCTTACTGACAGCAGTGGAGATAGCACAGCACTAACCACTATGATAATCTAAAGGAAACACATGCATTCCCAGGGAAACTGCACACAGACTATGCCTGAGGTCAGAAATGAACCAGGGGCTCAGGATCTCAGAAGCTGTGGCCCTACTAGCTGAGCCACTGTAGCACTGTCTATTACCTTCCTCGGATGCTGCCTGGACCACTGAGTTCTTCCAGCACTTTGCACTTTGCTCCAGTTTCCCCTCAACTCCAGTTGTTCTTGTTTACCTTTCAGTGCACTTCAAAAATTAGAGTGACAGCCAGAAAACGGAGGGAAGATGAGTCTGCTGAGGTCACTTCTATAGCTCAACTAAAAGAGATCTGAAAAGAGAAAGGGGGAAGCCAAAAATAAAAAGTGGGGTCGGACAAAACAGGAATTCTGCAGCCGGGAAATCGGTTGCACCATGTTGCAGAAATAGCTCCCGCTCGTGGAGGAGGAGACAATGGAAGGAGCACGACGTGGAACTCAAATTTATTGGATGGGCTGTAGTGGAACAAAGTCGCGGCAATTGTTGATGATGAATTGCTCAGGGTCAGAGAGGGCAGGTCAGAGGGCTTGGAGAGAAAGTGTGAGACAGAAAGATGGGGCAGAGTTAAGTGAAAGAGAAGGAAGGGTAAAATCTTGTTGGTCCCTTAGTGTGAGAGTTTCACCCTTGTTAAGGCCGGGAGTTTCGGCTTAATTATTTGAACTAAAGTTATTAAACAAGCATCGAAATGGTTAAAACTAGTTGTTCGTAACAGGCTGGTACATTATAAATGTGAATTGTAGATTTTACTCCAGGTTCCAACTGTGAATGGATTTGTTTTGTCACTTTAATAATTTAAGAATCAATGGAATTCTAAACCATTCTTAATAAGAATCAGGTTTCAGCATTGCTCACATTGTAGTGTTTATCTAGAGATGTTTGTGTTACTAATTGCTTTGGTTAAAACTTGATATTTTAACAGTCTGTGCGGTGAACAAACCAAAATATTTTTTACATTTGCTGTACTATACTTACCAATGTATGAAAGTAAACAAAGAATCATGTGCTTCAGGCAGACTGATTAAACGGTAGATGACATCTGTTTTCTTGACTGCGAGCAAGAAAATATGTTTTCTGGTAAATGCCACTGTCCATAAAGAGTTTGATGTTTTGGACCGTATTTAACTGTCCTAAAGATAGCAATATACTCAACCAGCGCCTGCTGATTCTTTACAGTAAATTTCATTTTTTAATGCTGTTGTAAAGGACTGCCACTGAGAAGAATCAAAGTACCGTTTAGTATAAATTAAGGGAAAGTTTGAACAATCTGCCACCTTCTTCATCATTACAAAGCTGGCTGCTCCACTGGCAGTGTGTCCAAATTGCAGCCTTGTGGTCAGCGGGATATTCCTGCTTCAAATCAATACCTCTGACAATACGAGACCTTGAAATGTTCATTCCAGACACATAAAACATTCTTACATGTACACCATGCCCTTGGGAGTGGTAGATAATGGAAGATGTACTTCGGGGAACAATAAGGTTTACTGCATTCATTGAGGATCCGTGTTGGTTTATTTTCTGGCTCTGTATCCATGAAGTTAACGAATGCGGTAGCCCAAGAATGCGCTGCCTATGAGTTAAAATGAAGGTAAGGGTTCCAGTAATACTACATTTAGAATGTAATATACATGAAATTCATTAACTTTGTCTACTGTAAGGAAGACAGAGGGTTGCCACTTTCTCAAGTGCCCCTCATAGAAATGAGGCCCCAGCAAAGAGCAAACTCACAACCCATGGTTTACAAGACCAGTGTCTAACCACTGAGCTATCAGAGTCCATAAAGGATGGGAATAGGATTTGAAAATTGGGACGCATCTACATGATAGGTACCTCATCCAAAACCCACAACCTTTGCTCTCCCCATTAGGGGTTCACTCTGGTTGCATGTACATTGACTGCCAGATGAAGTGTAGCAACCACACCAAGTTTCTCCAAAACCCATCACTTCTATCATGTTAAAGGACAAAGGCAGCAGGAGTAAGGTATCCCTACAACTAGGAATACTACCTTGATGAAGGGATCAAGCCATGATACTTTGGTTATGTATCTTTATCTTTGCTAAATAAAGCACACTATTTGACCTGCTGAGTTTCTCCAGCATTGAAGTAAAATTCAACCACAGTGTCTGCAGACTTTTCTGTTTTACTCATGCTACAATATCTGTTCTAAAAATTTCCAACTATGTCAAATAAAATATTTAAATCCCATGCAACTGACATAGGGCAATCTTTCACCCAGCAGAAAAATAACTCTTGCATCATTAGAAAAGTTAGCCAACATTCACATTGCTTTGAACATTTAATGTGAATGAACAGCAATCAATTAATACGCCTAACATCTCTATTTTATGTTTTCTTTATTTGTCTTCTCCACCCACATTGCGTCATCTCTGGCCAACAAATCGGAGCAGTTGCTTCCCGCAAGATTTGGCCCTGAGCTCAATAATTAGAATTGAGGGCTGACATGCTGATAACCAAAGGTTCAGACAAAGAGGTGATTGAAAGAGTTCAAAGTTCAAATTTATTGTCGGAGTACGTACAGGACATCACATACAACCCTGAGTGGAGAGGAGAGACTGGCGGAGCCAATCTGAGAGATGCTAATGCAGTTAAACAAAGGTCTCCAGTGGTGAAATAGTTTCCTTTAAGGAATCTTGTAAATACCATTGGTTTACCATCAAAAACATCAGTAGGGATTTACACCAAAATTGGTCTTTAACTTGAATGTGTTTTCTGGTAAGGATAGGTGGGTTGGAACAGCAAAATAAAACAGAGCAAACTCTGTTCAACTCTCCAGTGGTACTATTGTTTTGTTGAATCTCGTGTTAACAAGGATCTGTTCTGTAATTAACACGAGGTCATTATAGCCACCATATTGTTAATTCTAAAGGTTCAGTGGGCAATTTAGCTGTCCATAATGTTAACTGTATTTATTTATTTGATCGGAAACTACTTGTAAGGTCTGAGGAAATTAGACTAATTAGCCATCTCCAACAAGGAGCCACCAAAACTACCATGGACCAATCACAGAGTCACAGTCTGCTCAGTTCATTATTCTCTTGCCAACTCTCACATGCAACTATCCAATTAACGCCACTCTCTCACTCTCTTTCAGCAACCCTATCTTTTTTTCTTCAAATATTCATTCCGTTTCCTTCAAAAGTTACCATTGAATCTGTTCCCACCACATTTTGAGGCTTATGCTCATTGATCCCACAGACGTTGCAGGAAATAGTTAACTCTGATTTACTCCACCCACACCTCCCTTAGTTTTGAACACCTCTGTCAAATCTTCTCTAATCCTTCATCCCAAGGGGTACTACCTCAGTTTGGCCACCTAATTTTTATCACATACCTAGTCCTGTCATAATAAACCTCATGCACCCTTTTTAAATTATAAGATTGACAAAATAGAAGACAATATCCCTAACCTGTGTTTTCCAAATTACCTAGCACAATATGACTCCATCAATAAAGTTCAGGTTCTTATGCAGATATGCTGAAGAAACGCAGCATCCAGAGGAAGCCAAGGTTAACCAACATTTCAGGCCTGAGTCTTTCCTTTGTCAAGGTATGAGCAAAAACCAGGGAGTGCCTGAATAAAAAGGTGGGGTGAGGGGAGGAGGACAGGAGAGGAGGGAGGGGCAAGGGGGAGGAGCACAGTCAAACAGGCAAGAGGTCAGAGGCGGATACAGGTCTGAGGGTAGAAGAGAAAAAAGCTGGTGATAGTGGGAGAGGGCAGCTGTCAGATAGGAAAGGGAAGGGGCGGCGAGGGGCTGGAGGGAAGGAGACAGAAGGATAAGAAAAGAGAGACACGGGGAGGGGGTTGACAGAAATTGGAGAAGTTGATGTTAATGTCATCTGACAGGAGAGTGCCCAGATGGAATATAAGATGTTATTCCCCCAATTTGTGGATAGTGTCAGTTTGACAATGCAGGAAGCCATAGATGGACATGTCAGTGTGGGAATGGTGTATGGAATTAAAATGGTTAGCCACTGGGAAATCTTGCTATTGCAGTGGACAGAACAATGGAACTCAATAAAATGATTTCCCAGTGTGCGTCCTTTGTCACCCATGGAGAGGAGCTTAGCCTCCTCTACATTCTCTCACGACTCAAATTCTTATGTCTTCTTTAACAGTCTTTTCATCACATACTGGCACCTCTGTACATTCTCTGAACCTGCTTTTGCACCTTTAAGTTTAAAGTTCACATCACCTTGCTTCCCCAACACTTCATAAATAAACTACACGGAAAATTTCATCTGCACTCCTTGACCAATTTTACCAGTAGGCTGGCTTCTTGCTGTGGTTCGTCATTGTCTGGATAAAGAGGATAGGGGGTGAGGGTGCATGCTTTTTGTGGAGAACAGGGAAGGCTTGGAAGTTGAACAGTAGCTTTCATCGTAGCCCAATCTGAAATCATCTTCACAGCCTGATTCTTATATACTGTATACTCTCTCCTTCTCATGCCTTGAAACAATGTAGTGAAAGTTTTCCATTGCCATTCATTCTGAGCAACAGATTTAACATCTGAAGTTGGGTTTGACAGAACAGGCATGTCTCCATGGACATGCACTTGATCTCTGTCTTACTGGTGGCCTTGATGGAACAAGCTGATTTCTTTTCCCCTCTCAACTGTGATGATATATAAACTCATAACAGGATAGCACGCCAAGAAATGCCAGCTTGACACTGACTGAACGCCCTGACCTCTAAGTGGAGAGAATTGAGAGTTGCTGTCATTACTGAATGAAAGCAGCAGTTCGAAGTCTTCAGGAAACACCAGTTAGCGAGCCCCTGGGCATCAAGCCAAGAGGGCCAGTAACAGATTGACACAAGCTGGCAGGAGACTCGGGAGGTGACAGCGCTGGTGACCGTGAGATGTGATGCAGGCTGACCCGGCCAACCTACCAAGATATCCAGGTCAACTGTGACAGGTAAATTCCCCCAGCACAGGACAGGGTGCAGTCTTCAGAGCTGACATCCAGCAAAGCTAAATGCATTGCTTGGCAATGATCGTCCCTGGGGGAGTTTTACAATGGATTTGGCTTTTTTTATTAAATGGCGGTGCATGTTAATGGAAATATCAGTAATTTTCAACCATCCCTCAGTGCTCTTGAACTGAGTTAAAGAGTCAACAGTATTGGTGGGTCATAGCAGGCGGATTTCCTTCTCTGAAGGACATTCATGAACCAGATGGTTTAATGACCATCCCGTAGATTCAAGGTCACCGACACATCTTTTATTAAATAAAATCGAGATTGGTTTAATTATTTCAATTTAAGTACCCAGCAGCAGTTGCTATGATTCAAACTCAGGTTCCAGGATCAGAAGTCCAGAATTTTAACTGTTTGGCCAGTAACTTAACCACTGCACTCCCATCAACTCTTATTCCAGGAGGCAGATGAGGATTAAGCTGTCTCTGATTTCCAGAGCTGTAGAATCCCGTGGTGTGACACTGATTGAATCCATTGTCCTCCAAGCGTTGAGCATTGCTGTCATTCCTGAATGAAAGCAGCAGCTCGTTTCATCAGGAGACATTCATTAAAGTGCCCTTGCGCATCGAGCTGAGAGCCAGTAACGTATTGACTCAGGATGGCAGCAGGCACAATGGGTGCCAATGCACGTGACTAGGAGACGTAATGTTGACTGACAAAGCCAATTCAAAGAGACCAATTGGCTGGTCATGACACTTAGGAAGACTTACATAATCCATCTAAAGGATTCTCATCCACAGCTTTGCCACTTATTGACGCAGTACTTCCTAAAAAACAAACTCGAACATTTTTTAAAAATAATTCATGTGGTCAGAGGGAGTGAAATATACTTGGTAGCTTGTAATTTTTCATTTAAAAAAGCAGCACAGTAACAGGATCTTCTGGCCCACAAGCCCGTGATACCAAATACACCAAATGACCGACAACCTCCAACATTATTTTTTGAAGGGTGGGATGAAACTGGAGAACCTAGAGAAAACCTACACAGACACAGGATGTGATAGTACAGACCTATCACCAATGTATATAGTTACAGTATCTAGAGTGTAATGACTATGCTTACAGCGATTGGCTGAGAGCTTAGCCACACCTACTGTCTGGACCTTAAAGGGATGTGTCCCTAGCCAGGTCAGATCATTCCGGACTGGTCGGCCACCTGTGAAGAGCTCCTGTCTTTTGCTAATAAAAGCCTTGGTTTGGATCAACAAGTCTTTGGTTCTTTTGACGAGCTCTACACAGGGCGAATGTACAAATTCCTTATAGTCAGTGCCGGATTGGAACCTGGGTTGCTGGCCCTGTAATAGCATTGCGTTAACCGTTGCATGGGATCCATGGAAACTTGGCTATGTGGATACAGAATTGGCTTACCTGTAGAAAGAAGAGAGCAGGAGTGGATGGAAAAATATTTGGCCTGGAGATCATAGTGGAGTTCCACAAGGATCTGTTCTGGGACCCCTGATCTAGTGATTTTCATAAATAATCTTGACGAAGAAGTGGTGGGATGGGTCAATAAGTTTGTGGATGATACAAAGCATCGTTGAAGGCTGTCGTAGGTTACATCTGGATATAGACGTTGCAAAGTTGGGCAGAATGGTGGCAGATGGATTTCAATCTGGGTAAGTGTGAGGTGCTGCATTTTGGCAGATCAAACTTGAAGGAAGAGAACAAGGTTAATGGTAGTAGGGTCGGTGTCATGGAGGGGGGATTCATGGCCCATGCCCCCACAAATAAGTTATTGTGCCCCCCACCCACCTGCAGCACTAGCGTCATTAGGGGGTTGTGGACCACACTGGGTGACGCCAGAGAGGGGGTGTCACGTGGTTTTGTCTCCATGTGCTCTAAGCAAGCGCATTTGTCTAAAATGCAGGAGGGAGGGGGAAGTGTGATGACGCAGCTGACAGAGGAGGTCTATGGCAGGTAATGGTTCGTGCTCCCACCCTCCCTCTGAGTGAGTTCTCAAATGGCAGTTTCTGCCCCTCCATGGTTACCCTGATGTCCCCGATTAGACCTCTTCTGATACAGACTCTGAATGGTAGGATACCATTGGATGAAGAGAGTGACCTTGGGGTCCAAATCTATAGATCTCTTTAGGTCGTTGCACAAGTTAACAGGTCAGTTAAGGCAGCCTATGGCACGTTGGGCTTCATTAATCAGGTGATTGAGTTCAGGAGTTGTGAGGTAATGTTGCATCTTTATAAATCTCTGGTGAGACCACACTTAGAATATTATGTTCAGTTCTGCTCATATCATTACAGGAAAGTTGTGGAAGTTATAGAGAGGCTTCAGAGGAGATTTACCAGGATGCTGCCTGGATTGGAAAATATGTCTTATGACGCAAGGTTAGCAGAGCTGGGATTTCTCTCTTTGGAGTGAAAAAGGATGAGAAGTTATTTAATAGAGGTCTACAAGATTATGGGAGTCATAGGTAAGGTGAACAGCCAGTATTTTTTTTTCCCCAGGGTAGGAGTACCAAATGCCAGAGGACATCTATACAGAGTGCAGGGAGGAAAGTTTAGGGGAGACATTAAGAGTAAGTTTTTTTACCCAGAGAGTTGTGGGTGCCTGGGGTTGTCATGGCAGGCTGGAACAGTAGGGGGGCATTTGGATAAAAGGATAATTGGGGAGAGTTTAGGGTTCGTTTGGGTAGGTTATATATGGGTCAGCACATCACTGGTTGAAAGGACTGTACTGTGCTGTAATATGCTATGTTCTTCTTTCTTCTTCTTTGGCTTGGCTTTGCGGACGAAGATTTATGGAGGGGTAATGTCCACGTCAGCTGCAGGCTCCTTTGTGGCTGACAAGTCCAATGCGGGACAGGCAGACACGGTTGCAGCGGCTGCAGGGGAAAATTGGTTGGTTGGGGTTGGGTGTTGGGTTTTTCCTCCTTTGCCTTTTGTCAGTGAGGTGGGCTCTGCGGTCTTCTTCAAAGGAGGTTGCTGCCCGCCAAACTGTGAGGCACCAAGATGCACGGTTTGAGGCGAGATCAGCCCACTGGCGGTGGTCAATGGGGCAGGCACCAAGAGATTTCTTTGGGCAGTCCTTGTACCTCTTCTTTGGTGCACCTCTGTCACGGTGGCCAGTGGAGAGCTCGCCATAGAACACGATCTGGGAAGGCGATGGTCCTCCATTCTGGAGACGTGACCCATCCAGCGCAGCATGATCTTCAGCAGCGTGTTCTAACTATGCCACAAATGATGGTGAATCATTATCACATGTTCAAAACAGTAGCACAGAAAAGAAGCTATTCAGCCCATTGTGCCGACAATCAGATGGGTGGTAGGTCAATCCCACTTCCCAGTTCCTGGTCCATTACCCCAAGGGTTACAACACCACTGGTTAAGAAGCAGCCTGGAGGAGACTGAGAAAATAAGTGCAAATTCTGGAAATCCGAAACAAAACCAGAAAATACTTTAAATACTCAGCATCAGTGGAAAGAGAACCAGTGTTAATATTTCCCAGGCAAAATATCAACAAAAGTGAGTTAAAGTTATTTTTAAATTGGAGGAGAGAGAGAGAGTGAGGGGGAAGAACAAACGAATAAGACGGAGGGAGAGACCAGGTGGATTAGCTGCTGATCAAGATATCTAGTTAATAAGGAAGACGGCGAGAGAGACAAAGAAAATGAGGTGCTGCTTGTATTTCTGCTTCATTTTTTCTGCTCACTGGATGCTAATAGCTCCAAGTACAAGGCTCAGTAGTTGAAAAGTGTACCTAATGGTTAATTTTGCCTCGAATAAATTGTTTTTATTAATTAAAGACACATTTCCCAGAAAATGTATCTAATAGGCTTGTGAAGCTATGAAGGCCTCCTGACACCTTAACCACTCCTGGATCTAGGTAACTTAAAAACCTACCTTTGGCTTCCTGCAAACTCGTATGCTTTAATTAATCTACTCACGACGTTGAAATCCATTCATTTATCATTGTAAATATTTCCATTCAAAAGAACTATGTAACTGAGGCAAGGAAATAAAAAGAATGGAGTTCTAACCCAAAACAAATCAAAATGAATCTGTCTTGGAATCTTCAGAAACTAAAGCAGTTCATTTGAGAGAAGAGGTTCATCTTTGGTTCCCAGTGCTAACCCATTCAGAAACACAGCTGTTCCTCTTGAGAAATGATTATCAAGGGTGAAAATATTAGGTCACTGATGAGCTCAGATTTAATTCCGATAGTCAAAGATGAAACATTTGCCTGCTCCACCCTCAGACTCTGTTCAAACCAGCTACAGCTTTGTGGCCTAGAAATACCTTGTTTCATAGTTTGATGTACTGTTGAGATTAAGAGTTTTACAGGTGCAAGTATCAATAAAATGAACTGACTCATGTTTTTTTTTGTCTGCACTCATGAAGCAATACTCACTAACACCAGCATCACCTTCGATGTGGCAAAGTGCAGTGCAATTCTTCACAGGACGGTGAACAAGTAAAACATGACACTGGCCCGTGTTATGAAATGGTAGGGGTCCCAAAAGGTATTCCCAGCATTTACAGTGGAGCCAACGCTGGCGATCAGGAATGGACAGGAGGATAAAATTAACGTAATTGTTGGCAGGGTGTTGCAACCTCAATGTTTATTGACCACTCTAAACCAGGATGCTCGTTGGGCCCATTCAATTCAAATTGATTGAGAACCAGAAAATAGGTAGAATTTATGACAATCCAGTTGAGAAAATCTTCACCTTCACTGATATAATTTACGTTTTCTTTCATTCATTTAATTTTGAGATGCAGCATGGAAATAGGTCCTTCAGGCTCACGAGTCCTTCAGGCTGTCCAAATAGACCAATTAACCTACTAACCCCATACATTATTGGAGGGTGGGAAGAAACTGGAGCACCCAGAGACACAGGGAGAACATACAAACTCCTTACAGATAGTGTTGCATTGGAACCTGGGCCACTGGTGCTGCAATAATATTGCACTCACTCTGCTGCCCTATAATATTTATTATTCCATATTCAGTTGATGATATGTAAACTTGTATCTACAGGTCCATACCTCTGGGTTACATAAGGACTAAAGACCAGAAGAAACAGAAACAGGAAGAGTTGCAGAGAGAGTGGAGGTCAGAGCATTCTGAGGAAGTGAGGTTGGAATAGGAGAGGGGGATGGTGAAGTTGAGACGGTTTAGGTCTTGGCGGCAGTTGGTAATAAAAAGGTCCAGAGCAGGCAGCTGGGCAGGACGTGATGTCCTGAGGAAGTGGGAGAAGAGTCTTGGGTGGGGGGGGGGGGGGGGGGGAAATGGAGAGTGACAGTCATGGAAGTGAGGCTGGAGGTGGAGGCGATGGTAGAAGAGTTCAGTATCATGGCGTGCGTAGAACTCATTGAGGTGTGGGCAGGGGGGGAGAAGGTGAGGTCCCTACTTATGATTGAGCGCTCTGATTCAGAGAGGGGAGTGTCAGAGGAGATAGTAGAAACCAAGCAGGTGTTATGGAGGGTGTTACAAGGAGAGGAGGAGGTCTGAGGGTTGAGATAGAAGGTGGGGGAGGTTGCAGGGAGGAGGGGTGTTGCCAAGGGGAAGGGGATTGGGGAGGTCAGAAGTGGGGGGGGGGGGGGTCCAATCCCTTTATGCCTCTATCCTGCACAGAGAAGGTCTGAAAGCACTTTGCTTCTTCCTGGACCAAAGACCCAACCAGTCACCATCTATCACCGCCTGGTAGAACTTATCCTCACTCTAAATAACTTCTTTAACTCATCCCACTTCCTCCAAATCAAAAGAGTAGCCATGGGTCCCAGCTATGCCTGCCTGTTTGTGAGCTTTGTGGAGCAATCCATGCTGCAAGCCTACACAGGCAAGATCCCTCCAACTCTTCCTCCGTTATATTGACGACTACATCGGGACTGCCTCATGCACCCATGATGAGCTTATTAACTTCATCCACTTTGTGGCCAACTTCCATCTTGATCTCAAACTCACCTGGTCCATCTCCAACTACACTCTCCCCTTCCTTCCTCCATCTTGGAAGATCAGCTTTCCACCGACATATACTAGAAACCCTCCATCTCCCACAACTACCTGGACTACACATCCTCACACGCTGTCCCCTACAAGGATTCCATCCTCTTCTCTCAATTTCTTTGTCTCCACTGCATCTGTTCCCAAGATGAGGTGTTCCAGTCCAGATCTTCCAAAATATCCGCTGCCTTCCTCAAACGTGACTTCCCATCCAGCACTATCAACTCAGCCCTCACCCACATCTCTTCCATTTTCTGCTAGTATGGGGGACCCCTCTGCCCCCAGACTCAACAAACATAGAATCCTCCTCATCCTCACCTACCACCAAACAGCTTCCGCATCCAACACTTTATCTGCTGGAATGTCCGGCACTTACAACAAGATCATTTTTTCCTTCTTCCCTTTTGGCCTTCTGCAGGGACTGCTTCCTCCATGATTCCCTTGTGTACTCATTCTTCCCCACCCATTGCACTCCGGGCACCTTCTCTTGTGCCCGCAGGAAACGCAACACTTGTGCCCACATCCAGAGCACTTGTATACTGCATCTGCTGCTCTCTTTGTGGCCTTCCTTACATCGGAGAGATTGGTCGCAGGTTGGGAGAACACTTCGCTCAGCACCTCCACTCTGTTTGCTGTAACAGTGACCTCCCAGTAGCCAACCATTTCAATTCTGAGTCACACTCCCACGCTCACGTGTCTGTCTCTGGCCTTGTGTATTATCTCACCCTGACCACCCGCAAATTGGAGGATCAACACCATATTTTCCATCTGCGAGCTCTCCAGACAGACAGCATCAACATTGACTTTACTTAATTTCAATAGAGAATTTTGAAGATGTTATAAATGAAGAATATGGAGAATTTTATAAGAGTTTGAACTTTTTTTCTTTTTTTTTAAATTTTTTTTATATAAGGGGAGGGGAAGGGAATAAAAAGTTTATTTGATTGTTTTTCTAAGGGATGTTTAACTTGGTATTAATGAAAATTCTGTATTTATGTATTATTAATTATGATTTTTTGTATAACAGATATGTGGTTGATATATGATTTTAATATTTGAACTTAGTTTTAAAGTGGATTTCATTTGTTAAATACATGTATTATGTTTGATTTAAATATATGTTTAAGGGTATTATTTTAGTATTGATATTTTTTTTGTTGTTAGTAATTTTTTTTGTTGTTAAGTTTTATTTTTTTTGTAAGTGGGGTTTTTTATTTTATTTACAACATTGTTAATTAATTCTTCACTCTTTATTTTGGGGGGAGGGTTGGACTAATTTTAAATTAGATGATTAATGTTGTGTTATAATTATTGGGGGGATTAATTTGTGTAGTTTAATGATGTAGTATTCTAATTTTTATTATCTTACTTTTTTATTATTTCTTTAAATGTAATTTTTATTTTATTCATGTCATAAAATTTTAAATAAAGTTTAAAAAAAAAACATTGACTTTACTGCTTTCCACTAAACCTACTCTCCTTTCTTCCCCTCCCCCTTTCATGTCTTTCCAGTTCTTCCATCCACCCAGCCATCCCTCCTCCCCCCTCATTGCTGCTGTCCCCTCTCTCCACTATCGTCTCTTGCCTTTGCTGCCCCCCCCCCTTTATCCCCACTCTTTTGTTCGGATGCCTGCCGGCATTTTCTCATACTTTGATGAAGGGCTCTTCTGAAATGTCGGTACTGTATCTTTACCTTCGTTACATGAAGGACCCTGTTAGACCTGCTGAGCTTCTCCAGCATTTTCTGTTTGTACTAATTGCAGTGTTTGGTATGCAGTGCAAGTTACTGAAGACTTGGACACTTGCAGAGCAGGTAAACATTTGGCAAGGATTTCAGAGGCTGGCATCTGCCAATTTTGTCTTGGCTTGCAGTAACATGTTCCTGTACTCTTAGCGAGCTGAAGTGTTTGTTCCATGTTTCCTATATAATCCTCATTATGCCCAGATTTCATAAAATAAGCGCTTTAATATATTCCACCAATGACCAACGTTTTTATATTTGTCAGTGAACAGCATGAAACACATGCTCAATGTCAGGATTTTGGTAGATTTCCAAAAGTCTCATATGTGACCAACCAAAGGGTTTGTAAGATATAAGTTTGCAAAATCCCTTGAATGTACTTGTGTTATTCTATAGCATACATGGAAAACTACTTAACTATTTTCCAAGAAACAACGCTATCAAGAATTTAGTCATCGCACTGCAGTATGCAAGCAATGTTTACATATATGTATGGTTAAAGGTTGAGCTCTAAGTCATCCTCAGCTCATTCACGGAAGCGGATAATAGAATGAGTCTTGCACTTGATACTTCACAGAACAAAAAATACACACTGCAGAGGGAACTCTGCAGGTGGAGCAGCATCTGTGGAGGTAACCAAATTGTTGTCGCTTCAGGTCAAGTCCCCGCATCAGGAACGAAAAGGGGAGAGAAGGAGGCCAGTATCTGTCTGTTCTAGATGTTGCTTCCACCATTGAGTTTGATCATTGGCTTTAGATTCGAGCATCTAGACTCTAATGTCGCCATTCACAAAAAGAAGGTCCTTTATCAACTAAACCCCTGTACAACACTGTACTCCTACAATAGTTCCATAACAAGATTCTGGAAAATATGGAATCCTTCCCATATCAAGAGAAGATCTGACAATGGGTCTTTGACATGAAACAATGGGTCTTTGACATGAAACAATGGGTCTTTGACATGAAACAATGGGTCTTTGACATGAAACAATGGGTCTTTGACATGAAAAAATGGGTCTTTGACATGAAACAATGGCTCTTTTTCTTTACCCTCAGATGTGGCCTGGTCCACTGAGTATTTCCAGCTTTTCCTGCTTTTATTCTAGATCTCCAATATTTTCAGTTTACCTTTTTTGATTTTCACTCTCGTTTATCCATCTTTCTTTACAAGGCACCAACGCTGCTTAGCCACTCCTCGGTGTTGAGTTCCACATTCTAACAAATTTCTTCCTGTTCCTTCCGCGGTCCCAGTTGGATTTATTGGTGTTCTTTCTTTTCCATGGCACTTGAGTTTTGCTTTCTCTGCAAAAGGGATAGAGATTAGAAACAATAATAGAAAATACTAAAATGCCCAGGGAAGGAAAAGCAGAGATAAGGATTCATGTCCATGGCAGAAATCAGTCCTCGCTTGCACATGCCAATATTTTAGTGCAGTCATGTGTGTGTACTGTCTCCACTTCTGAAATGCCACTCATTTACTTCAATTTCTATTGCAGCTTCTCATGTCAACCCTATCAAACCCCTTAATAATCTAGTCACTCTCAATCTATTTCTTTCTTGAGAAACATGCCCTCACGTTTTAAAATAACAGTTTAAATTAAAGTTTAGACATACAGCAGGGTTACAGGCCCTTCTAGCCCATGAGTCCATGCCGTCCAATTATACCCAAATCACCTACTATCCTTGTATATTTTTGGAAGGTGGGAGGAAACTGGAGCACCTAGAGGAAACCCACGCAGACAGGGGAAGAACGTACAAACTTCTTACAGATAGTGCGGGATCCAAACCTGGATTGCTGGCGTTGTAACAGCATTCAGTTATCTACTACGGTAACCATGCCATCCATTTAATGTTTAGAATGTGATCATCTGTGAAGTCTTTTGCTGTGTTAAAACATGGTTAGCATAGCAGTTAGTGCAATGTTGTTACAGCGCCCAGCGTTCGGGATTGGGGTTCGAATCTGCACTGTCTGTAAGGAGTTTGTGCATTCTCCCTATGTCTGCTTGGTTTTCCCCAGGGGGTTCCGGTTTCCTCCCACCCATCTAAATCTAAAACATACTGGGGGTTGTAGGTCAATTGGGTATAATTGAGTGGCATGGGCTCAGAGGCCAAAAGGGCCTGTTACTGTGCTTTATATATAAACTTAAGTTTTTTACGAAATATATAGAAGTTGTTGCTGTTCATGTGTGTTATCTCTTGATGTCCCTCAGCTTTGCCTGGAGTTGCTTGAACTGAAATTCTTGGCAAATGTGGAAAACTACCGTGAAAGGTTTTAAAAGTTGATTAAGATTCTTGCTTTTACGTTCCTGAATTCTCTCACCCTTTTCAATTTCATCAGAATCTTTTGTGCTTCACCTGACCAGGGAACGGGATTAAAACTGTAGAATGATTGCACAAACATTGCTGAGATTTCAATAACCTCTCTGATTTACATAAGGTTACTTCTCAAGTCCATTATTTCCTGGAATGGATCTGGGAGAATCAACAGTCATATTCCTCCCTAAATAGCTATTGGGCTCCACCATGACAATAACAAACTCACTCGACACAGAACTGGACACACGCCTGGGAAAAGCATCGACTACCTTCGGACGCCTCTGTGCCCGCATGTGGGATAACTGCTACCTCTCCATCAAGTTGAAGATCCGAGTCTATGAGGCCTGCGTGCTGAGTACTCTTTCGACGGCTGTGAATCCTGGGTCACATACAGAAAGCAAGTACACCACCTTAACTCATTCCATTTCCGCTGCCTCAGATCCATCCCAGGCTACTCATGGCACCACAGAGTCACAAACGTCCAAGTCCTGGAGAAGACTTGAAATACGGACCTCTACTCAATCATCCGCGCTCGCCGCCTGTGGTGGACTGGCCACATTGTCTGTATGGAGGATGGCTGATTGCCCAAAGATGTCCTCTACGGTGGGCTACTAGATGCTACCCGCCCCGTTGGCCGCCCACATCTTCGCTACAAAGACGTAATCAAGCGTGATCTCCAGTCATTCCATGTCAACCATACTGACTGGGAGTGCCTCGCAAAAAAAAAAAAATCGCACTGCATGGCGTTCCGCGATTTGCAGTGGCACATCACAACTACAAAACGTTCTGTGAGGGGGAAAAGAGCTACAACGCACCGTGTTCATCTTCGCTTGTGAAGGGATGGGCCATGATGATTCCTCCCTATAGAAAGTCCTTGCAAGAAAGTTCCCCAGCAGAACCCATGATTCATGTGCAGTCTGATGGTAATAGATAGAATGGAAGCAAAGTATTGATTGTTTTTACATTGTCATTTTTATTCACCTTGCTGTTGACACAAACAAAGCTCATTAAAAGTCTGTCTCCGCAGCCTCCTGCTCACTTTAGAATATTTCCACTAGTACAAGCCTTGCTCAGTGTAAATCACCCGTGTTGACTACAAAGTGCTTTTCTTCTGAGGCAGAACTGCAACCAGGTAATGCGTGAAGCTGGAAATATTTGTGTTAAATCAGTGCTGACAATAGAAGTTGCATGAAAAAAAATGCAAAATGGGATCCAATTAGCATGAGAGTTTTCATTCAGAAACCTGTCATAACAACTTTGTGTAGAACATTTCAAACCTAAATCATTATCCAGTGAATGTAATAAAATACAAGCAGATAACAAAGCATACAAGAGCTTAAAAATTTGAACATCAATTTTCATGTGGATGTAAGAAGAAAGAACTACACTGAAGCATTGATCTGTTGCTGGTTTCCGTGCTTGTGGGTACCCCAAGCTATTGTACACGCTAGTAGCACAAGTTGTGGCTCTTCAGCAGAGTTGCACCATTGACCTACATAAGTACGGGAGCTGCAAAAACCACAGACTAATTCCAGCTTTTGCTGTCATGCTTGGAGTTTTTAAATTGATCGTTTTACACCAGAAGCATTGCTGAAGGGAGTGGGCCAACTTGGAGAGATCGTGGAGCATGTGGGGACAGACAGGAGAAAGAGCAGCCTCCACTCATGTCCGATTGGAGAGGGTAAAAGACACCTGCAGAGACAATTAGGGTAATGAGCCAACAAGGTAGTTGCTGCTACCTGAGTAATGCTGGGGCATTGAGTCCAGCATTGCATCTGATTCCATTCACATCTTCTGCAGTGGACCACCAACAGTAGCTCCTTTTACACAGCTTGAAAGCCAAATTTTATCTGCCTTTCCAGCACTATGTGAAAGAATCACAAGGTGGATTGGGGGGGGTCAAGACTTACCCATCTTCGATCCACCAAGGTAGGTAGTCTCTGCAGTGGAGCGTATTAGCACTCACAGGGCCTACTCTCTTTGGTTGTGTGTGAGCACACAAGCAGGCTTCCTAAGATGGGTCATGTCCACAGGAATACCGTGGCTTTGCAGCTATAAAAGGGACCAATAATGCAGGTGAGGTTTGCCTATTTCAGATTTTTGTGTGCAGGTCCATATGCTTCAGTGAGGCATGGTGGGGGTGTGGGGGTGATGGTGGGGGGTGGCACATTTTCTATTTGTGTCTCATAGTCACATATCCACAGTCCAATGCACAGCAGCAATATGGAATATGCTGAGTGGTGACCTGGACAGGTGTGTCATGAAGAATATACACCAAAATATCAATGAGCAGTATGACACTTTTTTACAATTGATTTTATTCTGTATTCAATCACAAAATATGTTAGAAACATTCAAAACCTTAGTAAATTGATGGCCAAAATCTCCAATCTGGAATACAATCTAATTTTTTTTACGTTCAAAGTTCAGATTCTTTGTCAAAGTACAAACGTGATTTCACAGGGCCGAAGAGAATTTCTACTTATCGGTATTACAAAAAATAACTGTGGTCAAGAAAAGGACACGTATAGAAAGAGAGAAATATAAACAAAGTCTGATCGCTGATATAGTCAATGCTCAGATTGTTTCTCTTAGTTTAATAAAAGCTTATTTTGCAATGATGTTTTCATTTCAATTCCTTTTTAATTTAAATCAGATACGTTTTTTTTTACATAGAAGGTGCCTGATTTTTCCGTTCTGAAGTGTTTCCCTACCTTCTGGGAGTGGCCGTTCACTTGGGAACGACCAAAACTCCAAATATCCGTGTCACACCGCGAGTTTAGACAGAATACCTGAAGTGTGGTGTTTAAGGGGGCTGGACGTCCTATTCATTAGCCCGACGTTCACGGATCATCTGCAGTTCAGTTTAGACTGCAGGCAATCTGTGAAAATAACTAGGGGTCGAGGAGGCAAAATGTCAGAATGGGAATGAGTCCTTATGCCTGTTCCGATCTCTTTACATAGAAATTGGGAATAATTGGTTGGAACGAAGCAGCTGTGTTAAAAACATAAGGGAGAAGGCTCAAGTATATGAAAGCACACCCCAAAAGGCTTTAAGACAGTATCTGCCCTGCAGCTCCTGAATGAACCTATTGACAGTGCTATCATGTTGTCCTTGCTTGGCTCTTATTGATCATTCTTTTCATTGTAGCTCTGAACTCTGCCATTCTGCTTTTTATATGTCTGTTTGAATGTTAAGGAATAACCTGTTAGTCTGCTTGCAGAAGAGCCCTTCTCACTGTAGTAGGTATTTTGTGGCAAACAAACTAATTTCTGTTCAATTGGTGCATTTCTTGAAGTTGCCCATTTAAAATAGACCAATAGATTGTTCACAAATCTATCCTAAATTGTGTTTGTGTTGCCTTCCCAAGGGGAAGTAATCCTGCAGCATCCTGCATTAAAAGTCCAATGGCTCCGATAAAGCTTCTTCTGGTAGGAGTGGTGTAGACAGCAGTGATAAACAGTTGTTGGAGACCACAAACATTCCAGACTCACTATTAATGTCTGGATATGCATTCTTTGCAAAGCCCTACAGTAACTGCGGGGTAATAAGCTTTGGTAAAAATAAAATGGTCAGTGAAAAAGGATAATAGATGCAAACTCATAAAGGATAATGGGTCTTGTGACCTGTTTGTTTCTGTGCAATGTGAGGTCAAGTATTTATTTGAAGGGGCGCTTCAATTTCCTTTGCATTCACCGCACCCACCCACCCCCCCCCCTTTTAAAATGTATCTTGATGGCAGAAATGATAAACAGCTTCTCCGACTTTTGCCAGTTGACAAACTGAGGTAGAGGAATGAGGAGAGAGGTCTCCGAGTCATTATCATAGAAATTTACAGCACAAAAGGCAGTCATTCTATACCGACCAAAAAAGATTTGTTCCACTTGCCACCTGTTTGTCTATGGCCCTGCAGGTTATGACTCTTCAGGTGCCCAAGTAATATTTAAATGTGATGAGGGTTTCTATCACCATCAGCCCTGTTGGCTGTCTCAAACCCACCTACCCCTCTCCCTCCCCTTTTCCAAATTACACATACATTGCTTGAGTCAAATGATAGTTTATTATCTCCCGTCCAGCCTTCCAATTAATTATCTAAGATTGATGCTCCCTGATCATTGTCTTTCCTAAAAGAAGACCTCCTCCCCTTCCCCTTTTACCCTTCACTCTTCTCCTCCTTCTCCCACCTTTTAGTTCAGACATTTGACTGTTTTCCACATTCCTGAAGAGGGTCTCAGGCCTGAACCAGTGACTGCCTTTTAATTCCTATGGATGCTGTGTGACCTGCTGAGTTTCTCCAGCTCTTCTCTGCACTGCACTGGACCCCAGCATCTGCAGGTTTTCTTGCTTAACTTCAAGAAGACAACCTTACTTGTGGTGGAGAAGAATGAAGACAATACATGAGACTGTAAAAAGCAGATGGAGTTTAACTTTAGCCTGGAAAAGTAGCAGTATTCAATTGCCAGTGCAACCACACAGGAAAACCATATCTATTAAAGCCAACAGCACGACTGAATGTTGGAGCACTTCTCCCCAATAGACTCTGATGTCTTATCATCATTTTCAACAAAGTTTTCCCTGCATGTTCTATTACTCCAAGGCAGTCCTTGCTCTGACACCACAGCCTCTCTTATGATTAGTGCCACAGCAAAGTTCTGGGATTTGTGTTTTGCGGGTTCCATGAGTAGATAGTTTTCACAAATACCCAAACCAGAGGTGGCCAAACTATGGGCCCCAGGCCAACTGCGGCCCATTGCCCATTTTTAACTGGCCCATTAAGAAGAAAACAGAAAATTTGCAGCGCCACAGACCTGTGGAGAGCAGGAAGCGAAGTCCTAGTGCTTCCCCATGGGCTCCAACCACCCTGTCCAACTGCTGTCGACTCTGTACAGGCTTTAAATGGCATGTTAAAGGAGACAGCAGTGATTGAAAACTGTCGGGTTTAGTGTTGTTTGACCCATGACTCCTTATAATTTTTCTGTATGTAGCCCCCAATCAAAAATATTTTGCCACTCCTGACCTAAACAGTGTATTTGTTTAGACCCAGATAGCCACAATTATTTCAAGGTAAGTTTGACAACTGGTTTATATTGTGGGCATTGCTATTTTGGTTGGCATTGACAATTAAAAGTAACTCATTTTTGATCTTCCTTCTGGGATTTCATTAAAGCAATGCACATGAAAGGTACTGTATAATGTGGTAAACTGATAAAAACTGAAGAAACACAAAGAATTTTTACTAGTGAAATCTTCACATCTTAATTAGATTGTTTCAAGTTGTTCCACAAATAGGACTTCTTTTGTCCAAGAACTCTCTTGCACCTCTGTCCCCACAGGCTTGAGAGCAGATCAAATTTCCTGGCAATCCTGTTTCAGTTCTCCTCCTGCAGGAAGTTCAGGAATGGAGGCTGCCATTGGAAAGTCCATCAAAGGCAGGAGTGGTTAGCCAAGCTGTGATGCATCCAAACAGGATACTTTCTATGGAGCGTTTGTGAAAATTGGGAAGAGACTTCGAGGTCATGCCAAATTTCCTTAAACATCTGAAAACATAGAATCATTAGTACACTTTCTTAGTCATGGTTGGACCAGGACAAATTGTTGTTGATTTTACTTTGAGAACTTGAAGCTCTCCACCATCTCCATGTAAGCATTGTTGGCATATGTAGGGAGGGATATGAATGCTCAAGCCCGAAACGTTGGTGATGTATCTTTACCTTTGCTACATAGAGGCACTGTTTGACCTGCTGAGTTTCTCCAGGATTTGTGTGTGCTTTTTTTCAGGTATGATAATGAGGTTTTTCAGCAGATTTTTTTTTCAAATTTTGGCAAGGCCAGCTCATTATTTTGCTGGAATGGGAAATGAGCCACAAGAAGACCTTCTGAATGAGCCATATGGCCTCTGAACATTGTCACAATAATCGTTTGCAAAATGTCCGTGTGTAGCTTGCATTCTCTCTTAACAAAGAAAGGCACAATGAGGAGCACTTTCATGAAGCAACCTGTGAAGGTTGATACTGTGATTGCTGGCCCAGACTGATATATCTCCTTAGTTGAAGACTGGAGTCCTCATTTACCAACTGAACCTTCTGATGAGAAGATCTGAATCTCACCTTCTTAATGAAGAAATGGTAATTGTCTAATCACACTCCTGGATATAATATTTATTATATTTGCAACATAGAAGCAGGCTATTCAGCTCAGTGCATCCATGACAGCCACAAAAGCATTTTATTTCAATTCTACCCCCATATCTTGGCAGGTTGTGATTCTTCCAGAACTTACTTGTGAACTGCCAAATGCGGTGAGGTTTTTGGAGTCCCAGATCCCAATGCTCCCCCAATCCTTTTCACAAAATAGATTCAAGATTTTTTTTAAGGTCCTGTAATTAAAAAGAAATTGTAATATCACACAAAATTCCCTTTAGTCTGCCATAAAGAAAAGAGTCACCATTAGTATTGCCTGAAACCCCTTAGAGAAAGAGAAACAAAGGAGAGTCCCTTCAGAGTCACTGAGTATCCGTAGATTTGCCTCAAGTCCTGCAGCACAGGCTCCTGTTCCATCCGTTGACAACCTGAAATCCAGACCCAAACTTCTGAATCGATCAGAAAGCCTTCAATGCTCGAGGCCCCTTAGGGAGCCCTTCTTGCCCTCAGCACCCTCTCGAGTCCCAGTTCTGATACCTTGTTCCCATGAGTCTGTCTCAAGCAGCCCACAGCCTGTGTGGGTTCTTTGACTGCACATAGCCAACAGCCTGAAGCCTTTGTTGGTCCTGCAGCCGCTGAAGCCCTCACTGGGTCTGCTATCATGCTTACAATCATGTAGGGTCATGTCCAGTGCTTCTCCATCTCAACAGGGGGTGTTTCACCATTCCTGGTGCCCTGTGCTGGTCTGCACTCCCTTGAGGCCACTTCCAGCACGGGTGCCACAATCTTGGGCACAGACCCCACATTTGCAGGATTTTAAATAAAACCACTGTCTGCTCTTTTAACAGGCTGTTTAAAGCTTGTACGGAATATTTGGTCAAGGCAGATGGACCCTGCGGAGGAGCATTGTGTCCTCGCTCTCCCTAGGTCTGCACCAGTGACAGTAAAGCCATTGTTTCAGTGCCACTACTTTTTTTAATGCCCTTGGTCAATATAAATTTGTATTTGGAGTCATATCATTGTACAGCATTGAAATATTTGCGCCATCTTGTCCATGCTGAGCAAGCCAGTCCCATTTGCCTACATTTGGACAATGTTTCTCCAAATCTTTCCTATTGACATACCTGTCTAAATATTTGTAAGTCAATGTGCGTGGGTCAAACCCATTTCATTAAACTATTACTGATATCTTGTGGCTTGTCTCAGTCGTTAAAAGAGAACTTTTACAATATCAATTTTTTTTTCACGATTCCCCATGTGCAAGTGAACAAAAAAGGGCATTCCTGCTTCGTCAGTGATAATCCAATTTGTTGGAACCCGCCTGAAGAGTCCCACAATGTTCGTAGCTCAATTTCACTTAGTGATGATCCCAGGCTTCAGCTTGATTTGTCTGTGTTCCTCAAGGAGTAAGGATTGGAGAAGGAAAATCTCTGGAGCAGACAACAGACGAAGCAGAATGTGCCAAGATGGTGTTAGCAAATGTCTGCACACGAGAAGGTGTTGGCAAAGGGTTTTTTTTGTATGATGAGGCTCTTTTTAGCAATGTAAATCATTTACCATTCAGTTGATGATTACACTCCTAGGGCTTGATGTAAATTTTAAATCCCCTTTCACACAGGAAAACTAATGCTTGCAAAAGGTAACTCTGATACTCCTTTATACCCACTTTCCGTGGCAGTAATGGGAGGGGGAGAGATATCCTTGCGATTGTTCCTCATTCTGAAATGGCTGTACTTATGATCCTTTTACCGACTGTTATTTTATTCAGATGGGAAATCCCAGGAGCTTCACGAGTGGGCAGCGTAGCTGGTTAGCGCCACACTATAACTGCGTCACCAACGTGGGTTCAAATCCCGCGCTGTCTGTAAGGAATTGGTACATTCTCCCCATGTTTGATTGGGTTTCCTCTGGGTACTCCAGTTTCCTCCAAAATGTGCAGTGGTCATTTGGACAGCACAGGCTCGAAACGGCCCGTTATCAAGCTCTATGTCTAAATTTAAAATTTAAGTCTGTGAAACAGCCCCAGAGAGTTTTTTTCCCCCTCCTGCCAGACCCACCTGAGCTCATGAGGACTTCAGGGAGCAGACACACCAGCGCAACAGATTGTTCACGCAAAGTTATTGCTGCAGCCAAATTTTTCTGATTCCTCATTTCTCTCTCATGGCCAAATCTGCATTGGTGATTTATAAAACACTAAATGGATGACATCATTGTTTCAACAGACTAATAACTGGAATATTCAACTCAGCAAAGTGCCCCAAGGTGCTTTAGAGAGAGCTTTATTAAGTGAACAATTGACACAAAATTGCATAAGAAGATGTAAAGGATGGTGGCCAAAAGCCTGATCAAATAATTCTATTTTAAGAGGTATCTTAAAAGAGATAAAACAAAGAGAGGGGAAAATCCAGGACTTTGGGACTTCATTATGTTGATGAAAAATTAAATTTATGTGACAACTCTTAGAAATTTTTATTCAAGATTCAAGATTATTTTATTGTCATGTAATAAAACAGAAAATGTGATATTACCTGAAATTTCCTTTAGTCTGCCATAAGGCAGACTAAGGTTCGCTATCGGCAAAAATTACCCAGTGCCCTTTACAGCCAGAGAAAGAGAAGTCTCCCCAGAGTCTCCGAATGTCCATGGCCTCACTTCCAATGTTCCCGCAGCCTCCACAGCCACAGCCTTCAGTCCAAACCATCAGCAGGCCAAACTCTAGATGCACACCCCTGACACGATCAGGAAGCCCCTCGCAACCCAGGTTTCAGTGCCCGGCACCCTTCATCCAGTCTGAAAGCGTCTCCAGCAATCCACTGGCCTCAGTCACTGGCATCCTGCAGCCAACGTGGGTTCCTCACCTCGAGTCACCAGCAGCCAGCACCTGTGTGTCCTTCAGCCAAGCCCCTCACTGGACCGCCGCCCTGGTCACTGACCCATGGGGTCACCTCCTCTGCTTCTCCCTCTCAATGGGGGAGGGGGTGGTCTCCCATTCACTAATGCTCTTTGCCAGATCTGTGCTTTCCCGGAGTCTGCAAACCCTTGTGCCGCTGCCGACCACAGGTACTGCCAGTTTGGGCCCAGAAACCACGGTCACAGGATTTAAAATAAAACTACAGTGAGCTCTTTGAACAGGCCATTTAAAGCCCGTAAAGAGCCAACGGCAGTCGGACTGGAAGGTTGGACCCGGCGGGAAGTCCTAAGAATTCGCACCCCACTCTCTGCAGGTCCACACTAGTGACAGCACTGGCATTACAGAAGCTCATACATGCATTACTGAGAGTATAGTGCTGGAAAAATCACAGCTTGCTACAGTTTGATCAAGACATTGTGGAGTTGTGAATGCAACTCAGGTCATCGCTCAAGACAAGCCCCATTCTGTGAACTCTGCTTTGGGAAAACAGCTCATGCACGAAAAGACTCATCCCATCCTGGCCCCACTCCCTTCACTGTCGCAGACAAATTGGGTTTGAATGCTCGTATTACCAGTTTCTTCTCCACCCTTACTAGATGATTGAATGCACCTCTCATCAGTCAGACCATGTTGCCTTCATACTGAACCTTTTCTCTGTTACAGTAAATCTGCAATTTTGGTTTATCTTGCACTGCCTGTTGCACTTAAGTATCAGTTGACTTGCCTGGATAACACATAAAGTCCCTCCATGTGACAATATACAAGTCTATTCAGATTAATTTTGATCCTCACAATGCCAGAACTGGAGGAGCAGGAGCTGTAATGGCGCTGATTTACCAGTTTACAAACAAAGAATACACTCACTCGTTTCTTTCAGCGCACCATGAAGTCGGCTTTCTTTTTATTATTCACTAGACACAACGCGGCATTCTTCCACTCCCCAAACACCACCCAGCCAAACTCCCCTGACCTTCTCATTGGCTCACCGCCACACGGGTGATCCTGACACTCTCACTCTCCTCCTCCTGGATCTGAGATACGTCACCCATATGTTCACGCCTTTACACACCCACGCATGCGCACGATTCCCCCCCCCCGAGCGTCACATCGTTTGCGTCATCAGTGGCGGCTGGCACGGCTCCCGACGAAGGTAAGTACGCGGCTGCGACAAAGTTAAGGAGTTGGAGAAAATCACAGCCCCATGGAAATAATTGAAGAATTTGAAAATGAAAGATTTCAAAGCCACAATGAATGCTCTGCAAAAGCAGAGTGGCCGGAGAATAATTCTCTCCTCACCCAATCTTGGCACTGAGGTGCTGTGAGTGACCGAGGTTGATTAAATGCACACAATTTCTATGTAGCTATTCTCCACTCATTGTGTGTTTTTCTGGAAATATCACATTAGGAGACATCACTGTAATTGTTTCTTTGTTGGAATTAACTATTCATTCTTAAACTGTGTTGTTGACTTTGTTATGGTGCACAATATAATATTGTCACACCCCACCTCCAACTTATTAGCTGATGCTGTACTAATGCCATCCTGAAATTTTATATTTGAGGGATTACTGCAAGTGAGCACAAGGCTGATGGGCAAATGGGACTTTGAGCTAGTTAGTATTTAAGTAACCATTCTGATAATATGTTCACCAACCTGCAAAATCTTCTCTCTGCTCTGTTCTGTAAGACAAAAGTCCTCCTATTTTTTTCTTACTGGCAAAGTAATTACTAATCACTGCTCTGTATGCCTTGCAAACACCGAGCAAGCCTGTGCTTGATTTTAAATAGCTTTGGAAGAATTTTGAAGTCAGAAACTGGGCAAGTTATCAACTCTTTGCTCCCTTTATCCATTAGTCTGCATTGAACTTTTCAGGTTTATTCGTTGGATTTCTGTTTATTTCTACGCTGCTGTATCGCACCAGTAAGCTGGATAGTACTCTCCCCATTCAGTGTCCACGAAGCCCACTGATTTCTGGAAGCACTTGGATATTCTTTGAATGTTTTGCTCATCTGCCTTTAACATATTCATGGCCAAACACTGTGGAGAGTCTGGAATCATTCCAGCATTTTTCCCCTGGTTATTGACGCCACTGAGATGCTTGTTGCTATAGTAACCACTAAGCAAGAGGACAGTGGTGGTTAATGTGGGATGGTAAATTACAGAGTACTAGGTGACCTCTGGACAATGCATCCTACATCTGATACCGATTGGCAAAGTTGACATGTTTCCATAGTCGACCACACCCAAAATATAAAACCGTACTTAGTCAACAATGTTTCCAATGTTTTGGACTGGAATGTGGCAATGTTTCTGTGGTAAGTAAATGAATGTCATCACTGGAAAGGTTAGTAGATTCAATGTTTAGGTTAGCTACGTTAGAACTTTTCTGAACATCAGTAACATTTAAGTCTGCAAGAAGATTCTGTTAGAAGTAAGAACCCTCATCATTCCCTCTCCTAACTACACCCCTTCTCCCACCAAGTGGGGCAGTTTAGCAATTTTGTGATGCGTTTAAAAGAAGAAAAAAGAAAAGTGCTTCAGTGTCAGATAACCAGAAAATGCTTTAAACACTTAATAGGTCAGTCAGCGTCACAAGCGGAAGGGATCTTAATTCTTTTGCTGCAGACATTTGCAAAGGAACAACTTCCCTGAAAGGACAGGCTGGGTAAAACAAAGCACTCACTTTCAAACATTAACTTTATCCAGTGTTAAACAAAGTAAGACGATAGAGACAGAGCTTAAAATGTTGAAGTTAACCAGCACTTTTTAGAGCCTTTCAATGTTGGAAGACATTTTATAACTAACAATACAATCGTTGGAGTGGATGACCATTCAAAAGGCAATTTGTGCACAGTAATCTTCTGCAAGTGATATTGGTTGACAAATTATCCTTGTCTTCAAATAGTAGTTATTGAATTTATGAGAGTGCTGTGCTCCATCAGTACTGCATGGAGAGAGATGAGAGAGAGAAAGAGAGATGACCTGTATTTTTGTTATCAAGATTCTTGTTAGGGAGAATCATCTTTCAATAAGTTTAGCTTATTGAGAAACCTCCAATAGGCAGTGATGCCTAGTAGAACCACTGTCAGAAACCAAGGTTCAAAACTGACCTTGGGTGCAGTCTGGTGAAGTTTACATGTTCTCCTTGTGGCTGTGCACGTTTTCTCTGGGAAAGATCTACACTACAAACACCTTTTTATAAAAGGCAGTTTGTGGAGGTATTTCCATTCTGTTCCCACTCCTCCCTCAAATTTGTGTGAAGTGAGAGGTGCCATCCACAAAGTGCACATTGAATGATTAAATGAAAATTTTAAATTTATATTAAATACCCCAATTAATCTACAACCTCGTTATGTTTTTTTGAAAGGTTGGAGGCAACCCACTCAGACCCAGGGAGAACATACCAACTCCTTATGGACAGCACTAGATTCATTGAGAGCATTGCACTAACCATTACACTAACCATAACTTGTTTTTGCCCACTAGCTGAAGCGGTTTCCAGGGTGTGACACAAGGAGCCAACAAGTGAGAGATTTAGGAGATGAGTGGGGTCTGGTGATGCCTACCATCCCCACCTTAGCGAGGCGTAGCTATCAGCATCAAAGGTACTCCCTCTCCTACAAGTGAGGGGGTGTTCCCAAGATCGTGTTATATGGCGAGCTCTCCACTGGCCACCGTGACAGAGGTGCACCAAAGAAGAGATACAAGGACTGCCTAAAGAAATCTCTTGGTGCCTCCCACATTGACCACCGCCAGTGGGCTGATATCGCCTCATCTTGGCGCCTCACAGTTCGGTGGGCAGCAACCTCCTTTGAAGAAGACCGCAGAGCCCACCTCACTGACAAAAGACAAAGGAGGAAAAACCCAACACTCAACCCCAACCAACCAATTTTCCCCTGCAACCACGTTTGCCTGTCCCGCATCGGATTTGTCAGCCACAATTGAGCCTGCAGCTGATGTGGACATTTACCCCCTCCATAAATCTTCGTCCGCGAAGCCAAGCCAAAGAGAGAGGTGATCATCCCAATGGCGGAACAGGCGGAAGAGGGGGCATCTCCAAATAGCTACAAAGGCAGATGAGGATGCCCAACAGTGGGTAAGGAGGCTTGCAAGCACACTGCAAGAACTGCCGTGGACCCACAACACTCAGGGCTTGTCTACCTAGCATGTGAAACCTGGATTCGGCAGACTGTGCGGAAGAAACCATCTCTAGTTCAACAGGCAGAAAGGCGATTCTCAGCAATGCGTCATGGAGCGCTAAGAAGGCACAGTGAGACACACACAGAACACTGCTGGCCATCCACTGCATCCTGACCTGTCTCCAGCCATCTTGACTATAGCTTGCCACTGGGTCCAGATGGGCAGGGATGAGAGAGCAAGGCTGACGACCTGCGCAACTCACCCTCACTTTAATCCAAGTCAAGCGCAAGTCATGGCTTCGAACCCAACGTGAAATTTTTGACGTTGAAGCCATGGTCATCTTTGACTATGAAGGATGAACAACAACAACAACAACTCTAACCACGCCACCCTTCAAAACTTCAAAACAAGAGTGGCATACTTTTTGTTGATCTTATCAAATGTCAACCCAGTTACCAGCTGAAAAGACTCATACTCAATTAAACATATAAATTTGAAAACAGTAATTTCTAAGTAGCTTTCGAGCCATGGAACATCACAGCATAGAAGCAGGCCCTTAAACCCTTCTAGACTGGGGTGAACTATTATTCTGCCGAGTTCCGATGACCTGCACCCAGTCCAGAGCTGTCCATACCTCTCCCGTGCATGCACCTTTGTAATTTTTGTAAATGTTAATATTGAGCTCACATTCTCCACTTCAGCTGGCAGCTTCTTCCACACTCCCACCATTCTCCACGTAAAGAAGTTCATCCTAATGTTCCTTTTAAACTTTTCCCCTTTCACCCTTAACCATCTAGTCCTTGTCTTACCTAACCTCGGTGGGGGGAAAAAATCCTCTGTCTACACCCCTCATAATTTTGTATACCTCTACCAAATCCCCCTCATTCTCTAGGGCACACATGTCAAACTTTGGCCCGCGATATAATTATATTTGGCCCGCAAGATCATTTCAAAAATGTCTTAGAGGTGGCCCACCCTGCAGCGAGAGCCGATGCTGTTTTTTGGTAATGTCACCCCCACCATCCTCCCCCTTCATTGCACATCCTTCCCCATTGTAACACGAGAAATTGTAACACGAGAAGTCTGTCGATGTCATCAGCCGGCAAGCCAGTTGGAAGGCTCCCCGCACAACCAGTCACTTCTCCCACCTGTCGAGCAGTGCGGCTGATGGGCGAGCGCCTGTGATTTCCTGTCGGTGCGATGGGCATGGCAGGCTGCGCACGGCCCCCGGGCAGCGTGAGCTCCGCGCGACTGGAACCAGATGGCCCTTCCACAGCACGAGCACACTTCTCTCGGTCGCCACGCCCTTCAGCACTTGCACCCGCGCGGACCACAGGGACGGCTGGTTTGGCCCTGCACGTGAAGGGAGAGATGGTGGCTGTCCGCAAAGGCTGATCGGCAGCGCGCTGGGCCTGAGTGGGTGGGTAAGCAGGGGTGGGCAGAGGGTGTAGGTGAGGAGTAATGGGCAGGGGAAGTTATGGTGGTTCGAGGGGCAGTTAGAGGGAGGGATGAGTAGAAGGAGGGGTGGATAAGGAAGAGGTAAAAGGGGAGCGGCAGGGCGAGTAGGGGAGGGGTGATTAGAGGGTGAGAGATGGGTAGAGGGAGGAACAGGTTGAGGGGAGAGGCAGTAGAGGGGCGAGTATAGGATGAGGTGGGTAGAGGCAGAGCAAGTGGAGTGAGGGGTGAGTAGAGGTTGGGTAAAGGACTGGTCAGGTAGAGGGATGGTGGGTCGAGGGTGAATAGAGGCCTAGAGCCTGAGGAGTGAGCAGGAAATGCTGAGTCCTGATGCAGGCCAAAATGGACACAGCCTGTGAATGCTGACTGCATCTCCACAGGGAACAAATATGTTTCCCTCAGGTCAAGCAAAGGGTGAACTTGAGCTACCTACTCCTGACCTGTAACATTATCCTCCTAAAGTTATATCCTAAAGTTTAACATTACCTATGTTGAAAGAAGAGAAAACATGCAGATGTTGTTGAAAATTTTCAATAAATATTTAGTTCGGCCCTCGACTTAGTCCAAGTTTTTAATTTTGGCCCTCCGTGAATTTGAGTTTGACACCCCTGCTCTAGGGAATAAAGCCCTGTTCAACCTTTCCCTGTAATGCAGCTCCTCATGTCCTGGGAACATCCTTCTTCTCTGCACTCTTTCAATCTTATTGCTATCTTCCCTGTAGTTAGGTGACAAAAACTGCACACAACATGATATTTTATATGAAATGGGCAGGAAATACTGTTTAAAGGGAGGAACAAGCGGAGAATTAAAAAAAAACTCAACAAGATATCCAGTTTGGAATTAACATAATGAAATCCACTTTTATTCCTGTTATGACCAACTATGAAAAATTGTTTCAGAGTTCACCGTGAACCAGTTAAAATGTCAGCCAGTCAGTCCATTAAATCTGTAGCAAACTTCTGCTGGAAGGAAGAACCCTCATCAACCCCACCTCTAACCGCACCCCCTCTCTCCACCGAGTCGGTTTAGCAAGTTTTCGATGTAATGTCCTTTGAAGGAAGTTGTTCCTTTCCAAATGTCTGCAGCAAAAGGATCAACATCCCTTCTGTCCCATTCACTGGATCATGGATTAGAATCCAGATCTCTCCCGTAACTCTGATACCTATTTATAACATTTTATATTTCTTTTGTGTTAATCATTTTTTATAAAGCATAAAGAAAAGTTGTCATCAAACCATAACATGCAAGGGCTGCAAAGACACTTAACCTGAAATGAAAAACCGGTTAACTTCAAATATTATTCATCTACAAAGCCATTTCCAATGCAAAGTCTCCCGATGAGTGCAAATCTATTATTACATTTCAAAAGAAAAATCGTGAGCCTTTTAGGTCATCAAAGCAAAACACTCTCTTGACCCTGCCCTGCAATTTTTCAAATCAGCAAGTTCCTAATATCCTTTGTAGGGAAGCAATAGAGTGGACCAGGTGCTAATGTACTGTAACAAAGACTTTACTTGACGTGAACTGGGCAATTCCCATCACTTTTTCGTT
The DNA here is from genome assembly GCF_036971445.1 of Narcine bancroftii. Lineage (NCBI taxonomy): Eukaryota > Metazoa > Chordata > Chondrichthyes > Torpediniformes > Narcinidae > Narcine > Narcine bancroftii. The sequence goes on along the minus strand of NC_091474.1, from coordinate 20,075,324 downwards.
GCTGTTAGCTCCAGTTAGTAGGGGCTATGGAACTGAGTACCAATTCGAGCAAACAGTCCCAGATGGCAGATTATGAAGAAAAGTGGATAAGGTGTAGATGGGATTGCAGATTATTGCCAATTGCTTCAGACATGTTAATTTGCTCAAGTGTCAACAAATGTTTCATCCTAATTGCAAACAGAGCAGGACAAGTTTTTAAACCGGTCACATTAAGCAGCTGGACTCTCTGGTACATTTCAAACTGTTAATTATTAACAAAGGGCTGGCTGTTTGTTAACCATGAAAATTTAACCAGCCTTTGGATATCAGCAAGCGGCTGTCCAGAGGGGCTCAATCGGCAATGTAAGTATATCACTAAATTGGTACCAGTCGGTTTACAACAGAGGCTCAGCAGCAAGCATGACTTGAAAAGAAAAAAAAGCTATCACCTTCAACTCTGTTCCATTTTTCACTGAACCATGAATCTCTTGTAATGTCTCAACCTCAGCAGCCTTGCTCACTACAACCTGTTAGCCTCACATTGAAGTAAAATAAATCACCAGGCATTCATTCACCGGTCCAACACAGAGAACCACAGGATCAACTAGTTCTCATTTATTTCTACCAAATTATGTTAATTGCAGCAAATAATATTAATCCCTGAAATGGGTGTGGGTAATTTCAGGCTGAATGAAAGAGCTGGAAATGATAGTGGGCTTGCATTGGGAGTGACTTGTCCTTAGAGTTGGATATTAATGGCCACTTCAGTGGTGCCCCCAAATCACTGCACCTAATTTAATCCTCTGTAAATTTTCATATGTTTGCCTGGAATCATATAATAGTCTGTTAGTCAGAGAATGAAGGATAAGAACATGGGGCAACAAGCAGGCCTAATGAAATTGTGGTTAGTGGGATGAAAGATACAGGAGACTGGGACTCCTTCGGGTGGGAAGATTGATGTGTAAAGCTGTATCATGAGGCTTTAGTACGTGGAAATTAGAATAATACCACAGGAATATGCTCTTCACCCCCAATGTCTATGCTAATAATGATACCACTTTAAATGGTGTGCACATGGTCGAATACTCTCCATCACCTGCCTATTCACGTGTCTGTCTTAATGTCTCTTCAACATCGCTATCAGATATGCTTCCATCTCCACTTCCTCTGGAGGCACATTCCAGACACCTACCACTCTCGACGTAAAAACAAATGTCTTTTTGATCTCTTTTAAACTTTCCTCTTTTCACCTTAGGGTTCCCACTCCAGAGTCACACAGGGGTTTCCAGCCAGAAAGTGTGGTTAAGAACAAAAAGCAGGGAGTTCTGGTGCCATGAGGGAGAGGAGCTGCAAAGGACTAAAAGTCTTCCGTTTCAGGAATCCCAATGCATCATTACATTACTAGTGTGCCAGGAGTGTCAATAAAGGGTTCCTCCAGGACAATGTAGTCTAAAATCTTTCTGAAATGCCTTAAGAAAAGTGATGTGTGGGGAATCCCAGGTTGTGCTACTGATGCAAAACAAAAATCACAGAGGACAGACATGGGTGATGTGTCAGGGAGTGGCAGGTTCGAACCGGCAGAATGTGCAAAATGTCCTGGAAGGGCTGTTAGCACCTTTCCCTTTAGATTAAGCTGATTTTGAATTTCAGCAAATTAGGGGGAAGATAAAACATGATACAATCACATGTTCATCAAAAATATTCGGAAGGCCATCAATGTTAACAAAGACAATGGAAGTTCAAGGGAAGCATCTTAGCAACCGAGTATTAATTTGGACAGACACTTTAAGTCATGATGTTTAGTTGATTGAGTTAATTGTATCATTTTAACATCAGAATTTTACATCCCATTGCCCATACAATTCTACCAGTGAATCATTAATCCTTATTTAAAACATTCCAAAGTGATTGACGCTAAATGCTAAAACTTGCAATTCAATGAGGAAAAGCTTATTTTCTTTTCCAGTCGACTGTTAATCCCCGACTGTAATTTCCTCACCTTTGTCCATTCAATTTACTAGCTTTAAATTTTTTTTTAATTTAAATTTTCAATTTAAATTTTGTCATACAGCACGGAAACAAGGCATTTCGGCCCACAAGTCTGTTACACCCCCAGTACACTTTTGAAAAGGTGGGGCGAAACTGGAGCCCCCAGGGGAGAACGCACAAACTCCTTACAGACAGCACGGGATTTGTCTTTGTCAAGATATTGCACTAAGCACTACGTCAATCATGCCCCTTGCTGGAGTTACTTAAAATTATAGAGTCACCGAGCAGAATGAGCGGCCTCAATGACTATTGCCCAGTAGCACTCACATCTGCTGTAATAAAATACTTTGAGAGGTTGGTCATGGCCAGGATAAACTCTTATCTAAGTAAAGAACCTGGATACACTACAATTTGCCTACCACTACAACGTTCCACAGCAGAGGCAATCTAGCCCTAGATCATCTGGACAACTGCAACATGTACATCAAGCTGCTTTTCATTGATTGCAGCTCAACTATCATTCCTTCATTACTGGTCAGCGAGCTCCAAAGTCTGGGCCTCTGCAGCTCCCTCATCAGAGGGCCACAGTCGTTGTGAATCAGTAACAACATGTCCTCTTCGCTGACAATCAATACAGGCACACCTTAAGGAAGTGTGCTTAGCCCACTGCTCTACTCTCCTTACACCCATGACTCTGAGGCTAGGCACAACTCAAATGCCATCTAAAAATTTGTTGACAGAATCACAGAGAGCAATGAGTAGGAGTACAGGAGTGAGAGAGATCAGCTATTTGAGTGGTGTCACAACAACAACCTTGCCCTCGGCATCAGCAAAACTTAGGAAATGATAGAGGATTTCAAGAAGGGGAAACCAGAAGAAGATAAATCAGTCCTCATCGAGGAGTCAAAAGTGGAAAAGGTAAAGAACTTCAAATTTCTAGGTGTCAACATCTCTGAAGACCTATCCTGCGACCATCACGCCGATGGAATCATGAATAAGACTTGCCAGTGGCTATATATTGTTAGGAATTTGAGGAGCTTTAGTATGTCACCAAAGACTCTTGCAAATTTCTACAGGTATACCCTGGCATCACTGTCTGGTACGGAGGTGCCAATGCACAGGACAGGAAAGGGCTACAGAGAAATATGAACTCCGCCAGCTCCTTCATGAGCATTAATCTTCACTCCATTAAGAACATTTACAAGAGGTGGTATCTCAAAAAAGCAGCCACTATCACCAGGCCATGCTCTCTTCTCACTGCTACCATCAGGAAGGAGATACAGGAACCTGAAGACAAACACCCAGTGGGACAAAAATCAGCTTCTTCCCCTCCACCATCAGATTTCTGAATGGATAATGAACCACAGACACTACCTCAACCTTTTTTTCCCCTTTTCTCTTGCACTAATTAAGTTTAAATACATCTTGGCGCCTCACAGTTTGGCGGGCAGCAACCTCCTTTGAAGAAGACCGCAGAGCCCACCTCACTGACAAAAGGCAAAGGAGGAAAAACCCAACACCCAACCCCAACCCACCAATTTTCCCCTGGAACCGCTGCAACCGTGTCTGGCTGTCCCGCATCGGACTTGTCAGCCACAAACGAGCCTGCAGCTGACGTGGACTTTTTACCCCCTCCATAAATCTTCGTCCGCGAAGCCAAGCCAAAGAAGAATTAAGTTTAAATACTATACTTATGGAAATGCAATTTATAGCAAGTTTGGCACCTAAATTGCACAAAACTGCTGCTGCAAAGCAATGAATTTCGTGACATGTCTTCATGACAATAAACCTAATTCTGAGCACAGAAGCAGGTCCTTCAGCCCTCCGCTTCCATGCTGGCCAAGAAAAACTTATCTATTCTAACCCCGTTTACAAACACTGAGTAATTCAAGTGCTCTTCCAGAGACTTGGCTTGAGGACCTACACTCCAGGTGAAAAAACAAAATCCTCTTCTAAGTTCAATTTTAATGCCACATGTACCGAGGTTCAGAGAGAACATTTGTTTTGGAAGCAATCCAGCTGATCAACCCATTCATAGTACAGTAAGTGAAACACAGCACAAAGTGCAGATTTACAGTTAGACCTGAGCAAATCCCCTCTAAGCATAAACCTATGATCTTTAGTTGTCGACATTAGAGGGGAAAGCTTCTTTCCCCTTCAGAATAAGATATGCCTCCATTAGGTTCAGATTCAGATTACAGATTTATTGTCAGAGAATGTACACACAATCCTGAGATACATTTTCCTGCAGACGAGGCAAAATTGCCACTTATTGGTGGTGAAAAAAACTTGTACACAACGTACACATGTAAACAAATAAATAAATGTAAACAAACTGTGTGCAATATGGAGAGCAAAAAAAAAATCAATAACGTCCAAAAATAAGAGTCCTTAAATGTTCCTGTGGTCAAATCGAACATTAGCACCACCCCCCCCCCACCCCAGCTTTCTCCACCCCATAGAAAGCAAACATGCAACCTCTCTAGTCTTTTCTCGTAATGAAACTGCAGCATTCAGACGACATCCTGCTGAACCACTTCCACATCATCTCCAATACAATCACATCCTTCCACATCTGGTGACCAGAACAGCACATTACCCTCCAGCTGTGACTGAACCAAAGTTTGATTAAAGTGTACCCCATGATTCTATATTCTTATACTCTGCAGTTTGGCTGATGAAGACCAGCATTCTGCATGACTTCTAGCTATGTTGCCACTTTTAGGATTCTGTGGACATGCATGCTAAGATCTTTCTGCTTCTCAATACTTGTGAGTGCTCTACCATTCTTGGTACGCATCCTACTCTTGTTGACCCCGCAAAATGCATATCCATGTGGAGACCATAATTAAATTCCATCTGCCATTGCACCACCTAGCTGATCAATATTCTGTCATCCTCCTCACTGTCAACAACAGAGCCAGATTGTAATGTCAGCAACTTTATACTAAAACAGGAAAATAGGGCCTCCTCCGTCTAGGGCACAAAAATGTGAGGATGAAATTCCTTCTGTGCTATCTTTCTCATAACAGCCTCGAGATTAAATTTGTTTATGCTCTATTTTAATACTATTTAAAAGAAAAAGGAGTGAAACACTAATAAACGGCACCTCTATGACATTAATAAGAATCTCCCTAACCAGTGGGTCAGACATAATCTTTAGGGGAATTTAGATATTTAAGAGACAACAGGATTTCGACTATGAAGAGCATCTGGTGTGGCTAATTAAATATTTCACTCCCCGGCCGTGGGATCAGGGATATGTGCTGATTTCTCCCAGACGTCATGCAGTGGTTAGGGGCCAATTGTGGCACAACTGCTGTTAGTTTGGTATGGATCTGCTCATGGCCTTAATCCATAAATCCTAATTTAGAGGGAGTAGGAAGCAATTAGTCTTTAGCTGTAGATTTCACAGCACACTGCAGCTACCATCACATGCCTATAATTAGCTCTAGGGAGGGCACCCAATCATTGCCTCAGCTTTATTTCCAGCCACCTGGCGCAGCTCACAGACCACTATCCTCCTCAATAGCATTAGCCAAGTGGAATGCTAAGAGGGTTCATTTCTGTCAATTCATGACCGTCTCCTGGTGTGTGTTGGGGCAGGAGGAAAAGGTGCATTAAATTGTGGCAAATGTCGCGGTGGGGCTTCACTCTGGAGGGTCAGTTACTGCGCTCTGATGCTGGCTTTGAGTGACTTACCTTCAAATGTTGTACAGATCCAGGGTTTTATCCTTGAAACTGCTAACAACAAGCTTGTGGTAGCTGCATCTTTCAGAATGTTTAAGCAATGTACTTAGGGAAATCAACTGTAAACCGGATAATAAACAGAGTGAAACACATAAGCCTGCAGATGCTGTGATTGTAGTAAAAACACACAGAAATGCAGGAGGAGCTCAGCAGGTCTCACAGTATCCACAGGAGGTCAAGATCATTTCTGTCTCTTTTTCCAAAAGATACTGGTACCGGGACCTGAAGAGGGTGCACAAAATCAGTGAACCGGTGCGGACTCGAAAGGCCAACATGGCCTGTTTCCGCTCCGTAAATGGTTATATGGTTATATATTATTGCCGTTTCATGCCTGAGCCCTTCTTCAAGGTATAAGCAAAGGACAAGAAGGTGTCAGAATAAATACTGAACAACGGCAGGGGGAGTAGTTCAGACCAACCAATCAATTCTAAGAGCACCTCTTAACATATCCAATAATACATTTTGTTGGTCTTGAATCCTCCCCCTCCTATTCTTCAGTCTTAATTCAGATGCCTGCCTGATTTTTGTTTATACCTTGAAGAAGGACTCAGGCATGAAACGTTGGTAATATATCTCTACCTCTATGGATGCTGTGAGACTGGCTGAGTTCCTCCAGCATTTCTGTGTGCTTTTACAGGATAATAAACATCCCTTGGACACTGAATCAACAGAGCAGAAAGGACAGTTCACTATTATTATTAAAGATAAAGTAGCGTTCCTCATTTGACTTCAGATTTATTGTTAAGAGTACATAAATGACATCACATACAACCCTGAGATTCTTCTTCATCCAGGTGAGAATCACCACTTATTGCTATTGCAAAAAAAAACAGTACACAGCTTATACATCTAAACAAAGAATTGTAAACAGATAATGAATGTAAACAAACAGAGAAAATTAATAAAGTGCACAACTAAGAGTCCTTATCCGAATCTCTAATTGCATTTATTGTCGAGGCATCTGATGGTGGAGGGGGTAGCAGCTGTTCCTGAACTTGGTGGTGTGAGTCTTGTGGCACTAATACCTCTTTCCTGACGGCAGCAGTGAGAACAGAGCGTGTGCCGGGGGTTGAAGATATTTGATTATTGCTGCTGCTCTCCGATGGTAACGTCCCCTGTAGATATTCTCAATTGTGGGGAAGGTTTTGCCTATGATATCCTGGGCTGCGACCACTAACTTTTGCAGGGCTTTCCACTAGAGGTATTAGTGACCCCCTACCAGACAGTGATGCAGCTGGTTAGCATACTTTCCACCACACACCTGTGGAAATTTGTTTCACTTGAAGTTGGATCCTGGTTTGTTACTGATGAAAAAAAAATCAATCTATCATAACATGGTTATATAGGGAACTGATCTGCCAGACTTTCAGTCTTGTTACCAAATTGTAGCATATATTAAGAGCATCTTTAAGCACTAAACTGTACCATGTTGTGTGGCCTTTGATACATTGTTGTACCAGAAACCATTCTAGCTGCGAGATAATGCCTTCATCAAAATAGATTTTGATATTAAATTTACTTTGCTTGTTTGCTTCAGTAGACATCAGATGGATGCAGGAATGATGTTCCTCCTGGATGGGGCATTCAGAACCAAGTGTCACAAACTCAAAATAAGGTGACAGCCATTGGGATAGAAATGGAAGAATTTACACCCAGAAGGTGGCGAATCTTTTGAATTCAAAATCAGAATCAGAATTTATTGCCGTGAACGTGCCATGAAATTTGTTATTTTTCAACAGCATTACCAGTGCAAATATTGCTCTAAATTACATTTCAAAAGAAATAAATCGTGCAAGAAAATAGGTTTTATTTGCACTACCAATAAGTGGTATTTCTGCCTTGCCAGCAGGAAAAAAGAATCTCAGAGTTGTATGTGATGTCATGTATGTTCTCTGTCTACAAATCTGAAATCTGAATCTGACTAAAGATGCTGGGAACTTGAGCAACAATCTGCTGGAGGTCAAGTGGTTCAGTGGGAGAAAGAATTGTCGACATTTTGGGTTCCAGCCCAAAATGACGACCATTCTTTTTCTCCCACTGACACTGCCCAACCCACAGTGATCCTCCATCAAAATGTTTGTGACATCATTTTAGATCAAATCCAATGCCAAATTGAAATTTGGATAATGTGAATCAGTTGAAAAGATCCTTCTCATCTATAATTCTCGACTGGGTTGTGGGATTAAGCATGCATGTAGATCTAGGAGTTGTGGTGAGGTTAAGAAGTACAGATGTTCTTGGGCCATGATCTGTAGAAAGGGGTCATTTGCAATGTTAGGATAGTACAGGGAAGGAGGCGTTTGGTTTCCTCTCACAGTTAAAAATATTCCATGTAAAGTTTCAGTAAAATTCCCAGGAGACCTACTTGAATTTGTTTTTGAAAGTAAAGCTTGCCATGATCTGGAGCTATATTCCTCGTGCAATTGAACTTCTGTTGAGCGATCTTACAAACTTTCAACTTTAATGGACCTGGGATTAGAACAAAATCTGGCCCCATAATTACAGTGCTAATTTTAAAATGAACCGCTCCTGATATTTAAGTATCTTTGGGAGGAGGATTATACACTAACGAGTCAACTCTTTCATCACCATTAAGATGTCTGTGATGTATTAATTTGAATCATAGCAATTTAATTCAAACTGTTGAACAACAACCTGAGTCTCACAATGTGGCCAAGACAAAGGAGATGATTGTGGACTTCAGGAGGACAAAGATCGACCTTTTTCCACTACCCATCTGGAGTTCCACCATAAGGTCATTTTATAATGGGGACAAAAAAAAAATGTAAAGGCAGATATTCTCCGCCTCTACAACTATTCAACTACCTTTATAAAAGCGCTGGTGGCAGATGCTACATGTGAACTTCGACCTATCCGGGAGAGTCATCTCACAGGTGAAGCCAGTCGCTCCTCCTCGTTCTATAAAGGCAATGCAGCTAAATGCGCCTGCTTAAGAGAAGGCTGATGATGCCAACAACACATGACCCAGGAGCCACCGCCATGGTTCCCATGGCGATTGGTACTAGGGTGAGGGCTCCCTCCTGCCACCCGGAAATGTCCTCTTCCCATTCCCCCTCCACCCCTCGCTCCTTCACCAAGGAGCCGGAGAGAGCGGGAATAAATGTGCATGGTGAGGGGGGGTGGAGGGAGTCTGGCCTGAAGAGCATGCAGGCTCTGCATGGGGGGGAAGGAGAGTGGGAGTCCTCTGATTCGCCGGGGCTAGAGGGCGAAGAGACCTGGGTGCTGAGCTCCACAGCCTGGGAGGAAAGAGAAGCGATGTTGAGGAATGGACACAAAGAAACAGAGCTGGGGAGTCCGATGGATGAGAGAGGGGAGCGAAGAGCCGGTTTCGGCATGCCAGAGGGGCAGTGCCGAGCAGAAGAGCGGGAACAAGGAGCTTCAGATTTTATAACACGAACCTCTTTTTTCTTTAATGCAGGATTAAAGGCCGTCTTTGTTACCCATAATCCCCTACACAGCTGGAACTGCTCTGCATTTCCCAGAGCAGTTCCGGCTGCATGGGGGATTATGGGGAACAAAGACACCCATTGCTCGGCATGCATGTTTGGCCTCACAGCACTAGTGCATCACTTTCCCCACCTCCATCAGCTCCAAAGGACGGCTCCCGATGCCACTCTCTATAAAACCAACGCTGGAGCACCCTTACAGGCCTTCTTCATAAAATGGTAAATCCAATGGAGCCAGTGTCAATGCAAGATTGCTCCATAAAAACACCTATAGAGAGAGTGGAAAGCACAAAGTTCCTTTGTCTTCACAACACCTCCTCATTAGTCAGGAGGGGACAGCAGCGCCTGATCTTCTTCAGGAGTTTGAGGAGGGCAAACAGTGTACTTTATATAGCAAATAAGGATACTGTGCATAACCAATGTTGATATCTTGATGAAGGGCTCAAGCCCAAAATGTACAGTATCTTTATCTTTGTTCTATACACTCTTTGACCTGCTGAGTTTTCCCAGCATTGTGTTTTTACTTAGATGATCCGAATGTATTCTCTCTTTAGAGCAGAAAGAGTTCTCAATGGCTTCCTAGCAAATTTTCCCCCAACAAATTTTAAGAAAAAAGAATAATTGTAATATCTTGCTGTGTACAAATCAAAGGCCACGTTTCATCACACTTCAAAAGTAGCCCCCATCCAAAGTTTCCTTGTCTGTAAAGTGCTTTGTGAAATTGCAGACTTTAAAGATATAATAGAGATCAGCCAAGATTTATACAATCCAGTGAGAAAATTGACATTTTCTTTATGCTTTTGGCTGAGCAATAAATGTTTTCTCTGCATAATTATTTGATTATGAAAATTAAAACAAAAAGGCAGAGATTTTAACTCTGATATTAAGAGCTGACAAAACACCACCAAGGTGAGCTTTTAAATGACCTAGAAAATTCCCCACTATCTCACCAACAAAACTAGAAATCACTTCAGTTGCACAGCTATATTTAAATAGCCAGTGACTGTAGATTATGATGTCACATTAATTGTACCATAAAAGTGTGTTCAATGCTAAAAGTTAAACAGCCGAGTAAAAGAAAAAAAAATTAATCGCTGAAGGGATGATTTTTGTATGAGTGCCAAATTGTTTGGAAACTCGAGACTAATGCAAGTGTGTTGGAAATAATCTTAGTGTTAAGAATCTGGATAAGCTCTTAACCAGACTGCAGTCTGTACCATAAAGGAGGTCACAATGGGAGTAAGTAACCTTCCACTAATGTTAGCAGTGAATGATTGAATGATTTTTCACAGAAGTCAACGTGTGGTCTATCTACAATGGAGCTCCACTCTTGGTCACAGCCCAAAAACGCAACATAAGACATTTTGCAGGGAAAGTAACAAAAACAAGGTTCTAAGCCAAATATTTGATTTTCATCTACTGCTGGAGAGAGAGGGACAGAGAGAGGGAGAGAATGAGAGAGCAATTCTCACAACACCCAACTTTATTTGGATAGATTGAGCTAGACTGGAAGAACTAATGGGATTTAGTTTCCTATAAGATTCAACACTCAGATCATGTGGTCAATTCAATCCTTAATGACTGGCTTCCAAACCACTACACTGAAAATTCTTCTCAATTTTTCAATGTCTTTCATGGTTTTGGGTCATCTCAAACCAGTATGTATCTGAAAAGCAGGCCCTTCAGTGGAGTTTCTGTGAGAGCACATGCCAACATGGTAGGCAATTTATGGATTTTTAAACCTTACAAAAGATAGAGATATTAATAATCATACTATTTACTTTTTTCTCAGTCCTTCTGGTAGAACAAATAGAGAATTCAAACCATGCTCCTAACCTATGTATTATATGGAGATACCACCCTGGACTACATGCAGACATTCTGACCTTCTCCCTCAGAGGTGACTTGCCGTCATTTTTCATCTTGCTAACGTTCCAGACCTATGGAGTCTGCGATGGATGACCAGAAAACTCTGCTATAGGAGGGCTAGGTGCTAATTTGGATGCGCAAGAGGGTGGAAGAGATTTGAAACCCCAGTTTCTTCACAAATGTTTCTTCTCTATGTTGATTAGTGATGGAAAATGGATTTCCAGGAGTTGAAGAGCATTCCAGCTATTCAAGGAGGCTTTGAGAAGATACTTAAACTTTCACATAAAGGCTTAATATCCTTTATTTAAAATGAAATCGCTGACACATTTGCTTGGGAACAGGATTTAAATGCGTCGATATCAAACGAGATCTGGGATTCAATTTTTAGGTTAGTCAATACTAAGTCGTTATGTGCCGCCATTGCTTATTACAATTAAAGATTGTACACAGGGCCCATATTTCCAAACCCAAATAATCTTGTATTTATCCAGAGGTAAACTCGTGTTACAATAAATGCAAAAGAGATGAGGCCTCTTTACTTCACATGTTTTGGTCCTGTCCAAGTCTTGAAAAGTAGTGGAAAGATTTGCCAAAGTTTATCTTTAATCTTGGATAAAAAGTTAGAACCAAGTCCTTTGGTAGCTCTTTTCAGTATAAATGGAGAAGACAATGTTTTGTTGACTCCAAATAAATGTTATATCTTGGCTTTTACTTCTCTTTGGCTTGTGGTGCTGGACTAACACAGGTGGAGGGCACGGTCCTGTCTACTCATGCTCAGTGGCTAAAAGATGTTAAGTTTTGTTTAAGTTTAGAAAAGATTCAATATTCAATCAATAATTCTAGCATATGATTCTAAACATTGTGGGGACTACTTTTGAATTATTATCACAATCTTTAGATATTTTTTATAATCTGACATTTGTTGGCTTTTTTTCCATTCACTTTTAGGAGCGAAGTTTATTCCTGTTTCTTTCTGCGATGCAACATTGTTAGGGGGATGGGGTTTTGATTAACATTTGATTCTTGATTTTTTTTTCTTTGTATGTTTATTTTTGCTATGATGCAATATGTTGCTTTGTGTAACTTCTTACATGTATTCCATATAAACCACGTACTGGCTTGATTTTTTATGTATAAAATCAATAAAAAATTTTTAAAAGAAGAAGGATGCTTGGTGTGTTTTGATAATCTAGTTTAGAGTATTGGAACTCATGTGATCTTGCCCACACATGAGTGCTGGATGCATGCAAATAAATCCTCAGTGTCAACCTGGGAGAGGAAGTAACATTTGTTCACTTGTCCCAGGGGTTCCCAACCTGGGGTTCATGTACATTTGCACCTTTCAGGGGCTACATTGGGTCTGAGAGAATAACCACTACTGTACAATACATGGTGTTGTAACCTGCAGTCAGATTGCACAATGTCGTGCTTTTTTTTTAATCCTTAATTTTTAAGGGTACACGGGAACCTATAAAAATGCCCAAGAGGCACAGAGGAACAAAAAGGTTGGGAACCCCCGACTTATCCTGTCAAAGCATTTGGAGGATTTTATAGAGAGAAAGTTGGTGACACCATATCAGTGCTTTGTGTGCTTGAGGTAAAAAGTTCACGTCTCATAAGTGCACAAAAAAAACAGGGATCACTTAAATTAATGTCCATTATTGACCAACTTGAAGTCGAATGACCTCCTTCTGCTGCATAAGTGGTTATGACTGCTGCCCTTGGCCTCTGTATTTTTAAGTTAAAAATGTAGGTATGCAGTACAGTAACAGGCACTTCCTGCACACAAGCCCCTGCTGCCCGAATACCCCAATTAAACTACAACTCCCCCCCCCAAGCATTTTTTTGAAGGGTGGGAGGAAATTGGAGGACCTGGAGGAAACCCTCACAGACACAGGGAGAACGTACCAACTCCTTTCAGACAGTGCTGTATTTAAACCCAGGTCACTGGCGCTGTAATAGCATTGCGCTATTTGCTTCACTAACCTCGCCGCTCTCCGCTATGTTAACCACGCCCACTTCTTGCTGAGGAGGCAAACTTCTGGAATTCTCTTCTCCGGAGAGTGGTAGAAGCCAGACTTTTGGGAATATTTTGAAATATCAGGGAGTTGAGAGCAATAAGGAAAGTCAAGACAGAACTGAGTGGCAAACTTGCTGCTATTTTCTAGTGTTCTTATGCTCGTATAATTTTGCAGAAGTACTACGCTAATGTTCGCGCACAACAGCCTTGGCGTGTCAGTTTATCTGGAGTGTAATTTGAACCTCAACCTCTTGACTCAGAACCAAGAGTGTAATCAACGAAGCCACAGCTGCAATGTAATTGGGGAGAAGGAGTAGCCAGCTGTGTTGAAACCAACAAGGGAATGTTTGATGGTGAAAATGTTCCATTCTTAATTATTCAAAGACCTCACCTGGATAAGCAAAAACAATCTTAAACTCAAGTAATAAAGCAGTCCAGCATGCTAAATTCACTGCCCAAAGGACCCTAACAATATATTCACTCTTACCCTCTTATTAAAGAATTCAACATCTGGCGTGGATTGATTAAATTTTCAGTTTTTGGAACCTTATTTGAATTTCAAGCATGTTTTAATCACCAAAGAATCAGATTCTCATTTAGGCAGGGAACTCTTAGATCAGAGTGTGTTATTTGAAATTACCAAAGCCCTGATGACAGGGGTTCTTAACCTTTTTCTTTCCACTCACATACCACTTTAAGTAATCCCTAGGCCATAGGTGCTCTGTGATTAGTATGGGATTGCTTAAGGTGGTGTGTGAGTGGGAAGGGAAGGTTGAGAATCACTGCTCTAGACCAAATTGTTAGTGAAGTATTTTGCTTGAGAAAAATCGCCATTGGCCCAGTTCCTTTGGAGTTGTGAAACTGTGCACATAACGAGTCAATTAGGTACAATTAAAACAGTGGTTTTCAACCTTTTTCTTTCCACCCACATTCCACCTTAAGTAATCCCTTACTAATCACAGAGCACCTATGGCATAGGGAATACTTAAAGTGGTATGTGAGTGGAAAGAAAAAGGTTGGGAAACACTGCAATAAAACAATTAGTGGTATGGTGTCAGGACTCTCCCTCAAAGCCAGCAAAAAGAAATAACTGGTCATCAACTTCAGGAAGTGGAATAGAACACATGCCCCTGTCTGTATTAATGGTACTAAGAAGAAGATGGGTGAGAGCTTTAAATTCTTCAGCATAAATATTAATAATTTGCCTTACTCCAACCACGGTGATGCTATGGCTATGAAACTGCATCATTTAGGGTGTTTAGACTGCAGGCATGGCATAATCAACAAAATTTGCCGTTACATGGGCAATCTAAAAAGGAAAGTGCAGGAATTTTTAGTCAATTCCTGCTCTGCGATTTATCCTGCAGGACCTCTACTACTTTTCGGGGGAAGCCTGCAGTCTAAATCACACCGCAAAACTCACCTCATGAATTTGGCGTCCAGCTGATGACTTAGGCCATGCTGCTCCACGTAAAAGCACTGGGACTAACGCGCGCAGGAACTTAAGGCGTGCAGTGTAAACAACCACAAGGTGAGTAATGTTAAATTATTCACAGATTTTTCCAACATTGCTGTCTGAAAAAACATTAAAGCCTCTGCTTCAGAAGGCTAAGGAAATTCGGCATGTCCCCACTGGTTTGCACAAATTTTAAGGGATGCACTGTGGAAAGTATCTCTCCTAGACATATCATATCTGAGCAAGAAGAAAATGCAGATAGCTGTGAATGCAGCACAGGCTATCACACAAACCAATCTCACCTCCACTAACTCCATCTGCACTTCCTGCTGCTTCGGTGGAGGGGGGGGGGGGGAGGGGGGGAAGCAGCTAACATAACAAAGGACCCATTCCACCTGGGTCACACTTTCTTCTCACCTCTCCTGTGAGGCATAAGATTTGCAAGAGTTTGTAAACATGCATCACCAATTCAAGGTCAGTTTTTCTCTTGCAGTTCTCAAATTCTTAAATTAACCTTTTATGTTAAAGATGATTCCTTAATATCTCAACCTCATTTCGGCATTACATTTATCTGCATGTTCTCTGTAAAACTATATTCTGCACTTTTGGGGTTTTTTGTACTTATGCACTTCTGTTCGGGGAGAATATTCTCGGCGACACTAGGTATTATTCTATTTAGGAGAATCCTAGCGAAGATTTTGCCTGCAATGGAGAGCAGCGTGATTCCCCTGTAGTTTGAGCAGACTGATTTCTCGCCTTTGTTTTTGTACAGGGTGATGATGATGGCATCACGAAGGTCCTGAGGCAGTTTACCTTGGTCCCAACAAAGCTTGAAAAACTCATGCAGTTTGACATGCAGAGTTTTGCCGCCAGCCTTCCAGACATCTGGGGGGGATTCCATCCATACCTGCTGCTTTGCCACTTTTCAGTTGTTCAATTGCCTTATATGTCTCATCCTGGGTGAGGACCTCATCCAGCTCTAGCCTTAGGGGCTGTTGAGGGAGCTGGAGCAGGGCGGAATCTTGGACTGAGCGGCTTTCGCGCAAACAGAGGAACTACTGACATAGTCTTTGCCCTCAGACAGCTCCAAGAAAAGTGCAGAGAACAAAACAAAGGACTCTACATCACCTTTGTTGACCTCACCAAAGCCTTCGACACCGTGAGCAGGAAAGGGCAAATACTAGAGTGCATCAGATGCCCCCCAAAGTTCCTCAACATGGTTATCCAACTGCACGAAAACCAACAAGGTCGGGTCAGATACAGCAATGAGCTCTCTGAACCCTTCTCCATTAACAATGGTGTGAAGCAAGGCTGTGTTCTCGCACCAACCCTCTTTTCAATCTTATTCAGCATGATGCTGAACCAAGCCATAAAAGACCTAAACAATGAAGACGCTGTTTACATCCGGTACCGCACGGATGGCAGTCTCTTCAATCTGAGGCGCCTGCAAGCTCACACCAAGACACAAGAGAAACTTGTCCGTGAACTACTCTTTGCAGACGATGCCGCTTTAGTTGCCCATTCAGAGCCAGCTCTTCAGCGCTTGACGTCCTGTTTTGCGGAACCTGCCAAAATGTTTGGCCTGGAAGTCAGCCTGAAGAAAACGGAGGTCCTCCATCAGCCAGCTCCCCACCATGACCACCAGCCCCCCCACATCTCCATCGGGCACACAAAACTCAAAACGGTCAACCAGTTTACCTATCTCGGCTGCACCATTTCATCAGATGCAAGGATCGACAATGAGATAGACAACAGACTCGCCAAGGCAAATAGCGCCTTTGGAAGACTACACAAAAGAGTCTGGAAAAACAACCAACTGAAAAACCTCACAAAGATAAGCGTATACAGAGCCGTTGTCATACCCACACTCCTGTTCGGCTCCGAATCATGGGTCCTCTACCGGCATCACCTACGGCTCCTAGAACGCTTCCACCAGCGTTGTCTCCGCTCCATCCTCAACATTCATTGGAGCGACTTCATCCCTAACGTCGAAGTACTCGAGATGGCAGAGGCCGACAGCATCGAGTCCACGCTGCTGAAGATCCAGCTGCGCTGGGTAGGTCACGTCTCCAGAATGGAGGACCATCGCCTTCCCAAGATCGTGTTATATGGTGAGCTCTCCACTGGCCACCGTGACAGAGGTGCACCAAAGAAGAGGTACAAGGACTGCCTAAAGAAATCTCTTGGTGCCTGCCACATTGACCACTGCCAGTGGGCTGATATCGCCTCAAACTGTGCATCTTGGCGCCTCACAGTTCGGCGGGCAGCAACCTCCTTTGAAGAAGACCGCAGAGCCCACCTCACTGACAAAAGACAAAGGAGGAAAAACCCAACACCCAACCCCAACCAACCAATTTTCCCCTGCAACCGCTGCAACCGTGTCTGCCAGTCCCGCATCGGACTTGTCAGCCACAAACGAGCCTGCAGCTGATGTGGACATTTACCCCCTCCATAAATCTTCGTCCGCGAAGCCAAGCCAAAGAACTTCTGTTCAAATTGATTTGCCTGGAAGGCATGCAGAGATTTCCCCTGTCTCAGTTAATTTCATCTTAATTAAAAGCCTAATTGCAAACAATCATATCACAGGCAGATTCTAATTGCAAACAATTGTATTGCAAGTATATCTTCACTCTATACCTACTTGCACTGGAGTCTTGGCTGAGGGTCCCACTTCCATTCTCATCCAAAATTTTCCATCTGATCTCACCCCCCACCCCTGCATGAAGGAAGTCTCTAATCTCAGGTGAATTATATGACTGAGTTCAATTCAACAGAGTTTCATCCTCATTGAAAAAAAGGGCAAGCAGGAAAAAGTAGGAAGTGAGTGAAGAGCAATACAAAACAAAAGAATCCTTGAAGAACAGCTCAGTCCCAAAACATCAGTAATACATCATTACCTGTTATGGGCGCTGCAAGACCTGCTGAGTTCCTCCAGCATTTTTTTGTTTTTACTGGTCAAAATAACTCCGAAACCTTGTGCAATTGACATAGAGTTAAGAACTCAGTTTTGGGTGATTGACAAAAGAACCATGGAAGATGCAAGGACATTGTTTCGAATCAACAAATAAGATTAAGGAAGAACCATCTGAAGAAATGGTTCTATTAGATTTGAAGAAAAAATATTTTCAGGGCAGATGAATGGGATTAAGTTGGGTTGGTTGGTCATACAAAAAGATGGACTTCTTGAGGTGAATGGCTTCCTTCTGCACTGAACTGATTCAAGGAGGAAGGAGCTGGCAAAATAGATTTTAAATCCTTATCTGGTCCAAATGAGATTCGGTGACAGAATCTTCGATGTATTCAGTGTGCTGGAACCTAGATCAAGCAGCTCAGTGATATCCAAGTCTGAGAAAATGCACAACACAAATTCATGTCTGGGTCCAAACTGCTCAAACTTCTGCAAAACCTATTACTTTCTTTTTGAACTATTAAATTACAAAGAGTTTTCCAAACTTTTGATATTGACTGTGAAGTCAAGGTCAATTGTAAAGATAGTTTAAAAGAAGGTAGAGGACTTTGATCAGCTGTCTCTCTACTGGCGGGAGAATGGATCAGAAGGTCTACAAATCCACATGACACTTCATTAACTAACAAAGAACTTAAGGGCCATGGCCTGAAGCCTGGATTCAACCTCTTCAATATACAGTACAGTCACCTGAAAAGGATTTGTGCGTTGCGTCTTTTTCTTTGTGTTGGAAAATAGAATGGGTAATGACCTTCCAGGACCTTTGATATCTGGCAATACACACATTTATGACAAGTCCCAAAATGCTGTTAAAAATAATGAATTGAAAGCATTGTGCCAAAATTCCACAATTTGGAATAATTGTGGAAAAAAGGCCATCCTAGGACACTTAAAGAAACTTTTAAATGTCTTAAGTGCCTATGAGTAATCAGTTCTATGGTAGATTAGCCACTTTCAACATTAAAAGACCACTGAAACAATGGGAAGAAAATAGAAAGGTTTAATCCTCAAAAAAGAATGAGCTTTATGAAATGGAAACACTGCTTCCAACATTGGTGAATTAAAGCTTCCCACATGCATATTTTCCACTGCCTAGGTTTCAGAATTTATTGTCATGAACATGTTACAAAATTCATGCAGAATCACAGTACAAACATTTATATAAACCACCTTATAAAATAAATAAAAAATAGTGCAAGAAAAAGTCAAAGTGAGGCAGTGTCTTTGTTCATTCAGGAATCTGATGGCAGCGAGGAAGAAGCTGTCCTTGTGTTGCTGAGTGCTCGTCTTCAGGCTCCTGTACCTTTTTCCTGATGGTAAGAGAGTGAAGAGAGTGAAGTGGTGGCGGACCTTGAGGATAGAGGTTGCTTTCTTAAGACACTGCCTCTTGTAGATGGCCTCGATGAAGTGAGGACTGATGCCTGCGATGTCACAACCCGAGTTAACTACCCTTTGGAGTTTTTTTTTTGTCATGAGCAGTGGCACCTCCATACCAGGCAGTGATGCCACCAGCCAGAATCCTCTCCATGGTACACCTATAGAAGTTTTTGAGAGTCTTTGTGACATGCCGAATCTCCTTAAACTCTTCACAAAGTGTAGCTGCTGGCAAGCCTTCTCCATGATTGCGTCCACATAAGGCTCTAGGGTAGGTTGTTGGCACCCTGGAATTTGAAGCTCTTGACCCTCTCCACTACTTTGTCCTTGATGAGAACTGGTTCGTTTCTGACTTCCTCCTGAAGGAACCAATCATCTCCTTGGTTATGCTAACATTGAGTGCAAGGCTGTTGGGAGTGACACCCATCAATGAGCTGATCTATCTCCCATCTGTACTCTTCCTCATTGTCATTTGTGAAGCAAGAATAGAATCTCAATCACTTGTGGTGACAATCACATTTTTGAGATGTACAAAATGTTTGATATCCAGTTAATCACATTTGAAATGTAACTCTTCTCTTTCTCTTTGGCTTGGGTTTGCGGACGAAGATTTATGGAGGGGTAATGTCCATGTCAGCTGCAGGCTCGTTTGTGGCCGACAAGTCCGATGCGGGACAGGCAGACACGATTGCAGCGGTTGTAAGGGAAAATTGGATTTGTTGGGGTTGGGTGTTGGGTTTTTCCTCCTTTGCCTTTTGTCAGTGAGGTGGGCTCTGCGGTCTTCTTCAAAGGAGGTTGCTGCCTGCCGAACTGCGAGGCACCAAGATGCACGGTTTGAGGTGATATCAGCCCACTGGCGATGGTCAATGTGGCAGGCACCAAGAGCTTTCTTTAGGCAGTCCTTGTACCTCTTCTTTGGTGGCCAGTGGAGATGTGACCTACCCAGCGCAGTTTTTCAGCAGCGTGGATTCGATGCTGTCAGCCTCTGCCATCTCGAGTACTTCAATGTTGGAGATGAAGTCGCTCGAATGAATGTTGAGGATGGAGCGGAGACAACGCTGGTGGAAGCGTTCTAGGAGCCGTAGGTGATGCCGGTAAAGGACCCATGATTCGGAGCCGAACAGGAGTGTGGGTATGACAACGGCTGTTTACACTAATCTTTGTGAGGTTTTCCACCTCACAAAGATTAGCGTATACAGAGCCGTTGTCATACCCACACTCCTGTCATGTAACTACAACCTCCCACTAAACAAACATCCGCCAAAGATGCTACAAATGGAAAATATATAAATGGCTAGTTAATCTTTTCTGGGCAACACTCCCTCTTTCCATGCTTTCTTTCTTTGGTTGACATCTGAGATGGGTTGCATTGGCCACAATTCGCAGATGTAGTTTTATTTAAAATTGAGATGCATTCTCTGTGACTTCAGCTGCATTGATCTGCTTATCTGAAATATTCTACTGTAAGATGTATAGTTTGCTTGGCTTGTTATTATCTCAGAGTAAAGACATACGAGAATGAATCAGAATCAAAGTTTATTGTCAGGAAAGTGTCACGAAATTCAATGCTTTGCAGCAGCATCTCAGATGCAAAATAGGTATGAACTACCTTGAGGAAGGCTCAGGGCCCAAACGGTTGTGTATCTTTGTCTTTGCTATACAGGTAGGCCTCAACTTACGACTGTAATTGGGACTGAAGGATCGGTCATAACTCGGATTGGTCGTAAGTTGGATTCACTTGTCTTAACAAGGTATTAAAGCAATATTTTTTTTAAAATCAACAAATTAATCTTTAATGAAGAATCTCAGCATATGTAAAGTAATTTTTAAAAAATTTTGCTTGTAACTTACATAGGTCATAAATTGAGAACTAGCTGGATACAGTTTGACCCATTGAGTTTGGAGCAGCTACAACTTCCAAGAGGCATCGAACGGCCACGTGATGACAGTGCGTGATGATGTCACTGCGTGTCAAACACGTGATTCTGGCTTTTAAAAGGTAGTGTAGGTGATGAAGAGCAAATCCGTTTGATTCACTCTAGAAACACCTTGTATGGTTATTTTGTTGTGTCCACGGCGATTCCAGGGGCCACAATTGGTGACCCCCGACAAGTTGAAAAACATATTTTTGGACAGACATGGACTCTGCAGCCGTTGCTGTGAAGCTGCCATCTTTCTGGACAGCTGAGCCTGAACTGTGCTTCCAACAGGCTGAAGCACAATTTCACCATTGCAAAGTCAAATTGGACACCATTCGTTATTATCATGTCAGTGCCCTGGACCAGGCCATGGCTAAGAGGGCCAGCAAATTTCTATGGGATCCATAGGATGCAAATATGATGCTAAAAGCACTTTTACTACATGTATATGGTATGTCCTGTAGGGAAATGGCAGCAAAATGACTACATGTCAATGGGTTGGGAGACCGCACCCCTTCAGAACTAATGACTGAAATGCTGTTCCTGGCAGCTGGTGAAAAGTCCAATATGTTATTTGAGCAGCTCTTTTCAGAGCGAATGCCAGATGATGTGAGGCTCTTGTTATCCAAGTGTTCATTTGAAGACCCAAGGGCTGTAGCAGCAGAGGCAGACATTCTATGGATGGCTAAAAAGCACAGCAAGGAAAGACAAGTCTGTACAACCAGCCCCTCTGATATTGACTCCATCCAAGCAGGAAACACCTCAAGATAAGCAAGCAGCCTGTGGACACCTCATCTTGATGTTATTACCACAGACATTGGGGAGTAAATGCCCACAACTGCCTTCCTCCTTGTGCATTTGTGTGAAATGCCCCAAAAACCGCCAGTAAGGGCTGCAACGGTTGGCAAGAAACCTGCAAGCCTACTGTATGTATGGGACCAGTTGTCCCAGCGAAAATATCTGGTGGACATGGGTTCAGAAGTTAGTGTATTTCTACCCATTGGTTTTGATACACGCCATCCTACCAGACCTGAAACTATGAGCAATTAACAGTTCCAATAATCTGACCTTTGGCACCAGGAAGATGAATGTCAAGTTCGAGAATCATCTCTACACTTGGCCCTTTATTATAGCAGCAGTATCCCGACCTTTGCTTGGTGCATATTTTCTTCAGGCTCATTCATTTCTCATTGACTTAAAAGGGCGTCAGCTAATAGATGGAACTACTTTCCAGACTATTCCTCTGGAGGATGCTACACCCCTGCTCTGCACCTTCAAACATTAGGTAAACTGTTAGATGAATTTTCCAAGCTGTTGGAAGATTTCCTTGAGATTATTACTCTACAATTTTCTGCCTCCACTGCATAGCACAGTGTTTCTCACTGCATTTGTACTAAGGGCCCTCTTATCAATGCTAAAGCATGCCATTTGTCTCCAGAGAAGTTGCGCTTAGCTAAGGAAAGTTTGTCAAGATGGAGGAACTAGGCATAATTCGTAGGTCCAACAATCCCTGGGCATCTCCATTACATATGGTCCCAAAACGCAATGGAATTTGGTGACTTTGTGGAGATTACAGGCAGCTAAACGACACAACTATACCGGACCGTTATCCAATACCTCATATTCAGGATTTCTCAGCTAATTTGCATGGAGCAAAGATCTTCTCCAAAATAGACGGTGTGTGGCCGTCACCAAGTACCAGTAGAGCCAGAAGAAATTCCAAAAACAGCAATGATTACCTCTTTTGGGTTGTTCAAATTTTTACGAATGCCATTCGGATTAAAGAATGCCTCTCAATCATTTCACAGGTGATGGATGCTTTAGGACGTGGTATGACCAATGTCTTCATTTACTTTAATGATATTTTATTGGCCAATTGGATGAAGGAAGAACATTTGGAACATCTTCGTACATTTCTTAGTCATCTTCAAAAGTTTGGACTGACCATCAATCCGGATAAATGCATTTTTGGAAAGATTGATTTCTTGGGGCAGAGGGTTACTCAGGAAGGCGTGACTCCACTGGCATTCAAAGTTGAGGCCATTACCAAGTACTCAAGACCTGCTATGGTTAAAAGCCTGCAGGGAATTCTTGAGAATGGTAAATTTCAGTTTCTTTTGGGAGCAGGTCATATTATGAAGCCTCTTTTCGATCTACTGACTGGAAATGCCAGAACCCTCCATTGGACTGAAAGGGAAACACTGCCTTCTTGAAGATGAAAGATTTGCTGATTCATGCCACTATGTTCAGCTGCCCAGTTTTAAATGCAGCCACCACCCTTTCTACAGACGCTTCCATCATGGCCATAGGAGTTGCACTTCATCAATATGTCAACGGGCAAAGGAAGCCTGTTAGCATTCCTCAGCCATCACCATCAACAGAGAAGAAATACGGTGCTTTTCATAAGGAATTTTTGGCCATTTATTTGACTATTCGAAAACATTAGTTTTTGGAGGGCAGAGATTTTACTATGTACACCAACCAAAAGTCCTTAACATTTGCATTTTCCAAGGTTCCAGAGCCCTGGTCAACTCGACAACTACAGCAATGATCATTCATTTCAGAATTCTCCACAAAAATACTACATATTTCCAGAAAAGGCAATGTAGTAGCTGATGCATTTTCTTGCTCTGCTCCACTCGAGGTTTTGTCTGTACATCAAGGTATTGACTACACAGTTTTGGCCGTGGCCCAAGAACATGACCATGAGACGAATGCTTATCAGACTGCAATCACGAACCTGCAATTGAAAGGTGTCCAGTTTGGAGTTAATAGCAAACTCTGTGATATATCAATGGAGCACCCATGCCAAGTAGTTCTGGCATAATGGAAATGTCAAGTATTCGACTCGGTGCATGGTCTTTCATATCCATTGATTAGATTGAACATTCATATGGTTTCCAACAGGTTCGTGTGGCACGGTCTTTAAAAAGATGTTACACAAATGGCGAGGTCCTGCATTGCCTGCCAGAAAGCAAAAGTTCAGCAGCCTACTAAAGCACCACTGCAGTCCTTCCTGACAATTACTCAGCATTTTGTTCATGTCCACATGGACATCATTGGTCCGCTTCCTGTTTCAAGAGGATGTCATTATCTTTTTACAGTAATAGACAGGTTTACGTGATGGCCTGAGGCCATGCCAATGGTAGATGCCTCTACGGACACTTGTGCTTGGGCATTCCTCAGTTCCTGGGTGTCTCATTTTGGTTTACCGGCGCACGTTACTTCAAATAGAGGACTACAATTTACTTCTTCGCTGTGGATGGTCTTGACTCGCTTGCTCTGTACAACAATTCATCAAACGAATTCCTATCATCCCCAGGCCAATGGAATGGTGGAAAGATTTCATCCACACCTCAAGTTATCCTTGATGGCTTGGTTAGAAGGCCTGAACTGGGCTGATGAGTTGTCATGGGTATTACTGGGCATTAGAACACCTCAAAGGAGGACCTCCAAATTTAATCTGCAGAGCTTGATGGTTCCAAAGGAGTTCGTCCCCTACCATTCCAACTCCAGCGATGATCCTCAGGAACAGTTTAGTAGGCTAAGGGAGACTGTAGGAAAATTGACCCCTATACCACCATCGTCACATGGAGAACACTCTTCTTTTGTGCATGGACCTCAAAAACTGCGAATATGTCTTTGTCCAAAGGAAACACTTGGTCAACCTTTACAGATGCCCTAAGAAGGACCTTATAGGATACTGAGACAAACTAGGTTGACCTGAATTTTGGATATTGGACAGAAAGCACAAGCTTAAACCAGCTCATGTAGACATCTTCCCCACAGCAGCAACCAACAGTCCGTCGCAGAGGTCAACCATCTAAAAGACAGACAAACTTTCCCGCCGGTTCTTGGTGGGGGGGGGGGGGGGTGGCACCATGTAGAAGCACTATGGCAGCACTATAGCTCCCAGGAAGCATCGAACCGGCCATGTGATGTCAGTGCATGATGACTTTGGTGCGTGTTGAGTGCGTGATTCTGGCTTTTAAAAGGTTACAAAGAGTAAATCTGTTTGATTCCTTGTATGGTTTTTTTCATCAGGTCCACTGTGATTCCAGTGGCCACAAGTTTTTCCAGTACTGTGCTTTTACTTCAATCATGGTGTCTGCAGACTGCTATAAATTACATTTTTAAAATAAATAAATTAGTGCAATAAAATGAACATGAGGTAGCGACTGTGGTTTAGTGTCAATTCAGAAATCTTATAGCTGAGGGAAAGAAACTGTTTTTCTACCAATGGGTGTTCATCTTCAGGCTCCTGTACCTCCTTCCGGATGCTAGCAGTGAGAAGAGGCCATGGCCTGCTGGTGGGTCTCCATGATGATAGAGGCTGCTTTCTTGAGACACTACCTCTTGAAGATATCCTTGATTGAGGTAGCCTTTTCCTGTCCAATGCATTGGCACCTTCCCAGCTCAGAGATATTGATACCCAGGAATTTGAAGATCTTAACCCTTTCCTTTGCTGACCCCTTGATGAAGATTAGTTTGTGTTTTCCTGATTTCCCCCTCCTGAAGTCCAGAATCAGTTACTTATTTTTGCTAATGTTGAGTACAAGGTTGTTGTTGTGATGCCACTCAACTAGCTGATCTATCGTAGTCCTGTACGCTTCCTTATTGCCATCTGTGATTCTGTTGATGACTGTGGTGTCATTGGCAAATTCGTAGATGCCATTTGATTTGTGCTTAGCTACCCAGTCATGGGTGTAGAGGTAGTGGATCTCACAATGACATATTTTAGCTCTCAGGTTAAACTGGAGAAGTTGTGTTTTGTGGGATTAAGAAGGTTGAAAGGAGATTTGATAGAGGTGGACAAGATCATGACTAGTTTATATTGGGTAGACAGAAAGAAGGTGTTCCCATTAGTAAATAGTTCAAGGATCAAGGAGAAGAAACTTTAAAACTTTGGGCAAAACACACTAGGGGAATACAAGGAATATTTTTTAAATGGAGAAGTAGTTATGGAATTTACTGACAATAGGATGGTGGAAATAGTCATTCAGAGTTTCAAGAGGAATTAGAGCAGATATTAAGAGAAAATAATTTGTAGGTCTTCAAAAGAAAAGCAGGGAGATGTGATTGATAAGATTGCTCCTCAATGAGCTGATTCAATAGTCAACTGACTGTTAAGTAACAATTCTGATTCTACTGATTCAAAGTGTGATTATACATTGTCAATAATCTAATTCTGAGAAAGAGCAGAAATGTTTTGATTAATTGATAGCCTTTTTAACTTCTATATTAAGGGGGTGGAAAATTGTTCATGTGGATCATTCACACTGCATTATCTAAAATGGTGCTGACAAACTATAGAATGAGCTGAAAATAGGATGAGGGTGGAGACACTGGTCAGATTCCACACTGATACAAGATTTAATCATTTGACCTTGTGGAGTTCAGTTGCCTTACTTCCCTCTTCTGGTTTCCAAGTACTGACTGCCTATTTTCCACAGAAGAAATGGATGATCACAGTGGGAGTTGAAAATTGGCTCGGTTTGAGATATTATTGGAGAGAGTACTTCATTGCAAATGTAATGTGGACCATCACCAAGAGTATCTGAGACTAAGGCATTCACAAGAGAATTTCAGGGCACACTTTCAAACAGAAAAATTTCACCATAAAAATTGTCAACTTCATATCTTTGAGCCTGTGGTAATTTAGTCGGAAGAGGGTTAACTCTCTATTGAGAAGGGATATGATTTGCAGCACTAAAGCTGGCAGACAGCTGCTTCTTAATGAAAAACATATGCAGGTTTGCAGTACAGACACACACCTGCAGAGCCAGTATCAAACAGTGCAATTAAATTAATAAAAAAATAGAATAGCTTCTTTGTTTTAATTAAGAATTAGTAGCAATGTTTGCAATGAAATCTAAACACATCTGCTGCAACTTATTCCTTCTGAGCTTCCACATCAATGTAAACTGGCCAACGTGCTTACCTACTTTAGGTCCCTCTCCACTGACGCTACCTGACAGCTGAGTAATTATAGCATTTTCTCTTTTATTCAGACTTCCAACATCTGGGAGTTTTGTTCAGCTTTTCATCTTTTGCTTCCACCCTGGACCAATCTGGTTCCCGATACCTGCCAGTGATGTTAGAAGAATTGTAGGAGGTAACTCACAGGGTTGATTTATATTTCAGTTTTCTTCATGCTTCTTCTGAAGAAATACTTCTTATCTGTTTCTGCACATTCATGAGAGAGCCCGGGGAGATCTCAAGCTATTTTATTGCATTAGGGAGTGCTGGTGGTGTTAAATTACTGGATACATACCCAGCAGTCAGGATTAATACTCCCGCCAGAGCATCTATAGAATTTCAATTCAATTAGATATCAGAAATTCAGGAAAGAAAACATCAACTAGTTTCAACAATAATGACAACTGTTGTAAAATCTCTCTCTGGTTCATTGATATCCTTAAATGAACAAAATTTGCCATCAGAGGGATAACAGTAGGCCATCCAACCTCTCGAGCTTACTTCCCTATTCACCAAGATGATGGTCTTGGTGCATATTCTCCTGCCAAAATCCATGCATTCTTTCATTCCTAGAAACCAATTAATCTCTGGTTTAAATGAACTCAGTAATTGAACGTTAGGGATACAGTGCTCCAAAATCTCTCTATTACTGCTATTCTTCACCTCTGAGTGAAGAAATTCCTCCTCCACTTTGTCCCATTGAGCCTATTATTTATTCAGAAACTGTGCCTGAAATTTTTTTCATCAGCCAAATGAAACATCCCCCTTGCATGTAAAACATTTCAAATCAAAGTCAGAATTTATTGTCATGAACATGTCATAAAATTCATTGTGTTGCCACAGCATTACAGGTGCAAAAATTTCAAAAAATAAAGAAATTACGGCAAAAGAAGAGAAAAAAGCGGGTAAAAATGCAATGCTGGAGAAACTCATCAGGTCAAACAGTGTACTTTATACAGTGTACAAGATAAAGATGCATAACCAATGTTTTGGGCTGAAGGCCTTCAGCAAGACCTGGATCATTACCTTAATCAAACATTATATTAGCAATACAATCAATATATGGTAAGAAACAGCAGAGAACAATTAAACAACTCACCATCTTCACTGACAGCAGGATCTAAGATGCAAATACAAAAGGCTGAAACATTCAATTGGGAGTGCTGGGTGGTTGATCCATCTTGACATCCTCCAAAAATCCCTATCTTTAGCATAGCCAAGTGTAGTGTCAAGAAATGGTTGAGAGACCTGTACCATATTTACACAAGTAATAGTCTATACCATGTAAAAGTCAACCCCGCCCGCCCTCCGGAGCCCCTGACACTCATCCGCGGACTTTTACCTAGGCCCCGGCTGCCCATTTGTTCAAGCTCCTGATGCCCTGAGCATGGACTTACCACTCAGTCTCAGTCGCACACCTGCCCACCCGAACTCCTGACGCCTCGAGCGATGCGGGTACTTACCGCAGTCAAAAGTAGTATGCGTGCAATAGTCGAGCCCCTCCCCAATTTTACCCTAAAAATTGGTCCTCAAAATTAGACTATTACACATGGTATATATCAAAGGCCATGGGACCAGCCCAGCTTCATTACTGATTGATACAGAACTAGTTGTGCTTCCAATCAAGCTACTCCAATACAGTTACAAAACAATATTTACCCTGATGTTTGCTGAGTATATTGTGTTCATAAAAAGCAAGACCTCTGAGTCATGCCTCAAAGGCAAACCATCTCA
The DNA here is from genome assembly GCF_036971445.1 of Narcine bancroftii. Taxonomy (NCBI): domain Eukaryota; kingdom Metazoa; phylum Chordata; class Chondrichthyes; order Torpediniformes; family Narcinidae; genus Narcine; species Narcine bancroftii. The sequence continues at coordinate 20,046,823 of NC_091474.1, read as the reverse complement.
TTTCCAGAACACCACTGTGGCAGCGTTCATGGTGAAGCAAGATCTGCTCTGAGTGAGCAGAATCCCTATATTTTACTCCAGAAGCTCGAATAACCTTATCAGTCTGTTGGAGAAAATCTTCAATATTCTACCTCTCAGTCTGAAAATCATGGGTTGGAATGGCCAATTCAAACAAGCTGAGTGGTGATCACAATTTCCATTCGCTGACAATAAAGTTGATGTGCAGCAGGAGTCTAATAGGGAGGGTTTGCAATGCATTAATAACATTCCTACCCCAATCTAGTCATAGCATTGTCCAAGAGTCTCTTTAAAAAAATGACGCTTCTTTACAAAACCAGTCTGGCGCTGAGCATAAAGTTGTGGAAAAAATGGATTTAATTATGTGCCCTTGGCCCTAGCTGAGAAAGATCAGGTTTACTTTGTAATCTTTTTGCAATACAATTTAGTCAAAAAGTAGCTTAGGAGGTATTAAAGTTACAAAACCTGTTGGCCGAAACAGAATTGGTAAAATACGGAGTAAATTATGAAAAAGAACATGCAGTCCTGATGAGGACACTTGATGTGAAACGTAGAATGCAGAAAGAGGTTGAGAATCATCCTTGTTGCATGCACCATTACATTTCTACAGCACACTCTGCTTCTGAAATTCAGTGCCATCAAAGTCAATGTTAACATACACGATCGAGCATGAATTTCTAACCCCAGGAATTCAAGCCAAAACCCTGTTGTAAAACAAACCATCCTACAGCTAAATCCAGGTGAGGAAAGAGGGAGTTAGATTCAAAACCTCAAAGCTGAAATTCTGTCTTAAAAAGTGACATCCCAAGAACTTACGGTGTTACCTTTTCTAAACAGGAGAGCAATAAAGGGGATTAATTGTGTCAAAGGAAGAGTACTTCAGATTTCACTGATGTAGAAACACACATATCCTGCAAGTTCTTCTGTGAAGGTACATCAATGGCAAGAACAATGAAGAAATCCATCTACTGCATACTTATTCTCCAGAGACTGCTGTCAGATGAGGTCAAGGTCAGCCATTATGAAGAGCTGAGGAAGCAAATAAAAATAAACTTGCTCATACCAAAATAAAATCAAGAATAGTTGCATTGAGCTTGTGATTCGGGTTCATATTTTTCTTCACACTATTACAAAGTTGGAAGGGGATGAAGAATTTGTAGCTTGAAGCTATATTTCTTATAACAAATATTATGTGACTTGGCCTACCTAGTATTATTAATGAACCCAGCAGCATGTAATCCAACAGAATGTGTATGTATTTTTTTCACCTTCTACACAGCAGCTTTCAAATAAAAAAAAATGACACCAGTTAAGATATTGAGGACAGGCCAACAGCTTTGATATTTGATTGTTTTATGTAGTGACTGAGGATCTCATTTCCTGAAACAGTCCACATCCTCACTGCCAGATCTAAATGGAAACCTGTTAGAGTTACATCCATACACTGCATTTTGCCAATACACAATGCAAAGGATGGATGGGCTGGGTCAAAAAAATGGCAAGGTCCTCGGCTTGGTCAGGGACATATCACACTCCCAGAGCATGTGGAAGCACTTTAGAAGTGATAAACGATTGCAATCTGCAATGTGTCTTGGGGGCTTTTTACCCACAAAACCTCTAAAACAAACAAGTGCTAACGGATGCAAGCTGAAGCAATTCACATCTTTTTGTTGAGACTACATCTTGCATGTGTTTCACTCCTGCAGGCTGTTTGTTGTACTTGATGAAGTTGATGGAATCATGTAGAGTCTGATGAAAGTCATGGACCTGTTTTTTGCCAATATTATAACACACATTTATACCTGGACCTGCGACAAAAGGATACAACTAAGCTGAGAAGAGTACTAGATTTTTTTGTATGAAGTCAGTACTAAGATCTGTTTTACACTCATGTCAGGTCGGTTGGTTAATTGGTCACTGTGTATCACTGCTGGCATGTCAGTGAGTGATAGAATCTGTTGGGAGTTGAGGGGAACGTGGGGAGAATAAAATGGGATCACTGCAGGATTAGTGTAAAGTGAGTGCTTGATGGTGAACGGTTACAATGAACCATCAAACACCTATTAACCATCACCAAGAAACCTCCTTATCAGACAGTCAAATTCTAAGTTGGACTACACATACACATTTTAAGTTAAATCTTGAAGTCAGTTTCAGAATGTCACACTTGAAGGCATAACTGAAACTAGAAGAAAAGTCGTGTACAATCTCCAGTGATGTACAATCAAAGCACAGTTTTGAAACAAATTCATTTTGTTCCCTTTGAATAAACAAATATTATTTCACCATCCACATATTCAAATAGTTCCAATATTTACTTATCACTGTTTTACTTTTTTGTGCGAAAGGTAGCATGCAAGGTTAAAAAGTGAATACCAAGAAATACCCTTGTAATGAGGAATGGGAGTGCAAAATATTCATAAAGCTTCTTAAAAAATGTCTAAGTAATGGTACATATAGAATCATAGAACATTACAGCACAGAAATAGGCCCCTTTGGCCCTCTAGTCTGTGCAGAAGTATTATTCTCCTGAGTCCCACTGACCTGCACCCTGACCATAGCCCTCCATCCCCCTCCTATCCATGTGTTTGTCCAAATTCTTCTTAAAAATTAAAATTGAGTCACCTCTTCATCTGGAGGATGGTGGAAGAGTGGAATGAAAGTTCCCCCTAATGTTCCTTCTAAACCTTTCCTTTTTACCCTTAACCAATGTCCTCTCATTTGTATATCATCTACCCTCAGGGGAAAAAAGCCTACCTACATTTGCTCTGTCAATGCCCCTCATAATTTTAAATATATCTGTACAACCCACCATTGTCATATTTATAATCCATTGGAAAAGCCATATTTATGACCAAGATTAGGAAATATCAGATCTCAAAGATTCAACATAGAGTAAAACCCCTGTTATTTGTAATTCAAGCAAGTGGCAGTCTCAAGCAACCGGCAAAATTTGAGGAAAATAAACAGGCAAAAAGTACGGAAGTGCAAAATCAGCACACTTCGCCGTTAGTTCACCAATCATGCAACACACAATCTCAAGCAACCGGAAAATTCATTTATCTGGCATCTGCGAATCCCATTTGGTGCCAGATTTCAGGATTTTCACTGTATGATTTATATTGTATGGAATTATTTTATTTAACTGATTTTAAACTGATGGGTGGCACAGCTAGCGCAGCGGTTAGTGCAACGCTGTTACGGCACCAGAGATCGGAATCAGGTTTCGAATCCCTGGCTGTCTGTAAGGAGTTGGTACATTCTTCCTACATCTGCGTGAGTTTTCCCCAGGGGTTCTAGTTTCCGCCCCCCATTTGAAATTTTAAAAAGGTAAAGTTGTATCATGTTTATCAATGGTGAAGCATTTGTTCATTTACTTATGTAATTTTGCAGAGACAAAAGCACCAATTATTCAATCATTTCAGTGATAAAGAACCAGAATTTTTTTTTACCAGCAATATTAAAAATAAGTCCTTGCTACTCTCTTGGGCCCAACCAGGGGGTGAACCCTTCAGAAGCGCAGACTCAATAATAACTCATCTGCAGCGGGAAATGGTTTTGCATAAATCATACTTGAGCATGAGGGCTGGAATGAATGATCCAACCCATCCTTTGGATCTGTTCAATGGCTCGGTCATTTTCATTTGATTCTAGTGTGGCTGGGCAACTGATGGGAAACATGCATTCAACACTGTGATCCAAAAACAGCAAGACAAAACCCAAAGGACACAAAACAATAATTTGAAGCAGAATATATTAGGAAATACATTAGACAAATAACAGTCCCGTTTACGAACAAATAAAATTGATTCCATGGCAATTCTTTCAGAAGTAGCCAAAATTTCAATTGATAATATTGAAAAGTATCAATTAGTTCAAGCAGGATTGCAGTGGTCAACATTTATAAAGATTCAGGTCTCATCGGTTGTCAGATTTCAGTTGGTGAGATCATTGCCAGGTGCCCATTTCATGGCTGTATGGGACTGGAATTTTTAGCCATTGCCACCTTCTCATGGCAACTAGTGAGCGAGGCAAATGTCAACCTTCCCAGCAAAACCTGCAGTACTGAAAAGTACAAAAAACATCTACAGTTTATTCCTTTTTTGTTCCTTTATTTTAAAAGTTCTTTTGGAAATTAAAAAATAAAACTTTTTTTTTTCTTCAGCCTGGAATTCTCTAGGCAGTAAATCTATTGAAATTCCAAAGCAATTATTTCCAAATCACAACTTTGCAGTTGGATATGACTATCCATTTTAATCTGCTACAAATCAAGCTAATGAATGAATTTTACAGCATGGAAATAAACCCCCATGGCCCTTGTAAGTAGGTCTAACATTATTTGTGCCAATAAAATAAGAGAGAAAAGAATGTAAAAATAAGTAAATCTCAGAGAGGTTATAAAAATAGACAAGCCAAACCTATTTCTGAAGAGGTATTAGCCAGATCAGTTCTGGTGCCTCGAGGGTAAGTGAGAGAAAACATCTGATGTCTACAAGGAGTCAGTTGCTTTCAGGCAGCAACCTAAAAAACTGGATTGCAGAGATTATCATGCTAAAAGTTACTGGCAGAATAGAAGTAGATAGTTGCCTATGTGCAGTTCATAGACAAAGGAGGACAGGTGAAGTGCCTGAATCCATTTGCTGACAGATCATCAATGCTTAAAGAACAGTAAAAGTCCTAAAGTCCAGACTGCTCGGGAATTGTATTGGTTCGGATTTTTGGATTTTCCTGATTCTTGGGCAGTACTTTTAAAATTCAAATTTAAGGACAATAAGGAGGTGATTTTATTAATGATATATTTTTCATATAAAATACAAAGTACAAAAAAAGATTTGTTAATTTCCGCAGTGCTTATGCATGCAAGTAAGCACATAAAAGACCGCTAAATTTTTTTTAAAGCTTGTGAGTTTTCAAGAAGTCCAGATTCTCAGGTCGTCCAAATTTCTGGCATCCGGATTTTTGGATTTTTTTCTGTAATCACTATCTTTTATGTAGGCTGCAGATTCAAAATGATGGGCTGAACCATACAAATGATTTGCTTTTCTCACCAACGTGCCATGTTTCTCTGCAACTTCTTAAAAGATAAGCACGCAGTCACATGGGAAGAGAAAAATGTTTGTAGCTTACCCTTGGAGGCGTGTTCAAGCTAGGAGAAGGATAGCAGCATTCCCTTTGCTGCCACCACAATCATTCAGAAGCATTTGTGTAATATGGGTTTTGGGCAAAACCACACACAATTTTTCGATAATGTAACAACAGTACCCTCCCAAAGGGTGGAAACATAAATTCTCGTGTATGCCAGTGAGGGCCCCAATAGCTTGGGACATCACAATGCCTTGCACTCAAACATTTGTTATATTGAACCTCAGGGAACAGGGAGCCTCTCTAGAACTTACTGCTCTTCTTCCTCCTCCTCTCACACCTTTTGTCTTCCTCCCTATCACCTCGGCCCTTCCCCCAGATTCTTTCCCATTCACATATGTAATATCATCCCTTTTCTCTTTAGTCTCGTTAAAGGATCCAGACCTAAAATGTTGACTGATCATTTCTACCCACAGATGCTGTCTAACATGTTGAGATCCCCTTAGAAATTCTTTGTTTGCCCAAGAATCCAATAACTGCACTCTGTATTTCTCTCCAGAACTTACTTTAATTTGCTGATTGATGTCACCAACATTCTGTGTCACAATTTCTGAATCCTATCAATAACAGCCTTCATGGATGGAATGAAGAAGAGCCTGATAAATAGATTAATGTACCATCCTCTAAGGACAACAGTTGCCAATTTATGACAAATCCTGACTTGACAACCAACTCCTGGAACCTCTTCGGTTGAAGCATGAAACAAAAGGGTAAGAAAAAAATATCAGGTCAACATTGCACATGCAAGAGAAGAAAGAGGTTAAAGTAGATTTTCAAGATTCTGGAAGTGAGAAGATAAATAGCTGGAGGTTGTTTGCACTGGCTTGCACACCAGCAACAAGAGGACACAAGGTTCTGGGTCATTTGTTGGAGGAACAACAAGTAAAATTTAGCAAATAATAAAGTATTAGAACAAGGAATGTTTTTACCACAAGTGCCTGAGGAAACAAGAGACAAGAACATAACTTAAAAAGACAAGCAGTTGGAAAGGAAGAAATAGCTGATGAACTGCTGGGCTTTGTATACAGAAGCATAGAGATGAAAAGCCAGGACATTATAATTAACCTCTATAAAACATTAATTCTGCCTCAAAGTATTGTTGCCCAAATCGGGGCACTAGACTTTTGGAAGAAGTATGAATTCCCTTGAGAAGACTTTTATCAAGTTAGCACCCATCACTCTATCAGGCATTGAATTTCAAAATCTGACCACTCACCACGCCAGTATCTTTATGTCCTTTTCCTTTAGACCTTTGGTCAGTTACTGAATCATTTACATCATCTAAAACTCTCTTAAATGGCACTGTACTTAGAACATAGAACATTACAGCACAGTTAGGCCCTTCAGCCCATGATGTAATGCAGACCTATATAAAACTTCCTAACAATCTAAACCTTCTCCACATCACACCCATAACCCTCTAGTTTTCTTGATTTCATGTGCCCAAGTCTTTTAAATGTCCCTATTATACCAGCCTCTATCACCACTCCTGCCAATAAATTCCAGGTACCCATTACTCTCTGTGTAAAAAAACTTACCCTTGATGTCTCCCCTTAACATTCCTCCCTTAATTTTCTACAGATGTACTCTAACATTTGCTGCTCTCGCCCTGGGAAAAAGCTGATGACTGTGCACTCTCTCCATGCCTCTCATAATCTTGTAGATCTCCATTAAGTCACCTCTAATCCTTCTTCTCTCCAAAGAGGAAAAAACCAAGCTCTGTTAACCTTGACTCATAAGACACATTCTCCAATCCAGGCAACATCCTGGTAAATGCCCTCTTCACCTTCTCCAAAGCTTTCAAATCTTTCTTGTAATGAGGCAACCAACCAGAGGCAACCAATAATCAGAGTTTTATTGAGCTGCAACATTACCTCACAACTCTAGAACTCAATCCCCTGACTAATGAAGGGCAGTATACTAGCCTTCTTAACTACCCTTTCAACCTGCGTGGCAACCTTGAGAGATCTAGGAATTTGGACTCCAAGGTACAGTACCTCTGTTCTTCCACACTGTTAAGAATTCTGCCATTAGCCATGTACTCAGCCTTCAACTTTCACCCTCCAAAATACATAACTTCACATTAAGCAGGATTGAACTCCATCTGCAACTTTTCCGCCCAACTCTGCATCTTATCTATATCCTATTGTAGCCTCTGACAACCTTCCACACTATCCACAACAGATGCAACCTTTTCATCATCTGCAAACTTACTGACCCATCCCTCTACTTCTTCATCCAGGTCATTTATGAAAATCACAAAGAGCAGGCTTCCCAGAACTCCATTAATCATCGAATTCCAGGCAAGACCATTCTGAATTCACACGTCCAAGGTTCCATGGATCCCATACCTCATGACATTCTGAATGAGCCTACCATGAGCTTATCAAATGCCTTACTAAAATCCATATATACCACAAAGAAAAAGAAAAAAGAAAAATAAGCAAAGAAGAAGAAACACAAGATCATTTGTACTGTGTTATTGATTTAAAGATAAATATTGTACAGGACATTGGGGATGTCCATTGGGGACAATGCAAATCACAATGTTTGACTTCAAGTAGATGGAGTTCATAGAATGCATAGGGGGAACTGAGAGTCACTTCACCCAATCAGAGAGGGATTGTTCATAAATGTCTGAAGAAATTATATTCATAGATACCTGACTAGAATTCTACTGTTTGGAACAGAGTTTTTCAAACATTCCAATGTCAGGAATTCCCTTCAGATATTAAGACCCTCCAAGGAACCCTGCTGAACACATTGGCATATTGACAGGGATTTCATCAAAAGGCTGTTGTAGCTGAACAAAAAAAAACAAATCAATAGTTTCACAGCATGAAAACAATTTCTTGGAAAGCACTGGAAAGCAGTAAGAGGCATCAAATGAGTCAACAGGCATTGAAAAATAAAAAAAATAATCTGATGATAAATTGACAAAAAAAAGTTATCATACAGAAAATATTCCACAGGTTAACTTGCACCCTTGAGGAATGGGACAGAGCTAATGTTTCAAGTCAATGACTTCAATCAGTTCTGGAAAGTGTTAGCAATAAGACAAGATTTAAAACACCGATGGAGGGGGCAGGTGGAAACAAACAAAAGGGAAAGTCAGTGATAAATTTGAAGAGATGAGAGATGAAATGACTAAACAAATGAAGGCAAAAGGCAAAGAGAGGCAGTGGAGTTAGTTAAGAAACCAATGCAAATCTAGGGGGAAGTACTGTATATGTGAACAGTTAAATAATTATTGATTATTGGCAATAATAAGTGTGGAAAGTTACAAAATATCTTGGTAGATATTGATTCTACCAATTAGATCATACATGACTGGTACCATCCATACAACCAATGATGCGGCAAAAATACTCCATGGCCTTTTGCTACTGTTGGAATCTCAACAGCGTTAACCATCTTCAATACCCTTTCAGATTTTACACATATTCAGATATAATATTAAAGATGTAGAGGAGTCCAAGGAAGATTTATTTGAAGCAGGGGGCAGACACCTGGTTAACCAGTTCTGTTATATGGAAGTGCTTGCAGAGAATTGGACAAATGTAGTTTGGGGATTCCAAAACAACATGTCCAGACAGCTGAATCACTGAACTGCAAGTTGAGGGAAGAGACAAAAAGTATGAGTGATCTTAAGTATAAAGAAACATGATGATCCCTGAACACCAGTAATATTCCATTAAGCAGCCAGTAGCACTTCTGTGACGACATGGCCCTGAATGCTTCCTCTGTTATTGAGTAAAGATCGAGTTAGAAGATCTCTTAATCTGTCCACCATTCTGAAAAAGATTGGACGATATGTATCCAGTGATGTATGAACGTCACAATCCTTGTCTTCAGAGAAGGAAGCACAATTAAAGGCATCGTCATGTCATGCTGTGACCAGTATCACTTTTGGAGCTGCTCACCTCCTTCCCAATCTACGGTATGCCTGCTGATCTACCTTATGCACAATAATATCCAGGCCACGCATCTCACAATATGGAGGGAATAATAAGCTAAGGCTATGGAACAAACCAACAACTTCATTTCACAAGATCACATGATATAGGAGCAGAAGTAGGCCCATTGGCCCATCGAGTCTTCTCCCATCTTCTAATCATGAGTTGATCCATCCTCCCTCTCAGCCCCATTACCCAGCTTTCTCCCGGTAACCCTTAATGCCCTGGCTAATCAAATACCGGTCAATCTCAAGATTAGAAATGTACAATTGCAACATCTATTCCAGAGGGGAGGATGTGTGTTGACTGAGACAAAGGAGCTGCAAACAAATTAAATAGAATAGAGGTCTGCCTTTGGGAAGAATGCTGTTGGTTGCAATAGGATGAATCTGGGGCTCTTGAAGCCTCTCTCTCTCTCTCTCTCTCCATACATTGTGGGGAGGCGAGAGAATGGGAACGTTCAATTTTTTTTTTCCCAGATGGGCCAATTAGAATTTGGAGCTCGCCATGTGGGAGACGATAAAGTTAAAATAAAACACGCTCCACCGCGTTGTTGAACAGCTGGTATTATTTTTGTAACCGTAAACTTGCAACAAAAAAAGTTGTGGCCGCCCAACAGCAGCCTCTGGTGTGGCTGTCTTTATCTCTGAATAATAAACTCCTCAAGCCACATGAAAATTTGTGCAAAACATGAAGACTTTGAGAAAGGAAACTGAGGAGATCAGAATTGTTGATAGTTGTAAACTGGAAACTTGACAAACCTCACAACCAAGCAAGAAATTGGCAATTTGCCTTCGTCTGAAGTATGGCTGATCAGAACCAAATCTTTGACTTTTCATCGTCAACTTGCAAAATAAAGCATAAAATCATTACCCACCCTTTTTCTGTTCTTGATAACAGATGCCTGACATGTTTAGAGAAAGTATTACCTCCTTGAGCAGAATAGTGCTCTTAAGACTATAACATATTCTTTAGTTGGAGGGTTGTGCAATATATCAGACTCCTGTTAGCTTTCCTGACAGGCACGAGCAGCCAGTATTGCTTTGAACAGAATGCCTTTAGGATGGTATTAACCCACATTTAAGAGGCTACAATCTGCATTCAATAATAATATTGGATTTGTGGTATTCCAGAGTACAGCCAGTATGAAATTACACTGCAGTTACATGAAAAGATTAAATATTTTTAAAAATATGAATATGCCTCAGTTGCGACAAATGGAAAATTTTAAACAGGCTTAACTTCTGGGTCTTTCTCCATCCATTTACTATGAAATCTCAGCTCAAACTAACCAGCCTTAATTGTGACAGCTGAGATAATATATAGACTGCAGTGAGAATTGCAATGAGCACTGCTTCTTTCTGTATGAACTCTATTGTTCTGAGGACCAAGTGAAAGAAGTCTTACAACTTGTTGCCATGAAGATTTGAGGACAGGTTTGCGCCATGTATGGCACAACTAGAAAGGGAGAATAGTCCAGTAAAAACCCCGACATGGAAGAGTGCTTCTTTCAATATGTAGGGCACATTCAGTGTAATCTTTGAACTTGTCTTCAGTACCAAACTCAAAGATACCAGGCCTACGCTGCATTTGAAGCCTTTATTAATTCCACAAGATTAACAACCAAAGAGGGAGTCACAGCGTCTGCTACTCCTGTCATCACACTAATTAAACATGACGTGAAAATATGATTTTACTGTGCTGCTGTCCATTGTGTGACCTTTTGCTCCTGAACTGCACGAGACATCCCCTCTGCTCTGCAATCAGAATAATATTTTCTTGGAGAAGAAAGAGAAAAGACATCACACTTGACGTAGTGGTTAGCGCAACGCTGTCACAGCGCCAGTGACCTGGTTTCAAATCTGGCACTGCCTCTAAGGAGTTTGTACGTTCTCCCCGTGTCTATCTGGGTTTCCTCTGGATGCTTCGGCTTCCACCCACCCTTCAAAACGTACCAGGAGTTGAGGATCAATTGGGCGACGTGGGCTCGTGGGCCAAAATGGCCTGTTACCGTGATCTATGTAGGTCTAAATTTAAATTTAAAATTTGACAGGGTGATAAGAGAAAGGAGGAATCCAGTCTATGACCCATGAAGATTCATTAGCCTGTATCAGCAGATCCAGTTCCAACAGAGTCAAGTTTGCAGATGACATCAGCAACAATGATGTGTCGCACTACAGAGAAGAGGCGGAAAATCTCATGAGATGGTGTGAGAATAACAACCTGAGTCTCAAGGTGGACAAGACAAAGGAGATGATCTTTGACTTCAGGAGGACCAGGAATGACCATTCTCTATAAAACATCAATAACTCTGTAGTGGAAAGCACCAGGTTCCTTGGAATTCACTTAACTAGTGTGGACACATTTCTCCTCATTTGTAAAGAAGGCACAAAAGTGACTGCACTTACTGAGAAGACTGAAAAAGGCAAGGCTACTGGCCATCATTATGTCAACCTTCTAGAGGATCTCTATTGAGAGTGTCTTGGCCAAATGCATTACAGTGTGATATGGTTGCTGCCAGATAAATGGATTGGGAGTCAATCTATAGGACCATAAGAGTGGCAGAAAGGATGACTGGAATCTCCTTCCTGCCCCATTGATGTGATCAACTGGGATCACTGCCTGAAGAGAGAAGGCAAAATCATTGAGGACCCCTTCCACCCTCCACACAGCATCTTTCAACTGCTCCCATTGAGAAAGAGATAAAGGAGTATCAGAGTCACTACCACCAGGCTGAGGAACAGCTTCTTCCTATGGGCAATGGCAATGATGAACGACCAAAGGAACTGTCTACACTAATCACCTGAGGCTCTCATATTCATTTATTTAGGTGTACATATAAATACTTATCCTCCATACGTATTGTTTATCTGTATATATGCTATGTCTGATTGTGTGTTTTGAACCGTGGACTGGAGAATGTATTTCGATGGGTTGTACCTGAGCAATCAGATGACAGTAAACTTGACTTGATTAAAATCATTGAGGAAAAAGAAAAAAAATAGAAAACTGCAGAGGGTGGAAACTCTCAGCAAGTCAGGCAATGTTTGTGGTTTGTTTCAGGTTAAAAATCCATCATCGACCTTTTTGCTCCTCATCAATTTATTTCATTTCACAAAGCACAGAGTGAATGGAAAAACAATGGACTGTTACTTCAGGGAGTAGAGTCTAGTGTTGCATTGATTCCCAACAAACTTTAGAAAACAAGATGGGCAGACGGCAGTTAAGGAAGAGGCAACCAAGAAATTGTTGCAACTCAAGTCTAGGAAGTTTGGATCCATAAGAGTGCTTTACATTCTGAAGGTGGACCTGACTGTTCACATGACCCTAATGTCCAGCCATGATTCACCAGGAGCCCAGGACGAGGGAAGGTTTTCTACCTAAACCAGAGTGGATCAACTCATCTTTCATCCCAGGGATGCTCAAGGAGATGGGTAAACGTGGAAAGATGATAGTGTTTATGTATTTAACAATAGTCATTGCATTTAACTGTATGAAGTAGTTTGGAAAGTTTCAGAGAAATGTGACATAATTGGAAAATGTTTAAATGTTTTTAAGTGATTTCATTTTGAGAACTAAACAGATTTGCAACATCTTATACATTTAGTGACTGCTAAGCATTCAACAGCATCAGTAACAGAGCTGAACTTTTTGCAAAATGCTTCATAACACACTGCAAAATCATGGGGAAAATTCAACATTAGACTAATTGATTGTTATTACATTTTAGCTTTCATTCATTAGGGCTCCTAATAGCACGGATTTACAGCAGTTTCTCAGACATCACATTTGTTTTGCCTCATGTAACACAAAAGAAATGTTTTCTATATAATATTAGCAAGAATGAAATCTTTGAAAAATTGCTTCAAATTATACCCTGGGGGACTGGTGGCTGCCAAAACCCAAGACTGGTTTTTTTTTTAAAGATTCCTCCAGCTTCAGGCATGCGTGACTTATAGAAAGTATGATCCAGCCAACCCTACCTGACCCCTGACTCTGGGGATGGAGTAAGGATCTAACACAAGAAAGATGTGCCAATATTACCATGAGACCAAGATTTCAGAAGCAGTGAAGGTGAACATTTTGCCAACTTGCATCTTTCCATCTGTGTATTTGGAGCATTTTAATTTGACCAGCTGCCACATAGTGGGACTGTGGACTGTCTGATTCTTCCATCTGAAGTGATGAGGAACCATCACTGGACATCATCCAGGATTGCCCAGATCAGAGGTCAATCTGCAGGACCACAAGAGCAACAGAGAAGATCACTGGGGTCTCCCTTCCCCCCATCCCTTCCCGCCCCCCTCTACTCACTATTGACATGATCTACCAGGATCGCTGTCTGCAAAATTATTGAGGATGCCTACCAGCCCACAGCCTTTCCAGCGGCTCATGTCAAGAAAGAGATACAGGAGGATCAGAGCCAGCACTATCAGGCTGAGGAACAGCTTCTTCCCACAGGCAGTGAGAATGCTGAACGACTAAATGAACTGCTCATACAAACCCTCCGAGACTCTACTATTTATTAAATAATAATTACTTATTTTACATATGTATATACATATTGCATAATGCATCATTTGTCTATATGTGTGTTATGCCTGAACGTGTGTTTGCACGGTTTTGCACCAAGGACTGGAGAACGCAACTTCGTCGGGCTGTGCTTGTACAACCAGGTGATAAATAACCTTGAACTTGAATCCTCAGGAGACCTACTGTGTAACGACAAAGTAAAAGAGGAGTTGCTTCAATTTTTCTGAGGAAATTCTCATGTAACAGGATTATTTCAGTTTTCGAGACATAGGCAGACGCAGCACAGAAACAAACTCTTTGACCCACCTACCCTGCACTGACCATCAACATTGCTCCTACACAAGTCCTATTTTTATTCTCAAAATATTTCATCCTCTCCAGCCAAACACAATCTGCTGAATGAACTCAGCAAGACAAGCAGTGGGAAAATGGGAGATGTTCCTGATGAAGAAATATCCCATTCTTTTTCTCCCAGTGAGGCTGCTCGACCTGCTGAGTTGCTCCAGAAGATTGTGTTTGGGTTCAGATTCCAGTATCTGTAGTCTCCTGCTTGCCTCCATTTTATCATCTCCCCCCCCCCCACCCCCACCATCTTGATTTCACACTTATCTGCATAAAAGTTACAATGGCCAATTTACTTACAGCAGTCACATCTTTGGGATAATGGCAAAAAAAGACACAGGGAGAACTAAATTTCACAGAGGAAACACCCGAGGCTAGAACTGAACCTTGGTCTCTGGCACAGTGAGGCTGTGGGTGTACAAGCTGCACCATTGTGCCACATCGTTGAGAAATGCATTATACGCAAACTTCCTCGGTCATTTCATCCACTTTCAAGCTCCTTTGGTGACTCGATGCATTAATATTACTTTGCGTAGAGCAGGCTACAGAATAAACTCCTGTTTGTAAAGCCCTACAAAATACAACCAGCATTTTAAGTGAGATCTGGATTTTGAAGCCCGTTCTGTATTTGAAATACTTTTAAAAGCTTGTTTGATGCGTTAAGATATTTAGAATAAATGATAAAGTTTCTACAATTTTTTTTAACCATCTTGTGCAAGAAAGGCACCTTTGGCCATGAATAATGAACCTGTTTTGAAGTATTGACTCCTGAATAGAATCTCTTGCACCCCTTGCAATACAGATCTGATGGCATTCATTGTATAGAAAGTCTGAGGTTGAGCAACAATGGCAGTGAAAGTCTTTGAAAACCTTGAAACAGGTTTCACCATTCTTAGAATTCGCTTTTGTGTCAGATTTATAGCAACTCGTGTGTTCTGCCTCTCACAGTTCTCACCTCCCATCTACTGAAGACAGCTCTGTGAGGCACTGCCTAAAGAAGGCAGCCAACACCGTAAAGCATCCCCTTTATTCTAG
Source organism: Narcine bancroftii (assembly GCF_036971445.1). Lineage (NCBI taxonomy): Eukaryota > Metazoa > Chordata > Chondrichthyes > Torpediniformes > Narcinidae > Narcine > Narcine bancroftii. Next base: position 20,031,797 of record NC_091474.1, on the reverse strand, counting down.
TTGCAACCTCGTGTTGCTACCTCCTTCAGCCAGAATGTACAGAAATCTGATGTCCTGAACCTTGAGAACAGTATTTTTTCCAATGTCTATCAAGCCTTTACCTATGCTAACCCAAATCATAAATAACTCTGGGACTACAGAAAGATCCGTCTGCACCTTTGAAATTTCTTTTTTTTTTCTTGTATGAACTGCAACTGTGTATATTTATTTTATCTATAATTTTATCACTGGTTATCTCTTTTTCTGCTTTGGCATAATTTATACTATTGTAGTCAGTGTGCCTTATGTATTGCACGGCTCTAAAATGTAAAACTTTTGATGCATCTGTGCCTTGTGCTTATATATACTATATAGATTAGTGAGGTTGTCAAAGGTCATTGAGAGAAGGCAGCAGGATTCTCTTTGGCTTGGCTTCGCGGACGAAGATTTATGGAGGGGGTAAAAAGTCCACGTCAGCTGCAGGCTCGTTTGTGGCTGACCAGTCCGATGCGGGACAGGCAGACACGATTGCAGCGGTTGCAAGGGAAAATTGGTTGGTTGGGGTTGGGTGTTGGGTTTTTCCTCCTTTGCCTTTTGTCAGTGAGGTGGGCTCTGCGGTCTTCTTCAAAGGAGGCTGCTGCCCGCCAAACTGTGAGGCGCCAAGATGCACGGTTTGAGGCGTTATCAGCCCACTGGCGGTGGTCAATGTGGCAGGCACCAAGAGATTTCTTTAGGCAGTCCTTGTACCTTTTCTTTGGTGCACCTCTGTCACGGTGGCCAGTGGAGAGCTCGCCATATAATACGATCTTGGGAAGGCGATGGTCCTCCATTCTGGAGACGTGACCCATCCAGCGCAGCTGGATCTTCAGCAGCGTGGACTCGATGCTGTCGACCTCTGCCATCTCGAGTACCTCGACGTTAGGGGTGTGAGCGCTCCAATGGATGTTGAGGATGGAGCGGAGACAACGCTGGTGGAAGCGTTCTAGGAGCCGTAGGTGGTGCCGGTAGAGGACCCATGATTCGGAGCCGAACAGGAGTGTGGGTATGACAACGGCTCTGTATACGCTTATCTTTGTGAGGTTTTTCAGTTGGTTGTTTTTCCAGACTCTTTTGTGTAGTCTTCCAAAGGCGCTATTTGCCTTGGCGAGTCTGTTGTCTATCTCATTGTCGATCCTTGCATCTGATGAAATGGTGCAGCCGAGATAGGTAAACTGGTTGACCGTTTTGAGTTTTGTGTGCCCGATGGAGATGTGGGGGGGCTGGTAGTCATGGTGGGGAGCTGGCTGATGGAGGACCTCAGTTTTCTTCAGGCTGACTTCCAGGCCAAACATTTTGGCAGTTTCCGCAAAGCAGGACGTCAAGCGCTGAAGAGCTGGCTCTGAATGGGCAACTAAAGCGGCATCATCTGCAAAGAGTAGTTCACGGACAAGTTTCTCTTGTGTCTTGGTGTGAGCTTGCAGGCGCCTCAGATTGAAGAGACTGCTTATATATACTATATAGATTAGTGAGGTTGTCAAAGGTCATTGAGAGAAGGCAGCAGGATTAGGTTGAGAGGAAAAATACATCAGCCACTATTTGAATGGCAGAGCGGACACGATGGGCTGAATGGCCTAATTCTGCTCCTAAGTCTCATACCACATGACAATTGTCTCACCTCATTGAGTAAAATGCCTCTTTCCTACGCAAGTCATGGGAAGAACATACAACTCCTTACAGGCAATGCTGGATTTGAACCCAGGTCGCCTGAGCTCTAATGGCGTCCATCTTTAAATGTTTCTAGATATTTACTTCCAATCTCTTTAGATGGTTTGTCTTTACTAGTACATTAAAGGAAGCATTGCACTAGCTAGCTTCAATTGGATTCATGGCATCACAGAGATGCTTAAAAATTAGATTTCACCCATATTTGGTGTAGTAAGAGGGTGTGACGTCTTGCTCTACATACAAATCAAACATCATTAAGTTGTTGAACCTGGCTTCAATAAATTGTTCTTCTGGTTTTATCTCATGAAGGAATGTTGGAAGCTAATCAACACGTTTACAGATTGGTGAAGTTCATGGTTGGTGTTCCATCAGAGCATTACATGCTGCAAAATGGATCAGTATCATGGATAAGTTCTCCCTCTAGCAGACTCAGGGGCTGTCTTGGAGGTGAAGTAAAATGGAACAATGATAATGGAAAGGAGAGCAGAAAATTGAATACAGGGGGCTGAAGGGTGAGGAAGGGAAAGGGAATTCAGTATAGGAGACAGAATGGAGAGGCTGGTGGATTTATACTTATCCAACAATGGTGTTAGGAACTGGGCCCACACCATAGATACGCCATTAGAGATGCAATTATCAGAGCTGCAGATCACGTGATCTTGTGCAGATTCTGCAGCATCTTTCGACACGACTGCCTGCAAAAGCGTATCAATGTGGGGGAATCAGTGAAAGTATAAATGATGTCCCTTTAATAAATCCAGAAGTCCTAACTTTAGGTGTCAAGCTTTGCCTGTTCACTGTGAGTAAAAATCAAAGATTAAAGGTTATGACTTTTCCATCCAAGATCTGCAAGCACATTGCAGTATGGGCACAAAACGCAAGAGGAAGTCATTCCCCTGTGAGAGAGGAAACAGTGACAGGAAGTGCCCAGTTCACTTTTCCAAAAGGTTAAATTTCTACTAAAGAACCATCACTCCAAAACCTGTGCCAGATATTTTATAATGATGTTACAGATAAAGAATAAAAGCCACCAATGGTTTTCTTCCAATCTGATTAGGAAGGGAGACCGGAGTAAGGAAGGTGATCTGTATTCTGTGTATTTCTGAAGCCCCAGTTGTTCACACAGATGCCAGCCTATTTCTTGCCAAATTTAACTCACTGTAAAGTGCCAGTTTGATTATTTGGAAAGTTCAGTTTAAGTTGCCTTTGTTGTTGCAGAACACCAAAGTTTGGTGCAATTTTGGGATAAATCCAATTTAACAGACTGTGGCTCATTCAACATTCGTCAATTTTTCTCACACATCACACTGAGTTGGAAATGTTCCATCGCTGTTTCGGGGACAACATTCTGGAAGCATATCTCTCATTGCACCATCACCACACAGACATCCATACTTCAAGGCAGCAGATCACCATCACCTTCTCAATGCTTTGGTACCCTTTCCAGCAATGCCCATGTCTGGCAAAAGGCAGACCAAGCAGCAGAGCACATTTTATTCTTGGTAAGAATGCTTTAGAAAATCTTTGCAGAGTCATGCTATTGCATCAGAGTGAATTCTGTGAAGTATGCTTGAGCCAATCAAACATGTACACCAGTTCACTATGGATAAGATCAGAAAAAAAGCATAGGAATCAATTCAGGATCATTTTGCGAAGGAGAGAGAAGCAATAAAATCTGTTTTGTAATTGTCCTGGGAAGTAAAGTGACAATGTAGACACTGAGAACATTGCAATTTGAAAACTGAAGGGCATGGATAGATTTGATGTGGAGAGTGTGTTTCACATGGCGGGAGGAGTCGAGGACCAGAGGGCATAGCCTCAGAATACAAACATGTCCCTTTAGAACAGAGATGAGGAGGAATTTCTTCACACAGAGGGTGATGAATCTAAGGAATTTGTTGCCACATTTGTCCGTGGCGGCCAAGTCATTGGGTATACAGGGGTAGATAGGATCTTGATTAGGAAGAGACTTGAGGGTTACAGGGTCAAGGCAGCAGAATGGTGTTGGAAAGGACAGCAAACCAGCCAAGATACAATGGCAGAGTGGATTCAATGAGCTGAATGGCCTAATTCCACTCCAATGTCTTCTGGTTTTATGATCTTAATACACAAGTTGTTCTCTTTGGAGAGTAATTAGATTAAGTTTGAAATGCCCAAGAAGTTATCAAATTATAGAACTCAATTAGACTCATGAAACGCAAACATCCCTCTCACAAAGCCATTCTGACTACCCCCAAGACGACTATATTTCTCTAAATGCATGGAAATCCTGTCCCTAAGAATTCTCTCCAATAGTCTGCCCATCATTGATGCAAGATTTACTGGTCTATAACTCCCAGGATTCTATCTATCACTTTTTATAAGCAAGGGGACAACAATCCTCTGGTACCTCCTCTGCAGCCAGGGAGATCGTCACCAATGCCCCAGCAATCTTTTCCTTCATTTCCTGTAGTAACCTGGTGCATATCCTGTCACATCCTATGGACTTATCAATCCCATTGTTTTTAAGAAGATACAGCATTTCATCTTTCTTGAGCTCAACATGCTCCAGCAAATAAGCTTGTTCCATACTGTCCTCACATTGACCAAGTTCCCTGTCTCTGGTGAATGCTGAAGCAAGGCATTCAATTAGGATTTCCTTCATCTCCAGGCACATGTTGCATCCTTTATCCTCAAATGACCCTACCTTCTGTTCTTCACGCACCTCCTTGCCAAAGCTTTCTCATCCCCCCCTTCTAGTCCTCCTAAGTTATTTCCTAAGTTCCTTCTTGGCTACCATATTATTCACACGAGCCCTTCCTATCTTTTGCTTCCTGAATTTTCTCTATGTTTCTTTCTTCCTCTTAACTAGCAGTCACCTCTTTTGTCAACTCTGATATGACCATCTTTTTCCTGTCTCAGTGGGAAAAGGCTTTCCCTTGGAATAGTCTGTACAAAAATTCTTGATGATGTGGGAATGAGAAGTCAGATTTGGATCAGTGGTTTAAGTAAGTTCATTGGATGTTAATCCCTACACATTAAACACTCAGTGAAGTCACAGGAACTGACTTTCTTCAGTGACATACAAGAGGGCTAAACTACTTGAGCAAGAGGGTTGACCTAAAAATCACTCCTACCACACCTCATGCTGGAAATCCTTTGGTGACATACCAAATCTCCTCAGGCACCTCACAAAGTGTAGTTGCTGGTGACCCTTCTTTGTGTTTGCATCAACGTGGTGGCTTTAGGACAGATCCTCGGAAATGTGGACACCAAGGAATTTAAAGTTCTTGACCCTCTTCACTACTGAGTCCTCGATGAGAACTGGGTTCTGTTCCTCCTGGAGACCACCATCACTTCCTTGGTTTTGCTGACATTGAGCGCAAAGTTCTTGTCGTTACAGTGTTTCTCAACCTTTTTTTTTAACCACTAACACCTTAAGTAATCCCATCATATCCCAGAGATGCTCTGTGGTTAGTAAGGGATCATTAAGCTGGAATGTGAGTGGAGGAAAAAAGTTGAAAACCATTGGTTTAAGATTTCTCCTGAAAGGCTGTGCTTGGTAAATGGGAAGGCAAAAAGAAGTGATTTAAGGTCTAATTCTAAAAGTGAAAAGCTCAACTAAAAAATCACCTTTACTCTTGGGTGACTGGTATCATCAACAGTTTTAACAACAACTTGAAGGCAAGAGTTAATTTCTGTGCCTTGGGACTCCCTGAATGTCACTTCAAGTCATCAGTCCCCAGCCAGCACAGACACTGGGCCAGTTCACAAACGAATGATCATAACATTGCGTGCATATCCAGCTCCTGTTTGCGTTGTGGTGTCACAGTGACTGGCCTACACTTCACAACATGCAATAACATTTTCCTGGTGCATCTGGCACAAGTAATCTGCTTTGAAAAATAAAGACTGCTTTGTGCCAGTTGTAACAGGCAGGGGCCACCTCGTTCTTTCAGATTGCTCAAGGATTAGTCTCCAGCCATTAGCTTTGGAATATCAAAGAACACTCTGGGGAATCAAGATTCATGTGCAAGAAATAAACAATGATCTTTTTCCTTTGTGTGCCCTGTAAAGGCACACAAAGGGGCACTACTTGTCCAGCACCAGTTGAAACAGAAAAAGAGAAGCAAAAGGGAGACATTTCAGAGATGTCAAGTGTCCATGAATTCCGTTCCACCTCGGAGGCTGCCACCACTTCCTGTGCCCCACCATACCCCCATAACCACACAGCCTCCTGCCCTGTTCAGCAGCGAACCCAAACTTGAGGCTTTGACGTCACCCTTCTTGCCTCACAAAGAATGAGAGGGGTGAGTGTTGGAGGCAGTGAAGGGAGGTCCACATCAGTAAAAATAGACAATTTGTTGTTCAACTCAGGACATTGAGGGACTTCCAGTCCAGAAATCTAGACTAATTCAACAGAGGAAAACAGAAATACTAGCATAATTCTGATCTTTCAGACAGCAGGTTAAGCCAGTAGTTTAGCTATCCACTGACTTCATGGCAGGGAGTGGGTAAGTTCGCATTGATGTCCTAACCACTATTTATCAACCTCCGGGGTCTTGCTGAGTGCAAATTGGCTGCTTTGTTTACTACATTACAAGGCGATCGGTACATTAAAAATTAACTATTGGCAGTAATTGTCCTTTAGAACAATTCAAATCATGGCATGCTAAAATGCATGTCCTTTATTCTTCTGAACTTAGTTCATTAAACGAGGTGAAGGCTTAGCATTGCTTGGTCAAACCTTGCTTTTTTTATAGTGGTGCGTAAGGCTGATAAATGCCAGGATTTGCTATTATGATAAAAATGAAAGGTGACCTAAATGGAGCCTAAAGATTGCCGAAAAGTGCATGGATGTGAAAGGAGGATACTAAGAGAGAGGTACAGTCCTGACGTCTTGGCAATCGGGCAGTTGTCGGAGTAAACCATGAAAGTCTGCAGACGCTGCGATTGTAGTAAAAAAGCACAGAGGAACTCAGCAGGTCTCGCAGAGTTCACACGAAGTAAAGATACATTACCGACGTTTCAGGCCAGAACCCTTCTCCAAGGTATGGAAATTGCTGGCAGTGCCTGAATAAAAATAGTTGGGGGAAGTAACACTTAAACAAAAGCACAACACTCTTCATGAGGAGCAGTAACAACTAATTTCTCAACAAGAAAATAAGATCTCTGACCTCGAGGATCTTGTGGAGAAGCATGTGCCAATCTCCATTATCAGTAATGTGCAGGTTACGGTCCTTCCATCAGCACCAAAGGCTGCATCCTTTTATCATCATTATCTCGATGATTATGCACACATCCTTTTTTATCTGTGTGTCTATATATAACAGAACATTCACTCTGGCACAGCACACGCGATTAAAAGTGAAATATGATCTGTGTTTATGGGCTTTGCTGCCAAGCCAGCTTTCATGCTGCTTTTGACATGAGTGACATTTTTACGACTGTTTTGTGTAAACTGTTGATGCATTGTCTGTTTTATTGGCTCATAGGTACTTTCTGGAAAAATTATCAAAATTAAAGCCACATGGCAAAGCTCTGTGCTCTCCAACGTGTGGGGGACATCTTCTATGCTCGGAATCCATTTCACCTTAATTTTACTCCCCATTGGTAAAAGAAAATGTTTCTTTGCAATCACACACAGACACTCTCTCTCTCTCACCAAAGTAGTATATAACTCATCAAGATGTCATGAGAATTTTTGACAGATTTTTGGTTTGATGACAAAGATACCACTACAATCCTGAAGGAGCTAATAGCATCTTCTGTATTTATTTTAAAGACAGAAACTTTCTGCAAATACACCTGAAGAAATATCTACTGATGACTCTATCCCAGTCCATGCTGTGAGGTGAAAGATGGACGGTATGAAATGTTAAATGTGTTTTTCACTTCATGGATGCTTCCTGACCTGTCAAGTTATTTCCAGCATCTTTCATTTTTATTTCAGATTTCAAACATCCATGGTTTCTCGTTGTTGGATTTGTGCCCACTCCTGTGGTGAAGGGCTCAAGCTTCAGTGTGTGCAGGTACAATAGGAATCAGGTTGGACGAAAGAGATTTCAGTCACGTTGCTTCACATCGACTCTTCTGGAGCATTGCAGAGAGACTTCTACTCCCTCCTTCTCTTTTTCGATCAGAGGTTGCTGGCCACATACTACTTTCATGAGAACATAGCATGTAAAAGAGTACATTGCAGGAACTTCAGCCCACAATGTTTGTCTAGCCATAATGCCAATTCAAATTGATCCCATCTGCCGGCATGTTCTCTATATTCCACCATATGAAACATGAGAAATGGGAGCAGGAGTAGGCCATCGGCCTGACAAGTCTGCTCCACTCTTCAATGTGATTATGGCTCATCTTCATCTACCTGCCTTTTCCCCATATGCCTTAATTCCCTTATTACATAGAAATCTATCCAACCTTGTCTTAAATATATTTACTGAGGTCGCCTCCACTGCTTCAATGGGCAGTGAGTTCACCATCTCCTGCCTGTTTATTTATCAGTAGACACTCTGTGTCCTACTGAAGTTTAACTGTTGACTTTAGGAATAACAAGACGGATCGACACATAATTTGGTCAAAGGTCTGGCTCTTCAAAATCCAAACTCTTGCCCGCATTGCAGGATATTCTGAACCATATTTTTTATGGAACATTAGAATCCATGCCTCACAGTGAAGCAAATGAGGCAGCAAGGACTTGTTGAACTGCAGATATCATAAAATATACTCTGTGATCGCATTGCAAACTCTGAACTTGAACTTCGGGAGGGATTGAGGGAACATGTTTACCCAGGCTGGATGTCACCAAGCTGTCAAACTCTCAACTTTAATTATCCTGCAACTCTTCTGCAGTTGCCTATTGATGTCATACAAGAAAATAATTATTTCTTTTCTTCATTTGCTGATTTGAGTGTTACTGGAAAGGTCAACATTTATTGCCCATTCTTAATTTCCCTTGAGATGGTAAACTGGCTTCCTAAAGGCAAAGAAGTAGGATTTAGACCAGCAACAGACCTCTGTATATATGCCTGTTTTGAACTCTCTATGTAGCATGTTATTTCTACTCACCTTCCCATTCCCACAATGGCGACCTGTTCATCGATGGCAGCAAGATTAGTATCGAGGTTAGTGCAATGCTATGACAAAACCAGTGACCTGGGTTCCAACCTGCCACTGACTATCAGGAATTTGCACGTTCTCCTCATGCTAAGCATGGGTTTTCCCCTGGGTGGTCTGGTTTCTTCCCACCCTCCAGAAATGTAGGGGGCTGTGGGATAATTGGCTGCAATTGGGCAGCGCGGGTTCCAATAATTGGAAATGGGTTCATCTGTGTTGTCAATAAAATTTCAAAGAAAAAAACTGGCCTTCTCCACTGCCGGAGTGAGGCCCAACATAAGCCAGAGGAACAACATTTCATACTCCACCTGGGAACTCTACTGCCCAATGTTATGAACAATGAATTTTCCAATTTCAGGTAATGAGTCACCGCTCTTCTTCCCAGCAACTTCCATTCTTCTTCTCCCATATTTCTGTCCCCTTTCCCACCCAGCCCTGAGTACACAACTATTGTTGCCTTCTTATCCAGTTCCAGCAGCCTGTGTCTATAGATATTATTTCCCCACATCACACACCCCACCCCACCTTCCTCCAGCAAACCTTCTTGTTTCTCTTGCCTTTCTCTTCCTTTTATTAGACATAGTATGGTTACAGGCCCTTCCGGCTCACAAGTTCATGCTACCTAATTGCACCCAATTGGCCAACCCCCAGAATGTTTTAAAGGATGACAGGAAACCGGAACAGCTGGAGGAAACCCACAATGACACAGGGAGAATGTACAAACTTCTCATAGACAGTGCCAGATTCAAACCTTGGTCCCAACTACTGGCGCTTAAACAACATTCCGCTGCCTGTGAATAAAATACCTCTGCCGTCATCTTTCACCCCCTCCCTGGTTCCCCATTTCCCTACAAGCACCTGCCCAACTCACCTCACCCTCTCCACATTATACTGACTATCTCCCTTCTGCACTCTCAGTCTTGATGAAGGATTCCAGCTTGAAAGACTGACCATTCTTGATGTCCCACTGATGCTGCTCAACCTGCTGAGCTCCTCCAGCAGACTGTTTGTTCCTTAAAGGGGCAACGATGGGTGTGTTACTTGGAGGCGAAGGGAATGATGTTCTCATTGTCCTTGTTAATGGAAGTGATTGTATTTTGGAAATCAATAGGTGCTTTCAAGGTGCCTTTTAAAATGGGGTTGGCCCGGTTAGCGCCCCACTCACAAGGCAGCTTGAAAGGGACTGACCCAGTCAGTGTCATCCAAAGTTAACCAGGTCCCTGCCCTACTTTGGAGATAGTCAGGGAACCCAGTTTAAATTATCCAGGATGTGTCTACTGGCAGCTTGAACAGCAAAATGGCTGACCCGTTTACTCCTGTGATGTCAGCGCTTGCGCGCTGGAATCACAAGGAAACCCCTTGGTCAAATGCCTGTCGCAAACGGGAGAGAGGGGTCACTGTGGCGGGGCCCGGGGTGAAGAGGGGAGAAAGAGGTTGCTGCCATGAAGTGGGGGGGGGGAGCCACGGTTGGGGGGGAATGAGGTTACTGCCATGAGGGAGAGAGGTCAATGTCGCGGGGGCAGGGTGCCATGATCAACTGCCACGGGGGGGGGGGGGGGGGAAGAGGAAAGGGGTCGGTGCCGCAGGGGGGAGAGGAGAGAAGTTGCTGCCGTGGGGGGAGAGGAGAGTGGTCGCATGGTGGGGTGGGGGGGAGTGGGGGAGACTTACCGATAGTTCCCCTGAGTGTGTGCCATGTCACTTACCGGGTCATTGCTGGGGTGGGATCCCCCTTAAATTGCTGGGTTGGCGATTTAATGGGTCGATTCCCCTGCACCTTTGCCCCACTGATCATACCTGGACCCAGGAAGGCTACACACGTGCTGCAGCATAAAAGCTCTAAGGTGAGAGTGACCTGGGTGCAACGTAGTACGTGGATGGTACACACTACAGGCACTCTAACACTGGTGGAGAGAAGAATTGCTTAGGGTAATTGATAGCTGGTCAGTGAAGCAAACTGCTTTGCCCTTGATACTGCTGAGTTTCTCGAGCATTGTTAGAAATGCACTCATCCAGGAAAATGGAGAGTGTTCCATCACATTCCTTACTTGTGCCTTGCACCTGATGGAAAGATCTTGGTATAAAAATAAAACAGGAAAGTCTGCAGACACAAGTAAAAGAACAATGCTGGAGAAACTCAGCAGGGCAAACAGCGTTCTTTATATAGTAAAGATAAAGATACACAAACAACATTTTGGGCTTGTACCCTTCATCAAGGCGAGATCTTGATAAGTTAGGAGATGAGTCTGCACAGATTACATTGGACAACATTTCCACCCCCCCCCCCCCCAAAAAAGGTTTGCTTCCTGAAAAACAATGAGGGATGATGATGGACAACTTCAAGATGAACAAAAATGATAATTTCAGATTTGCTCTATCACGTCAGAAGTTTGAGAAACATTAAATGAACTTTTATTGAATTTAGCATGTTTAAACACATAATGAAGCAGACACATTGTGTTAGTTCAACTGACTTAAAAAATGTTTTGCCGCTGATTCTCATTCGTACTCAACATCTGATGCCTCTCGTGTCAGTGCCCAACCATAGTCGGCCAGCATTGATGGATTCTGTTTGGCCTAATATTGCTTTGCTATGGTCACAATGTCCTGGTGGAACCTTTCACCATGTTCATCGCTGACTGCACCAAGATCAACAGGGAAGTCTTTGGCTTGGCTTCGCGGACGAAGATTTATGGAGGGGGTAAAAAGTCCACGTCAGCTGCAGGCTCGTTTGTGGCTGACAAGTCCGATGCGGGACAAGCAGACACGATTGCAGCGGTTGCAAGGGAAAATTGGTTGGTTGGGGTTGGGTGTTGGGTTTTTCCTCCTTTGCCTTTTGTCAGTGAGGTGGGCTCTGCGGTCTTCTTCAAAGGAGGTTGCTGCCCGCCAAACTGTTAGGCGCCAAGATGCACGGTTTGAGGCGTTATCAGCCCACTGGCGGTGGTCAATGTGGCAGGCACCAAGAGTAGTTCATGAGTAAACGCAGAAAATAAATTTACAGTGACATGTTGCACTTCACGGTTTTGTATGCTAAAAGTAGACTTAAAATATGACAGGAAATCACAAAATAGGTTGTATATATATATATATTTACAGCAGGTAAAAGAATTAAGGTGATTTTCCTGATCATTAGCCCAAAATCTCTAAAATACACCCAAAAGTGTTCAGGAAGAAAAATCGCCGATGTCCTTTCTTATTTTGCCTCTGACCTGTTCATGTATTCGCAGGTCTTATGGAGCTGAGCCGCTTGAATTTTATCAGGACAGTGACCCATTTCAGAAATGCTAACCACTTCTGTTTCCGCCCATGCCGCCCGACTTGCTGAATGCTGACAGTATTTTCTGGTTTTATTTCAGATTTCCAGCATCTGCAGATTTTTTATGAACATTTAAAACACAGCAGCACTGACCAGCTCCGACTGAGAAATCATCTGGATGGCAAGCAACAAGTAAGACTCCAGTAAATGTTGCTGAAATTACACATGCCCCCAGTCATATCACAATAAACCTCTTTGCTTACAAGAAGAAGATTAAATAACAGTAATTTATTTGATCAATTATATTATTTGACCTTAACCTCTTATAGATATAATTGTTCATTTGGAAATTGTTTATTTATGTGCAAGACAGGAGCGGATATAAATATCAGGCTTTAATCTCTTTTGCTAACCTAAATAAAAGCCAGCGTTCAACTAAATAAAGGCATCAACCACATCATACTTTATGGCCTGCTCTTGCGTGCTGGATAAGTAACAGAAGGAAAAATAAAAAGACCGTTTACATTTTATCCTGTCTGGATTTCCTAAAACTACTGTCATTTTTGGAGAATTAATTTGTAAAATCTGTGGATAACAAAGAGAAAAATAGTGCACAGTGTTGGGGAGCTGCCAAGATGAATGTGTGGCGGTGACGATGGCTGAGTTTGCTGGAATGTTAGACAAACAGAATCGAGATTATGGACTGAAATCCCTCTTGGTTACATTTTGTTTTCTGTCTTTGAGACACTTCTGGTTCAAGGTCACTCTTGAGAGGAAGATGGAAGGCAGAGCAATAGGGAAATGGAAGGAATGCTCTTCTGTGTTGGGTTCCAATTGTTTTTGGAGCAATGAGCCATTCTTGCATTTGCCTCACATTTAACGTCCCTCAAACAATAGTCAAAAACAAGCTTGAAACAGTTTTCACACAGAGAGTAACCTTTGAGTGTTATGGTTAATGTAGCTGTTATTACAGTGCCAGCAATCTGGGTTTGAATCCGGTGCTATCCGTAAGGAGTGTGCATGATCTCCCTGTGTATGTGTGGGTTTCCTCCAAATGCGCTGGTTTCTTCCCACCTTTCAAAACGTAGGTTAATTGGGGCATTTGGGCGGTACAGACTCATGGCTGGAGAGCCTGTAACCATGCCGTATGTTTAAATTTAAAACTTAAATTTATATGAAACCAGGGCAGGTAACAATGGGCCCTTGAATAGTTTAGCATAGCTGTTGACACTTGACTGTGCAGAACACAGGGCAGAAAATCAGCCAGTAAAAGCATGTTCCCCACAGCAGCCACATTGTAACTGCACACTATAATGACTCTGAGGGAGAGGGCTTAGTTGGGAGTGGGAGTGAGCACTGTAATGCTCTGAAAGGGACACAGAAGTCCTGGTTCTGGAAATATTTGACAGGAAGTTGGAATGTGAAAACCAGATTAATTGAGGTCTACCAGCAGAAGAACCTTGCTGGATTTGGCTTGTTCAAGAATGAGTATGTTCGATCAGTGGAGAAATGCCTTAAGACATTTCAGGATCTGATGATTTATGTGAAGTACACATATATGCACGCACGCATATATACATACACACACACACACACACACACACACATCTAGGTTTGAATCTGGTGCTGTCTATAAAATATTCATATTTTAAAAGGGGCAGGACTAAACCAAATGCCCTTGAAGCTATCAAAAACATCTTGACTGATCTCAGCTAAGCCTTATTTTCCTGCCTGATTTCCAGAGCCCAAGTCCAGAATTGTTTCCTTTAGTTTTGGGCATTCTTCAGAGCTCAGCATCCATGGCCACTTGGAGCAAAGAGTTTCAAAGATTTCCACCCCTCGAAGGGAAGACATTCACACACCTCATTATGAAACAGAAACTCAATTTACATTCATATTGATTTCTCCCCATCAATTGCATAATTCAACTTGCATTGTTAAACTACAGACCTGTTCAATCCTTGGTGTTTTATTGGCCATTTGAAGAAATTCTTGTTCCAAACCTACTCTGGCACCATTCCCCAAGCTGTTTTTTTGCCATTCCTCTCACTTTCTATAAATCAAAGGCGTAGTCATGGACATTCACATGAGCCCCAGCTATGCCTGCCTTTTTGTTGAGCAGTTATTGTTCCAAACCTACCCTGGCACCTCCCTTAACACTTCCTTCACACACCGCATGATTTCTGGAGTTCTGGCAGAGGGACAATGGATTGGAATTGCTGGTATTGTGTCCAGATCTGGATATTTGGGTAAAGGCCATTAAGCGACTACAAGGAGCAATCTCCTGGTTTCGGTTGCTGGGAGAAATAGTGAAGGGGAGAGTTTCTCACTGATAACCCAATAATTTCCAAACCTCAAATAAAAACAGAAAAGTCTAGAAATGCTCAGTAGGTCAGGCAGCATCTGTAGAAGGAGAAAGAAGTTCTTATTTCATGTCAAGTACTCTGCATCCAAAACAACTGGAAAATTGCCATTTCCCACAAGTAATTGAGTCTCAATATACACAAGACTAAGGAGATGATTGTGGACTTCAGGAGGAACAGGAACGACTATCTTCCACCACTCATCAATAACTCTGTAGTGGAGAGGGTAGAGAGCACCAAGTTTCTTGGAGGCCACTTGAGTAGTGGTCTATCCTGGACACACATCTCCTCATTTGTCAGGAAGGGACAACAGTGACTGCACTTCCTGATAAGACTGAAGTGGGCAAGGCTACCAGCCACCATCCTGTCAACATGAGTATCCTGGCCAGCTACATCACAATGACCTATGATTCAATGTAGAGCATTGAATCGTAATTCAATCCATAGGACCATAAGAGTAGGAAAGAGGGTCGCTGGTGTTTCCATTCCCCTCCCCCCACCCCCATTGCTATGATATTCTGGGATTATTGTCTTAAGAGGGCTACCACCCCACACGCAGCATCTTCCATCAGGAAAGAGATACAAAGGCATCAGAGCTAGAACCATCAGGCTGAGAAACAGTTTCTTCTCACAGGCAGTGAGACTGATGCATGACTGATGAAATGCTCATACAATTCTTCCAAGACTCAACTATATATTTTTTTAAATGTACTGCATATAAATCACTTGTAAATATGTGTTCTATCGCTATATACTGTATGTGTTTGCATGTTTTTACCAAAGCTCATGAAACAGAGTCATTATGAATTTTGTACCAAAGTATTTGCACAAAACACAGGATTCTGTTGACCATGGTTAAGTGAAAAAACACAGAAGTGCTGGAGAAACTCAGCCAGTCAAAGAGTGCCTTTATGTTGCAAAGGTAAAGATATATCATCAACGTTTCAGGCTTGAGCCCTTCATCAAGGTGTGGGGGAACATGAGAGATGTCCGAACAAAAGGGGGAAGGGGGGCTGGAGAGGGTTGGAGATGATAGGTGGTGGGGGGCGGGGGGGAGAAGTCTAGGCTAGGTGGAGAGAGAAACGGAGGGGTATTCTGCTCCTTGAGTTTATGTCATCTTCCATTCTTTTCGTAAAGCCCTACAAATTTATAATTTTGTGAAGGTGATTATGCCAAACAAGTCCCATTTCTTCAAAACTAAAAAAGGCAACAATGAATGTTATTTATGTGGACTTCAAGAGGCCATAAATAATTGTTAATAAAACTTAGAGCAATATAACATTGGGGATAACCAATAGTCTTAGATGAGAAATTAGGACAGTGGTTCTCAACCTTTTTCCTTCCATTCACAAACCACTTTAAGTAATCCCTATGCCATAGATGCTCTGAGATTAGTAAGGGATTGCTTAGGGTGGTATGTGGGTGGAAAGAAAAAGTTTTAATCATGCCTAATTGACTCCCGATATGCACGGTTTCATAACACCAAAGGAAATGGGCCAATTACAATTTTTCTCAAGCAAAATATTTCAGTAACAATTTGGTCCAGAGCAGCGATTTTCAACCTTCTCTTCCCACTCACATACCCCACCTTAAGCAATCCCTTACTAATCACAGAGCACCGATGGCATAGAGAATACTTAAAGTGGTATGTGAGTGGAAAGAAAAAGGCTGAGAACCACTGAGTTAGAATATAGGAGATGAAAATTAAGAAGAATGAATACATACCCTAAATGGTAGGAGCCACAGGTGTCCCCAATGAGCTTATACTGGATCATCAACCATTCACTATTTTGGAAGAAGAAATAGAGAGATTAATCTGCTTTTTTTTTCAGATTTTCCAATTTCAGATTTATTGTCAGAGTACATACATGACATCACATACAATCCTGAGATTTCTTTGGACAGCAGATTTACCACTAGCTGGTAGTGAAAAAAATATACACAGCGTAAACATAAACAAATAAAAGAATTGTAAACAGATAACAAATGTAAACAAACTGACTACAATACAAAGAGAACAAAAAGATATTCAATAAAGTGCACAGGTAAGAGCCCTTAAATTAGACTCTGAGTTTGTCATTAAGGAGTCTGATGGTGGAAGGGTAATAGCTGTTCCTGAACCTGGTGGTGTGAGGGATTTACACTCAAGGATATTGATGTTTTTGACTTTAGTTTAGAGTGAGCAGTGGAAATAAAAGGCTGGAGGGGATGGAAGGGGGTAAAACAAAGTGCTGAACTGTGGTACATTGAGCAGAGCTTCTGCTTCATACCTCAATCCTGACCTTCAGTTTGTCTGTGTGGAGCTGCACATTCTTCCTTGGCCTGTACCCATTGGAATGAAGGGGGATCTCATTGAAACGTTTCAAATGTTGGAAGTCATGGACAGAGTAGATGAAGAAAGGTTGTTTCCCATGGTGGGAGAGTCTAGGGCAAGAGGGCACAACTTCACTACTTAGAACAGAGATGCAGATGACTTTCTTCAGCTAGAGGGTGGTGTATCTGTGGAATTTGTTACCTCAGGCGGTTGAGGAGGCAAAAAGATTAAATAGGTTCTTGAATAGACAGGACATCAATGGTTATGGGGAGAAGGCCGGGCTGGGAGGTGGGGGGGGGGGGGTGGGTGGTGAGTGGGAAAATGGATCAGCTCATGATTGAATGGCAGCACAGACTCGATGGGGTGAATAGCCTTTTTCTGCTCCTATGTCTTATGGTTTTATCACATGGTCTTTTTCTGGGTGCTTCAGTTTCCACCCATATCCAAAAGATGTTCAGGTTGGCATGTACATTAATTGCCACTGTAAATTGTCCCCAGAGTGTATGTGAGTGTTAGAAACTGTGGGAATGTGGGGAAAAATAAAATGGGATGAGAGCAGGATTAGTGTAACTGTGTGGTTGCTTGAAGCACCTATCTCTGAAGTGATATCAGTAGATTTAAGTGAGTAAAGAAACAATTGGAGATGAATATATTTTTAAATATAAACATACAGCATGGTAACAGGTCCTTCCAGCCCACGAGCCTGTGCCACCCAATTGACCTACAACCCCAGTACGTTTTTGGAGGGTGGGAGGAAATGGGAGTACCTGGAGGGAACCCACACAGGTGGAGTTTACTGCTTTTGAACTCAAAGATTAAATACTTCCTAATTAGGGAGAGACCCCAAGTGGAGGGTTAAGATTTAGAGTTCCATGTATGGTAATTGCTAAAGCAGGCACAAAAATTAATTAAAAATATTGACAATATTATGAATGTTGAGAACGATAGAACTTAGTTGCATGGAATATAGGAGTTGGGAGGTGATGTTGAGATTGTATAAGACGTTGGTGCGGCCTAATTTGGAGTTCTGTGTGCAGTTCTGGTCGCCTAATTATAGGAAGGATATAAACAGAGTGGAGAGAGTGCAGAGAAGGTTTACCAGAATGTTGCCTGGGTTTAAGCATCTGGAGTATGGGGAGAGATTGGACAGATTGGGTCTTTATTCTTTGGAGCGTAGAAGGTTGAGAGGGGATTTGATAGAAGTATTTAAGATTATGAAAGGGATAGACAGAGTGGATGTGGATAGACTATTTCCGTTAAGAGGAGGAAAGATTAAAACAAGAGGACATGAGTTAAGAATTAAGGGGCAGAGGTTTAGAGGTAACATGAGGGGGAACTTCTTTACTCAGAGAGTGGTAGCTGTGTGGAATGATCTTCCGGGAGAAATAGTGGCGGCGGAGTCAATTGTATTATTTAAGAAAAGGTTGGACAGGTATATGGATGAGAGGAAGATGGAGGGTTATGGGCATTGTGCAGGGAGGTGGGATTAGAAAGGGGTGTTTGGTTCGGTGCGGACTAGAAGGGCCTAATGGCCTGTTTCCGTGCTGTAATTGTTATTATTATTATTTTATTATTAGTTTGGAAAAGTAATTCCATTTATAGATCTAAAGTGTAAAAATGGAGATAAGACACAATTCTAATTGATTGATCAAATAGTCTTCAGAGGTAGAATAGCTTTATCCTCCTCTTGTCATCGCCAGCAAACTCATTTGCTTTGTAGAGAGGGAGAAACTGGTTGGCAAATCTATAGAATATGCCCTTTAATAAGGTTGAATGAGCCAGGTCAGGGGTACATGTGCTGCACTTGTATTCCTGGCTTTGGGTGTAAAGGCACAATGCTTTCCTTATGATTTTTCAAAGTGTTACACGAGTTTACTATTAAGAAAGAACTGTTAATTCAATAAAAAAAACTCATGGTGCTTATAAATAAACCCGAGACACTATGTGCATAGAAGTAGGCTGGCCCCTGTGGCTGGCCCCGTTCTGTGCTCAAAGGATTATCAGTCTTTCATGCTTAATCTCCTTTTGTCCAAACTTTTATAAACAAATATGAACTTCTTTGACCTTATTAGCAGCAGAAGCATTTTATGATTATTATCTTCATGGACTGAATGTTCTTTCTCCATACTGGCTGCTGGGGGCGGGATGTACACTGCACAACGTTGGAGTAGACAGAAGGGTGCAATGTGAAGCTGGAGAAAATCAGTTGCCCCTGACTGTGATCACTCTTTGCCATGTTCAATGTGGTACCCAAAGATAAATTCAAACATTTATCCACACCCAATATTAAATTGGTATAAGGCTTTGGGCCAAATGCCAGTTAATGAGATGAGTTGATGGCTACTGAGTGAGCAATGTGGAAATTTTAGGCTGAGAAGCTTGTTTCTGTGCTGTGCCACTCAATGAACCCATGACATAAGAGTTTGTTGGGGAAGATAGAACATTACAGCACAGTACAGGCCCTTTGGCCCTCGATGTGCCAACCTATATATTCCTACCAAAGAAAACCTCAACCTTCCCATCCTCATAACCCTCTATTTTTTTCCTTCCTTTTTAATCTTTTCATTTGTTTTTTTTATAAAAAATAATACAATGAAGAAAAGGGAATGAAACTGAAAATATATCACGTGTGTGTGTGTGTGTGTGTGTGTGTGTGTGTGTGTGTGTGTGTGTGTGGTTATAATTAAGATAAAACTTCAAACAGTATAAATTTGGTCCCCCTCCACTGCAATGGGTGGGGAAAAAATTATATAAAAAGAACAGCCATAATTTAAAAAAAAAAGAAAAAACTAACAAAAAACAGCTGAGCATCTTATCCTGAGGGTTATGGATATTTTTGTAGTTTTTGGTTCCTACCGTTAATCAAAAAACAAAGGTAAGACTATATCTCATCTGGAAGTCAATACATCCAATCACATTAGAAATATTTACATCACATGAAAATAGGACATAAAAGGTCACCATGTATCTTCAAATTTCACCAATGAATCAATATTTTTATTTTTTCCTTGTGCCAGTCTAAGGGTCCCTTGGCACCTCTCATGTTTCAGCTTCTGCCACCAAGCCATTCCAGGCACCCACAATTTTCTGTGTTAAAAAGCTTACTCCTGATGGCGGCAAAGTTGGTGTAGTGGTTAGCACAAAACCTTTACAGTGCCAGCGATCAGGACTGGGTTTCAAATTCTGCCCTGTGTGTAAGGAGGTTGTAGTTTCTCTCCTTGTCTGCATGGTTTTCCCCGAGGACTCCGGTTTCCTCCCACTGTTCGAAGTACTGGGGGTGTAGGTTAATTCGATGTAAATTGGGTGGCATAGACTCACGGGCCGAAATAACCCATTTAAACTTAAAATTTAAACTTTCCTCCCTTCACTTTGAACAGATGTCCTCTGGCGTTGGTACTCCCACCGTGGGAAAAAGACACTGGCTGTCTACCTTATCTTGTAATTTCATGGGACAGATCCAAGGCAACACAATTACTGTACTAATTGGTCTAACCTTTCAGGACATTCAGAAAGCTGCAATGCTATGACAAAGCTTGATGATTAGGATGACCTTTCTCCCCATTCCCCATTTTTTCTGCATGTGGCTTGTCCCAACTCTAGGTCTAAAGTTATTGCCATTACCCTCAATAAGCTTCCAAACTCATAAAAACTTGATCTACAGCATGACATATCAGTTGTAGCTACACAACAGTTGTGTAAGCAAATACACCACTGAAGAAACTCGGCAGGTCAAACAGCATACTTTATATAGCAAAACTAAAGATGCATAACCAATATTTTGGGCCTGAGCCCTTCATCAAGGTATGAGCAAAATGTAGGCAGGCTCCTGAATAAAATGGTGGTGGGGAGGGGCAGGAGAGGAGCACAGGCCCACAGGCAATAGATAAAAGGTGGATAAGGAAGGGAAGGCACACCAGCAAATAGCGGGAGAAGGGATGGCTCTGTGATTGGAGAGGGAAGGCAGTGGAGAGCTGAAGGAAAGGCGACAGAGGAAAAGGGAAGAGATGGAGAATGGGGAGTCATCTGACAGAAACCAGAGAAGTCAATGTGAATGCCATCTGGTTAGAGATTGCCCAGGCAGAATATTAGGTGTTGCTTCTCCAATGTATGGATGGCCTTGGTTTGAAAGTGCACAAGGCTATGGACAAACATGCTGAGGTGGGAGTGGAATGCAGGATTGAAATGGTTGGCCACTGGGGGATCTCTGTCACTGATGCAGGAAGAGTGAAAGTGCTCAGAAGAGCAATCTCCCAGTCTATGTCCAGTCTCTCTGATGCAGAGAGTTGTGTAGACATTAAGGTTAGTGTGCTGCCAAAGAATAAATCCTAACAGGCAATATTAACCTTCCCATTAGTTCTTAGTTCAAAATTAGCTATTTCAAGTTTATTGTCCCATGTACTGATGTCCAGTGATAAAGTTCATTTTCCGAGCAGTCCAGCTAGTCAACCTATCCAGAATAAAAACATTCTATAGAGAGCAGAGATACAGAGTTGCAGAGGGAGTTCAGTAAAAGAAAGCAAAAGCAGCATTGCTTCACTAATGTGAGGGTCCGTTTGAGGGTCTTATAACAACAGCGAAAAACCTGCCCTTGAATCTGGTATTATTGATCATGAATTTTCTTCCTGACAGAAGTAGGATGAGATGAGTGTGGCTGGGGTGACGTTAAAACAGGTACTGAGAGATATTGTAAAATCAACTGGGAAACCCTTCAACTGTGTGAGTTCACATAGGATCAGAGCAAATTGTTGGATATTGTAGTTTGTAGGAGATTCTCTTGATAACCAGCAGGGATTGGCCTGTCTCTGTACTGTGATTCTATAGCACAGTATACTGATTCAAGATTCTTTTAGTGTCATGTAATAAAACAAAATTTCCTTTAGTCTACCTTAAGCCAGAAAAAGATTCATTATCAGCAGAAATTGCCCAGTGCCCCTTACAGAGAAAGAGAAGCAAAAGAGAGGACCCCCCCCCCCGCCCCGCCCCCAGAGTCATCGAGTGTCCTTGGATTTGTCTCCAGCACTCCTGCAGCATCTATAGCCACACAGCTTTCATTCTAACCATTGCCAAATCAAGCTCCAGATCCAAACTTCTGACACGATCAGGAAGCCTTCAATGCCCTCAGCAGCCTCTCACATTTGGTTTCCGATATATGCTATCCTTTCAGCCAGTCTCGAGCCAGTCTCTAGTACACTGCAGCCTGGTGTGAGTCCCTTGACTGAAGACACTAGCAGCCCTTAGCCTATGTGGGTTCCTCTCCTCAAGTCACCAATGGCCCGCCTCCTATGTGCCCATCCGCCTCAGAGCCCCTCACTGGACCGCTGCTGTGGTCACCGTCCTGTGAGTCGTCTCCTCTGCTTCTCCTTCCCAAACAGAGCCCTGCGCCAGTCTTCTGTTTCTCCAGAGTCTGCAAACCCGCATGAGCGCAGCCAATCATGGGCACCGGCATGTTGGACTCAGACCCCGTGGTCAATGGATTTTAAAATAAAGTACCATCCGCTACTTTAATGGGCCATTTAAAGCCTGTACAGAGCGGTCAGTAGTTGGACTAGCTGGTTAGACCCCGCGTGGGACTGTGTCTCCGCTACCCGCTCTCTGTGGGTCTACACCTGTGGCAACGCTGCTGTTATAGGAGTTCCATCAATCTCGCCATTTTTTTTGGTTACATTCACAGACAAATAAAATAATCTTTAAATCTGGAAGTGAATCATTCGTGATCATTTTTTTTTCAACAAATCATTTTGTTTTTAGCTTTTGTGTACAGTGCTTGCAAAATCTTTGGTACTTTGATTAGTTGGGATGCCAATCCTCTGAGATGAGATTTTGAAAACATAATTAATAATTAGCAAAGTTTTAGGCCTGTTATGTCAGTGTGGTTGGTTAGGCCAGCTGCATTTTTAGTTGTCAGTCAAGTTCAGGAACAACATAAACATCTACCCCTCCTTTGGGAACAATAGAGAATTTTACAGAATTTATTTGTGAGAAATGCATTTTCTCCTTCTGTCTTAATCATTAATGTAACAACTTTAACTCAATTTGAAGAAGTAATTTATCATATGAAGGGCTTTGAGGCATTTTGAATTGAAAGGAGCAATATTATTCTCTTTGTCAAATGTGCACCATTTATTACTTGATGTCAGAGCTTTTCATTCTGTCCCTGCACATTTGTTCTATCATTCATTAGATGATTACTGGAAGAGGAACTCTGAGCAGTTCAGCAAGACCCTACCTGGTGATTTTCCTTCCCGTGGCTGTGGAGGAACATCTTCCAACACATAGCCACTGACCTTTAAATGGTCCGGACAGGATCAGGGCAAATTGCTTGAAACTGTGGGCATAAATCCAGATGAATTCTGTGCCAGACTGAACTGGCATCTCTCTCCTGAACAGATTCCTGGATCTGAGTGAGTGTTTTTTTTCTTTAACTGAAGATTTTTTTTTGAGTAATGGCTGGGAGGTCAAGCGGTTCATTACAATGTGACATGAACCAGAGAAATATCAACACTATGAATGTTGTTGCCATGGACTGCGAATGTTCGCAGGAGAGGGAGGCCTTCTTGGGTGCTGTTTTCTTTAATTAGTTTAGCTTTCAAAAAAAAACTTCTGTTCATACAACTTGCCAAGTTTGCAAGGTTTTGTGTTTGTGAGTGTTGCTATGGGAACTCTTCGTGAGTCAGGTAGAATGTGTGTGTCTTTTGTGGGGGAGACTTTGTGAAGGTCCTATAACTGAATTTCAGTAGATTTGTGCAGATTTTTTATATTTTTATATATATCTATAGATATATATCTCTATCTATATCTATCTATATATATCTATATCTATAAATAGATATAGATATATATCTATATCTATCTCTATATATATATCTATATCTATAAATAGATATAGATATATATCTATATCTATATATATCTCTATATATATAATTATGCTGGACAACAATTATTTTTCCAAAATGTTTGCTTCCTGAAAAAAAAATTGGAGATTATGAGACAACTTCAGATTTGCTGAATCAGGTGGGAATGTGGAAAAACATTAAGATAATTTTTATTGAATTTGACATGTTTAATCGCATAATGGTGCTGGCACATTGCTTTAGATCAACTGACCTAAAAGTGTTTTGCCACTGATTTTCCTCTGTACTCAGCATTTGATGCCTCTCGTGTCAGTGTACAACAGGGGCTCCCACACTTTGTCCAACTGCCCACTTAGGGGCATGGTTAGCGTAGTGGATAGCACAATGCTGTCTGCAAGGAGTTTGTACATTCTTCCCATGTCTGAGTGGGTTTTCTCCAGAGGCTCTGGTTTCCTCCCACCCTTCAAAACATACCAGGGGTTGTAGGTCAATTATGTGTAATTTGGCGACATGGGCATGTGGGCCAAAGTCCTAACCTGTTTAATCTTTCCCTGTAACTCAATCCCTGAAGACCAGACAACATCCTAGTAAATCTTCTCTGCACTCTTTCAATCTTATTGATATCCTTCCTCTAGGTAGGTGACTAGATCTGCACGCACTACTCTGAATTTGGCCTCACCAATGTCTTAAACAACTTCAACAAAACATCTCATCTCCTATGCTCAATGCTTTGATTTATAAAGGCTAAGATACCAAAAGCTTTCTTTATAACACTGTCCACCTGTCCATTCAGGGAATTATGCATCTATATTCCCAAATCTCTTTGCTCCTCCACACTTCTCAGTACCCTTCCATTTACTATGTATGCCCTACCTTGGTTTGTCCTTATCTGCATTAAACTCTATCTGCCATTTTTTGGCCCATTCTTCCAGTTGGTCCAGATCCCTCTGCAAGCTTTGAAAATCTTCCTCGCTGTCCGCAACACCTCCTATCCTTGTGTCACCAGCAAACTTGCTGATTCAATTCACCACACTAACATCCAGAATATTGATATAGACAACAATCAAAAATGGTTCCAACACAGATCACTGAGCCACACCCTTTGTCACAGCCTTCAGTCTGAGAAGCAACCATTCACTACTTCTCTCTGTTTTCTCCCACACAGCCAATCACAAATCCAGTTTACAACCTCTCCATGGATACCTAGTATCATAACCTTCTGAACTACCTCCCATGTGGGACCTACTCAAAGTCCATGTAGACAACATCCACAGTTTTTCCTTCATCTACTTTTTTGTAACCTCCTTCAAAAACTCTGCAAGATTTGTTAAACATGACCTACCACACACAAACACCATGCTAACTATCATTAATCAGCCCATGATTGTCCAAATACTTGTATCCCATCTCTTGACCTGATTTTCCCCAATGATCTCTGGATACAACACACCTGGTTTTCCCTTCCTGAAGTCAACAATTAGCTCATTAAGTGTGAGATTATTGTTGGTACATCATTTGGTCAAGTTTTCAGCCTTCCGTCTGTGTGCTGACTCATCTCTCCTTTTTATACAACCCACCACTGTGGTATCATTACTGAACGTATAGATGGCGTTGAGTCCCAGGTTATGGAGTTTTCTGATCCGTTTTGAAGGGATAATAGTGTTTGAGCCTAAATGTAGCCAACAAAGAGCACCCTGATGTATGCACCTTTGCATACAGCAGTTCACTGCTGTAACAGAATCTCCATTGTTTCTTATTGCTTCAGACACTCAGAGATATTTTGTTATAGCTTTAATAGATTTAGTTAATTAAAACATAACATTTTAAATTAAAGATTACAGATAGAAACTGATTAAATTAACTAAAACTCAAAATTAAAATTAAATTAATAAACAAAAAACAGAACCTGAATTTACCTCTTAGTGATGTTCACTGATTTCTTCAACTAATGAATAGGGTCATAAGCATATGTAAAGCTGGGAAGCAGGATGAAATTTGCTCTTAATATGACCCAGAGCTACTATTGGATTCGGTAATAACACGGAAGTTGCATGAAGGCATGCTGATCATTGATATCCAAAAGAGAGGAACAGTGCCACCAGCATTAAGTCACGAGGAGATGTTATGTGAACTCAGATCCCATAGGCTTGAGTATATGGATCAAAGGTGATCTAATCAATGCATTACAAATGCAAAAATGAGAGGAGAGAAAAGGAGAACCTCTTTGCTGTGGTAAAGGAAACTCAAGAACATGGATTGACAGAGGGAGGCATTTGTCTTCTTTATCTGGGACTATGCAAGATCTGGGTCATGGGTCTCCCATGATTTGGTTTAATTGAAGTCAAAGGTTCCTATTGCAGACTGGATGACTAAAGCAGCCATTGAAACTATCACATGATGGTGAGCAATTCATTCAAGAACAAGATCAGAAAGCAATTTTTAAACACAAAAAATGTGAGAAGCTGAAATCCCTGTTTATGCTGGGACTGATCTGAGTCTTCAAAACAAGGAAGATGGATTTTCATTAGGAAGGGGAATGATGTGGTCTGGGGAATTGATGAGTTTAGATACAATCAGCCATTATTTAATTAAATGGTGGATCAGGCTTGATGGACTTAATGGCCTACTCCTGTTTCTAATGTTCTTATTAAAACAATTACCATATTTCTTCATTGTATGAGTGAACAAGGTAATTGTATTGACTGGCGCGGTTCATAAAATGTGGAAATCCAGAAGTTACTGCCAGTGATTCCCTGCTGCCCCACAGAGTGTGCTGATTAGCAACCTTCACCAGTCTAATCTTCAGAGATTAGCGAACTGATATGAACTTTGGGCTTTTAACATATGATTTCTACTGTAAAAATCTACCACGTACTCTGATGCGCGAGAAACAAGTAAGCCACAAACACTACTTAAAATCCTTAATTGTGTGCAAAAAAACCTTGCTTTTAAGAAAATGTAGTCATAATAAGGAAATCATTTTCATATTCTGATGCTTTCATCTTCTAATTCAAGGAATATGCTCTGCACTGAAATAATTTGAACAAATTAGTGATAATTCTGGGGTTTTTTTTAAACTTTCTTGTGATTTGATGCCCATGAGAAAGCTTCAGTAAGATTGGTTTGAACTTTTATAAGATCATGGAGCTGGGCAATAAGAAAAGGCATTTCAGCCCAACTGCTCCATCCTAACCTTATGAGCCAATCCAGTCACTTGCCTTTTGCTCATATCCCTCTACACTTTCACTATCCATCCACCAGCCCAAATGCCTTTTAAATGTCAGCATGTTCAATATCAGTGGTTAGTGTAGCGGTTAGCCCAATGCTATTACAGCGCCAGTGACCTGGGTTCGAATCCGGTGCTGTCTTTAAGGAGTTTGTATGTTCTGCGTGGGTTTCCTCTGGGTGCTCCGTTTTCCTCCCCTCCTTCAAAACATATGGGGGTTGTAAGTTAATTGGGGCATTTGGACAGGATGAACTCATGGGTCAAAAGGGTCTGTTACTGTGTTGTATGTCTAAATTTTACAATATGACAATAACCAATTTCAATGAGAGAGATCTGGGGCACAGAGATTAATCTTAACACAGTTTGCCCTTTCTCTGTACATGTTGTATGCTGTTGTATAATCCAAGGTTGATCACTGCATAATGGGCTGTAATTGCAATTGGGTCATGAAAGATCCTGAGGAGCTTTGATGGGTGAATACTGATATGGCATTTTCCCTTTGGAAGAAATCAGAATGAAATGTCATATTTTGAGAGATTTCCCTGACAAATTTCTCAGAAAAGTTGTGATTGTTTGAACCATTCTTTCTCTAAGTGCAGTAGAACCATATTTTTAAATACCTGTACTTGAATACTTTTAAGATTTCATTACCAAGCATTACAGCTTGTACCCCACCCCCATCGTCTTCTTCCCTCTGCCTCCTTTCCTCTACCTTTGACTCTCTCCCTCTCTCTCATGTTGTTTTTACACAGCCGGTGCATTTCAGGATATTATTTCCAATTTCACAGAACACAGTCTGGGACATTTTATCTCCTCGACCCCTAGTAAATTTCACGGTGATCTATGAACAATGGGCTAATAAATAGGATGTCCAGCCTCCTTAATACTGCACTTCAGGTGTTGTCTAAACTTGTTGTGTGCTTCGGACTCACTGGAACCCCGATTTAATGCGAATCTGGATAATAACGTGATGGGTCATTGGACTTGGGTGTCAGGCTACTGCCAGGAGTGAGTTAGTGCGCTACAGGCTACTGCGGGCAGTGGGGATGATCATTTTACTATAATATATATTTGTGTTTTAATGTCAACCGTAACTACAACAATTTATTGAAACCCCGATTTAGCGTGACCCCACATGTTTTCACAATGTGATTTTTTTTTACCCAAACCATTGTATAAATACAGGGTTCCATTGTATTTGGAGTTTTGGTGTTCCTGTGTGAACAGCCACTCCTGGAAGATAGGGAGACATTTCAGAACATTCTATGTAAAAAAAATCTCTCTTCTCTTTCACGCAGCCAAAATTAATTATCACCTTCCCTCTTACCATATCTACTTAACAACTTTTGTCTTTTGCTCTGTAATTCTCCCCCCCCCCCCCACCGATCCCCTTTCTTTCCCCAGCCTTTAATTCAGACACCTGTCTTCTCACTCACATCTTGAAGAAGGCTGAGGCCTGATACGTTGGTAATATATCTTTACCTCCTATGGACGCGGCGAGACTTACTGAGTTCCTCTAGCGTTTCTGTGTTTTGTCCTTCAGTCCACCAAGTGTACACTGACTTGAAGCACAATTTTAATTTTATTCTGTTCTAGTCTCCCATTTAAAAGAAAAAAATTCCCCAAATCCTCCAGATACTTGAGGCAATTTACAGTGATTGATTAATTAACCATCTTTGGGACATGGGAGGAAATTGGAGCACACAGATGTAGTCACAGCGAGGATGTGCAAACTCCACCCAGACAGCAATGGAAGTCAGGATTGAACCCAGGTCACTTGAGCTGAGAGGCAGCAGCTCTATTTGATGCACTACTCTAGAGACTTGATATCCAAAGATAGTAAGGCACATTTGGGGCTACAGTCAAATCTGATCTGATGATACTGAACGAAAAAAACATGCCCAAGAGACTGAGTGGGCTGTTCCTGGGCCTGAAGGCTCATGAGATATGTCCTGCACCCACCACACCAGCCCTGCAAAGTTTGTGCAACTTCAACATTTCTGATGAGATGGCTGATTCCGTAACTTCAGGAATCACACTGGGCAGCGAGTGCCAATTCACTCCCCACCCTCACTCATGACATTCTGGAGGGGTTCTCATAGCTCAAGCCATCAGAACTTTCTCACTTAAAGTTTTAAAATATCTTTGATCAATAAAACAAACTGATTTAATGTTTTAAGAAGGATTCAAATGTTTTAGGGAGAAATGCGAATTATTTCAGAGAGAACAAATGAAGAAAAATAAGTAGAAAAGTTAATTAAACAGGTTTTGACTGAAGTTTGGTGACTGTGCTCAATATCCCAGCTACGGCAAATATTGAGCTAAGGAACCCAGACGGGAAGGGTATCCCCACCCCTCAGAATACCACCGAGTTCGATGATGAATCCAGGGTGAAGGGAGGAGTCAGATGCGCATGCACATCTGTTCTCTCCAATGTTCCTGATTTCCACACTGCCTTGCACATTGCCCATCACCAATAGATCTCTACGGAACCACCAGCTGTTTGACAGTATGTTCAGGTCCATTATTTACTGTGCTGTCAGCATTTAAGTCAAATCCCTTTAATTCCCATAATCAGGTGATCTGCATTGAAATCATGAAAGTTTGTTAAATATTAAAGTAACTTGTTTCAAGCTCCAGGGTAATTATAATAAATTCAAGTGAAAAGCAATTGAGAGTTTGATGTATATTGATGATTTTCCATGACCAAGGAGACATCCCTCATCCAAGGTAGACATCAGCAATGAAATTTAACAGCACAACTTCTGCCCAATTGAGGAAATGACCATTGATAGGTCAAGACCTTGGACCCAGCACCATGCTCATAGTTCAACAGGCATTGATAATCTATGTCTTCCTATACACTTTGGAGACATGGACTACCTACACCAGGACCTTCAAGCATTGAAAAACTATTTTCAATGATGTCTCCTCAAAACCCTCCAAACCCATTGGCACGCTAATATGTGTCCTCACCCAAGGTTTCGCTGCCAGTTCCAAGTTTATGCAGCCAACAGATTCCCCAGAGTGACACTCTTCTTCCAGATTTGTCATGGCGAGGTTACCAGGGGGATAGAAAAAGTGCTTTAAGGATGCTTGCAAAACCTCCTTGAAAAAAATGTTAGCATCTTCACTAACGGCATGCTAACCATCGTAGTTAATGTAATGTTATTGCAGCACCAGTGACTTGGGTTCGAATCTGGTGACATCTGAAAGGTATTCTCCCCACATCTGGGTGGGTTTCCACTGGGTGCTCCAATTTTCCCCCATCTTTCAAAATATACAGGAGCTGTAGGTTTATTGCAGTATTTTGGAGGCACGAGCTCATGGTCTAGAAGGGCCTGTTACTGCGCTATATGCCAGTATGCTTGTATGTCTAAATCCTAGAATTCCCTGGGCTTTGATTGGTCAAGATGAGGAAGGAGCATTTGAGAAGGCAAAGTGCATTATATTTTCATTGAGAACACGTACAAGACTACAAAAAATTTCAAAAGAAACACGTTAGTTCTCAAACTACCCTCTCAATTGTCGCCACACTTCCACCCATGGCAAATTCTGCAGATCCCACCTTTAACCCATAGAATGAGAAAAGAAGCAAGTCATTCTTGTCCCCAAGAGACATCCTATGAAACAGCAGATGCTGGAATCTGGAGCAAAAAAAAAACCCAATCTACTGGAAGGACTCAGCAGGTCGTGCAGCATCACCGAGAGAAAAAGAATTATCATTATTTTGGGTTGGAATCTTTTGAATCTCGATGAAGACTTGCGTCCCAAAGCCATGACAATTTTGTTTTCTCCTACTAACCCAAGAAGCAGGATTGCCAATGTTTTGTATAACCACACGGTAATATTGGCATAAATTTTATTCCCATTCAGTCTCTACAGCAAGAATATAGAAAGATATGACGTTCAGATCTTTCTATGTTCTTGTCTGACACAAGTAGTTAGGTAGTTTTACCATCCAACAATTCCTTAGATCCACTTTTCACTGCTTTCTGTCAACAGAAGATTGGCAAGTCAAAGAGACTTTCTCTCAGATGTTTAAATAGGCATATCCTCTTCAAATTTATTGTCAGGGGAACATGTTGCTGAAATCAGGGGATTAATTCTGTCAAGATGTTGGTATTCATCCAATGTAAAATACTGTGAAATGCACAATACATTGATTCTATTAGTGCCTCCACAGGTCCAATATAAATGGAATACCTAGGTTTAATTGTAATTACTGTATATTCAATCCTTTCTCCCCCAAAAAAGTTCACAAATGTAAATATTTATAGATGTATTGACAATGATAAAACACACAATTTTGTAACGTCATTCACATTTTGTAATGACAATGGTCATTGTATTTATTCTGCCTCCGAAATCTGGTTCAGTGGTCTTCAAATTCCCTGAGGCTTCACTATATGGCATATACTGTGTGTGGTGACCTTTAGCCCAAGGATCCAATAAATTTGCAACTCTGGGAGTTTTCATCACCTCTTCCAGTGTCTGCCATGATCTAATGAGGAGAGATACAACCTGTCTTTCACAATCTAATGTTGCTTATCTCTTAAGTACATATATTGTCCTGGATGGCCCTTATCGTTTTATCTTGAACAATAATAATCAGATTATTATTGTAGGCTGCTGGTGACTTGTGGTCAGAGAACTCACACCAGGCTGTTGGCTGCTGGGGACGGGCTTATGAGGACCAGGTATCGGAACCAGGATTTGATAGGCAAAGGCTTTTGAAGGACCTCAGGCACAGAAAGCTTCCTGATTGTATCAGAGGTTCGGATCTGAACCTCAGGTTGCCAATTGGATTGAACAGGAATTTGTTAGGCTGTAGAGGCTGAGGGAGATCTGGAGACAAACCGAGTGACAGTCAATGTTTTTGTATGGACTCTCTTTTGCTTCTCATTCTCTTATTATTGGGGGGTGCAGGACAATCTGAATGGCAAACTGTTTGCCTTTACAGCAGGCAAACATTGAAGTATATCATGTATATAACATTTTTTGCATTATTACAGGACAATAAAGAAGGACACTTGAAATCAGAAAATACAGTTATTACCTCCATTTTATTTGGTCAAGGTCACTTTAAACATGATTGAGCCCAATTATATTTTGATTTCATTTGTTCAGACAGAGCGGAGATGAATGAATAATTTCCCTGTCATTCAGGGTCGGTATCTGCATTTGGCATGAGTAAATGAGACTGATCTTAACTAGATCGTTGAAATGTAACTCATTGCATTTTTATGAGGAAATTATTGAAAGAGGTTGGTGTAATTTCTGTTTCTTCTGGTCTTCCTGAATAAATTGGCTGGACAATGGAGAATTTGTTCTGAATCCAGAACCCCAACTCGCTTCTTCGATTTTAAGGGATTGGTGGAAGAGTGAGCAGTTTCTTATCTGCACTTCACCAGCATTTTGAATTGGTACACCACTAGGGTAGAAAACTTTAATTAATCTTCATGAATCTAGCTTTGTGATATCAAAGTATTAAATCCCTGACAGGAATGACACAATTTGAGCTGCTTTCAGTTGGTTAGTTGTCTAAAACCAATCGTCACAGTTTGCATCAATGTCTCCTCCCTTGAGTCTTAGGAGAGAGCCTTCTAAGCTTTCATTCATGGACCTGCCAGCACTGAGCCTTCCTGGGGATCTGGCATTATCTATTGAAGTAAATCATTGTTTTGCTGCCAAAACTACTTTATTCTCAAACTGCAACAATTCTGGGTTGTTTTCAACATTTAAGCCTCACATAACTCTCGAAAGTGAAAACCGGTTCTTTAATGAATCTGGTTATCTTCACTGCTCTGATGTCTTGCTTTGGAAAATCTCTGCAAAATTAAAAACTCAGAAAAGACTTTCTGCTTTGAAAATCTAGCTACTGAGATCGTGCTTTATATCATGACCTGTCTAGCAGATTAAAATAAAAGCTAATATGGTATTAGCAGTGGATATCAGGAAAAAAAATCATAACAAATCCAAGAACATTTAGGTGACATTTACAAGACTTTTGTTACTCCCATGAATTTCTGTGTTGCATTCTGATGCTTTCAGGCACGGGCAGATAAAAGCCTCAGAAAAGTTTTAAAGGTAAATCACTGGATTAATTCCAGGTTAATGTCTATTAGCTTTTATAACTGGTTCAGATCATCTTAGGAAAATGTGGGGATTTGGAGAGGTTTAGCTAATGCAATTCAGTATTAAAAATGGGGACAGACTGATGTACAAAGATGGATGGTTTGGAATCAGGAAGAATGAAAGAAAATGCATTAAAACAATGGAAGGTAATATACAGTATTAGGATTTTATTTCCCCCCCCCCCCTTCCCCAAGAGGATCACTGATCTTGTAAGGTGCTTTCAGATGAGACAAGATCAGGGTTTGTAAGAGTTCAGCACCAGGCAACAGCAATGTAAATCCCATTCCTACAAGATCAATTGTTAACTGGTTCTTAGGAACTTGACTCTCATAGCAATATCTACTACCTAAAACAATGGGTGCATTAGCCACCTTCTTCAAATGGGCAGCAGCCAGAGATTTACCATCACAAGGTAACAACTAGACCAAACACATTTTAATGCAGATTTCAGTTGACTGCGGACCTGATGGCTCCATCTTGTCTCTTCAATCTTCAATTCAATCCCTAAAAAATGAAGCTCGGACCAAAAATGTAGTGACAAGATGGAGCTGGAACTGAAAATTTGCAATGGCTGACAGAAATATAAAAAAGAAAAAACACAACGCTGGAGAAACTCAGCAGGTCAAACATTGACCATAGAGAAAAGATAAAGCTGCCTAACTAATGTTTCGGGGTTCAGCCCTTCATCAAGTCCTGCACTGTACCTTGATGTTTTAGTGTTTTACTTTAGAAATATTAAAAATTCTATGTAGAGAGCCAGATTATATTAAGAACAGGAAAATTCACTAAAATGAAGAAAGATGCATATTTCTTTTAATCAGGCAAACTATATATATTGTGTTTAGTAATAAACTGTTTAAGAAGCTTTAAAAGTTTACAAAGCTGCCAGATGTATTAAAGCTATGATGGCAGTAAAATTTTCAACCAAAACAATATGCAAATTTCACTCTCTTTTGACTTTGAATGGGAAATATATTGCAGCCATGTAATTGATTTGATGCACTGTCCTTGATGGTTCCCTTGCACTATCTACATTGTCTTGCAATGAGGTAGCTAAATAGCATTGTCAGATTGGAAAGAAATTAGGTTATCCAATAGCATATAGCATCTCATTTGAAACGAACAAAAAACTTACATCATGCTCTCAATCAGCCTCAGTGACTACAAATCCAATACAATGACACTGGCAGTGTGAAGCATATAAAGTTCTTGCACTTGACAGAGCGATTAAGATAGAACAAAGGAAGACAGGAAGCAAGAGGCTTCCTGCAGGAAGAAGGTGGCTGGAGAAGTTGCTGTCATTATAGAAATGAGACTGGAAACACTAACTAAAAAGCTAAACAGTTCATCATTAAAATAAAAATATTTGTTCTTTCTCCATTCTATTTCTTCTACCATGTCACAATTTTCATTGATACAGTATATGAGGATATTAAAAGCTGTTGTTTTGTAGGCTTCACTTTGTAACAAACTGTCATGTACTTTCTATTTTTGTATTATGTATTGGATTTCTAGATTAACTGCTCACCAAACAAACTTTTTCACTGTTCTTTGGTATGTGACAACAATTTGGAATTTGGAATTAATAATAAGAGATCAACTTCTCACTATATGTTGCTGTAAAACATCAACCATGATCTTCTTCAATGATGGAGCAGGCTCCAGGGCACACATATCCTACTCTTGGTTCTACTTCTCAATGTATTTTTTTCTTAGAGTGTTAAAATGGCAGACATCACTAAAATCTTTCAGCTAATAAATCTCAAGCTAATGATGTAGCAAAGGAAAATGACTCCAAGCCATACAACATCCCTTTCCATTGATATGGCATTTCCAAACCAACAAGATACTTCTTTTTGCAAGTGAGATGTTAACATTAACCATCCGAGACTGCTCACACCAACCATCAGAGACTCTCATATGTATAAAACAATATTTATTTACTTGTATATATGAAATACTTGTCCTACATGTGCCTTCTTTGCATGTAAGTGTGTTATGTCTGGTTGTGTGCCTGCATGATTTGCACCGAGGACTGGAGAACGCTGTTTTGTCAGGTTGCACTCGTACAATGAGATGACTGGAAACCAATGTCCTGTCACATCAAAACGTGTTGGTCAAGGATGATTACATTCTGTGGTATCAACCCAATCAGAGAATATTAAACAGGAAATTGCCAAACAAATTGACAGTGGATTTAAGAGATGACAACACATTCAAAGACTTGAAAGAATAATTACATTTGGAGAGGGATCTTTGAATTCATCAAGGCAGCAAAGGAGGAACAACAATTATTTTCCAAAGTAGGAAAAAACCTGTGGAAGAGTGAAACATTTTCAACATTGATTAGCATCAGGACAGGAAAGGAAATTATAATGAACAGGAAGCATCTCCTAGGAATCACAGGATGCATAGAAACAGCAAAAGTATCCCCAAAGAAAAGGGTTCTGAGTGTGAAGTAGCTT
The DNA here is from genome assembly GCF_036971445.1 of Narcine bancroftii. NCBI lineage: Eukaryota > Metazoa > Chordata > Chondrichthyes > Torpediniformes > Narcinidae > Narcine > Narcine bancroftii. The sequence goes on along the minus strand of NC_091474.1, from coordinate 19,996,397 downwards.
CTATTATTTGCACTGCCTTCCCCTATTGAGAAAATTAACCAGTTTGTATCATTTTGTGGTTGCAAGGGAGTAGGATTAGCTAAAAAACTTGAAAGTGAAATTGATTTTGTTTTGGTGCCTGCTAAAGATTTGTGTCCAGATTTTCCAGTGGAATGTAACACCTTCAACTCATTACCAATCTGCTCCTCCACACCAATGTTCACCTCATTGGGATTGTAGGTTAATTGATGTATTAGAAGGCACCACCTACGGCTCCTAGAACGCTTCCACCAGCGTTGTCTCCGCTCCATCCTCAACATCCATTGGAGCGCTCACACCCCTAACGTCGAGGTACTCGAGATGGCAGAGGTCGACAGCATCGAGTCCACGCTGCTGAAGATCCAGCTGCGCTGGATGGGTCACGTCTCCAGAATGGAGGACCATCGCCTTCCCAAGATCGTATTATATGGCGAGCTCTCCACTGGCCACCGTGACAGAGGTGCACCAAAGAAAAGGTACAAGGACTGCCTAAAGAAATCTCTTGGTGCCTGCCACATTGACCACCGCCAGTGGGCTGATAACGCCTCAAACCGTGCATCTTGGCGCCTCACAGTTTGGCGGGCAGCAGCCTCCTTTGAAGAAGACCGCAGAGCCCACCTCACTGACAAAAGGCAAAGGAGGAAAAACCCAACACCCAACCCCAACCAACCAATTTTCCCTTGCAACCGCTGCAATCGTGTCTGCCTGTCCCGCATCGGACTGGTCAGCCACAAACGAGCCTGCAGCTGACGTGGACTTTTTACCCCCTCCATAAATCTTCGTCCGCGAAGCCAAGCCAAAGAAAGAAAAAAAAAAAGAAGGCTGAACAGTGGGCAAGTCTGGGTGAGCAGTAGAAGTATTGCGCTGTTTAAAATGGCAGCAAGCCCATCTCAAGATCAAGCAGGAACATGAGGTTCAGTCCATTTTAGAGGATTAACTTGTGATGGTATCCATCATCCAAGGAACACCAGATAATTTTCTGCAGGTTTCACCTTTAGTTTAGGATACAAACATCTTTGTAGGAAATTGAACATTGTATAAATATGGGATTAAAAAACAAAGCATGTGCTGTCGGAACCACAGGAAAGTGAGACTTGGAGTTGCCAGTGAATTTATTTTATACAGCACAGGGGCGTAGATTTGCATTAATAACTGAGATTTCAACATGATTACATTTGTGGATTGTTATTTTACAGGAGGTCAGTGGGTGAGTGATGTTTGCTCTGAAGCAAATGTAGCTAACCTGAACAACGAATAAATTTAACGGGCTGAACACTTTTTATCTCCACATTCCATGCTATGCTTTCCTTTCTTAAAATAATAATGTTATTGCAGTCCATATGTGACCACAAAGTTAGCATAAAGATAAATGATTCCAGCTGTCCCCATGCTGTCCTGCTCTGTGCATTGATGAAAGGCTCTGCGACAGTGAACGCGCTTAGTCCCCAACAAGCTTTACTCTGCCAGAGTTTCATTAGAAACGTCTAAATCTACATTTTTTTGTGTGAATTGTCATGCTCTTATGAACAATGTAATTCCATTGTTGTGTGGCATGGTTAACATAACTCTATTCCAGCACTGTCTAAGGAGTTAGAATGTTCTCCCCGTGTCTGCATGGGTTTCCTCCCACTCTTCAAAAAAATGTGTACTGGGATTGTAAGTTAATTGATGTATTGGGAGGGCACGAGCTCATGAGCCACAGGGTCTGTAACCATGCTGCATATCTAAATTTAAAAATTAAATTATATAACGATATGTTAACTTGATAACGAATCACAGTTGTGGAACATTACACTGGGAAAAGAAAGCATTGTTTACAAAACTCCTTATTCATTTCTCCTTCAATAGATTTTTGTGTACTATTGACATTATATCTGTAATACATCAGAAGATAGTGAATGTGCCAGCTCTTGCTTCGAAACCCTTTCAAAGGAGCATGACAAATCATCTGCAAATTAGATTTATAAAAACAGGTTATGTGCTACATCAGAACATCAATGTCTCTCTTCATGTTCGCCTGTCCCATCTTCCTGGAAAGTAGTAAACGTAAACCATGAGGTATCATAATGGGGAGTTGTTTCACAGAGTGGTTTGAAAGACTGTCTCATGCAATAACTTGGTCCATTTCCAGTCCTGCATCAATCATGCAAACTGGAACCAACATCCTTGCTTTTAAAAATTTGAATAAGTGTGAGAAGGCTACTTGGCAAATGATCAGGCTGAAGTAAATAATGGCAATTGTATATCACCAGGATCCATCTCCTTCTGCAGGATCAGGGGAATATTACAGATTAGAACCCAAATAAGCAAAGTGGATAATGGAAATTTCAATCTGCACTTCTCTTGCATTTCAAATGAATATTGGATCTATACATGCTCTCGTATATAGGCTTCTATTACAGAAGGCACATTGCTCGCATGGGATTGCACTCCTCATATTATGGATACTTTAAAACAAGGCCTGAAGCATTCATCCATAACCAAAAACCTCTCCCATTCCAATTCAACAATATTCCCCATAAGCAACTGCGCAGATATTTAAATTCACATCTGAGTTCTTGATTTCGCAGACTTTTTGTAAACAGGATACTTTTGAGACACCGGTGTTCATTCAAACCCCACCCCATAAAATTTGTGTACAGAAGATATTTAACAATTTCAACACCCAAAATTATACTAGAAAACCAATATTTTCAAAAGATTTGCTTCCTTAATAAATGGGATTATGATAGACAACTTCAAGCTGAACACAAAGATAATTTAAGATTTGCTGTATTAGCGTTGATGGATTCCAGTTGCCCTGATACTGCTTATACGTGGTCTCAATGCCCCGGGGAAACCTTTCACCATGTTCATCACTGACTGCGCCAAGATCAGCAGGGAAGAAGCCCAAGTGCAAATGCAGAAAATGAATTTTCAATGATACGTTGCACTACATGGTTTTGTACTCTTGAAGCATGTTAAAAATATAACAGGGAATAACAAAAAATAGGTTGTATCTAAAAAAAAACTGTACTCAATAGAAAATTTTAAAGTGATTTTTTGGTGGTCAGCAGCCTAAAATCCATAAAATACACCCAAAAGTGTTTAGGACACCCTGGGTATCAACATCTCCAAAGATATGTCCTGGAGCCTCCCTGTCAATGCAATCACAAAGGCGGCTCAGTCGCGGCTATATTTTATGAGATGTTTGAGGAGATTCAGTATGTCATCAAAGACTCTCAAAAACTTCTGGTTGCATCACTGCCTGGTACAGAGGTGCCAACACTCAGGACAAGAAAATACTCTAGACATCATGGGCACCAGACTTCAGTCCATCAAGGTCATCTACAAGAGGCAGTGTCTTAAGAAACCAGCCTCTATCCTCAAGGACCCCCCCCCCACCACTCAAGCTAAGCCCTCTTCACTCTGCTACCATCGGTAAAAAAGTACAGGAGCCTCAAGACAAGCACTCAGTGGCAGAAGAAGTTTCTTCCCCTCTGCCATCAATTCCTAAATGATCAATGAACCAAAGACAATGTCTTTGACTTTTGGTGCTCTATTTTTATTTGTTTTTTTGTAAGGTGGTTTATATGAATGATTGCATTATGAAGCTGCCGCAAAACAATTCATTTTGTGACTTGTTCATGACAATAAATTCTGATTCTGATTTTGAATCTGAAACAAAATCCTCATTGTCCAGCGTTATTGAATGCAAAGTACTAATTTTATTAGAGCTCTGGATTTGTACAGCACAGAAACAGATCCTAAATCCCACCTCATGCTGTTCATCTAATTTGTTTACCGGAGTCATACCAAATTGACCCATATTTCTCCTGTTAGGATTAAAGGCAAAGTTAACAGGCAGGAGTGCAGTGCTGTCAGAACTCACCAGAGCACCACTCTGGCACTTCGCCCTGGCACCATCCTCTGAGCATTATTCTCTATTCTAGACGTAACTGTTTCTTCCACGACTGGTTGTCCTACTTTGTAGTCCTACAGTTCGCTGTCAATTATACAGCAAAAAATACAACATGGCGACCACCAAGGCCAGGTCTTGCAAGACCTTTTTGCTGTTTTGGTGAGATCTGGCACCTACAAAATTAGCACTGCAGCTCTAACAGACACAGGGAACCTTGGTTTTCAAGAAATATCCATTGGTGATATGGCTAAGAAGAAGAGGGAGATGTATAGCAGGTACTAAGAGTAAAAGGATAGTAAGGAATAAAATTGGCCCCCTACGTGTGGAACCTCACGTAATGAGAGTGATCTTAAACAGTTTTTTGCATCAGCATTTACTCAAGAAATTGGCATAGTATATATGGAAGGAACGGAAACAAACAGAAGGGTCATGAAACATATGGAGATTAAAGAGGAAGAGGTATTTTCTGCCTTATAGAGAATAAAGGTAGATAAATCCCTCAAGACAGATATGATATTCCCTCAGACCTTGTGCAAGACTACTGTAGAAATTATAGGGGCCATGGCTGATTACATTCAAAATGTCCTTAGCCACAGGTGAGGTGACAGAGAATGAGAGGGTAGCTCATGTTGTCCAGTTGTTTAAAAAAGGCTCCAAAAATTAACCAGATAATTATATGCCTGTGAGCTTGATGTCAGTAGTAGGTAAATTATTGGAAGAATCCTGAGAAATAGGATATATAGGTATTTAGACAGCCAGGGGCTGATTAAGGACAGTCAATATGGCTTTGTGTGTGGTAGGTCGTGTTTAACGAATCTTGTAGAGTTTTTCAAGAAGGTTACAAAGAAGTAGATGAAGGAAAAATTGTGAATGTTGTCTACATGGACGTTATTAAGACCTTTGAGAAGATCCCACATGGGAGGTAGTTCAGAAGGTTATGACACTAGGTATCCATGGAGAGGTTGTAAATTGGATTCGTAATTGGCTGTGTGGGAGAAAAGAGAGTGGTAGTGGATGGTTACTTCTCAGACTGGAGGACTGTGACTAGTGGTGTGGCTCAGGGATCTGTGTTGGGATCATTTTTGTTTGTTGTCTATATCAATGTACTGGATGATCATGTGGTAATTTGGATCAGCAAGTTTGCTGACAACGCAAGTATAGGAGGTGTTGTGGACAGCGAGGAAGATTTTCAAAGCTTGCAGAGGAATCTAGACTAACTGGGAGAATGGGCCAAAAAATGGCAGATGCAAGTTTAATGCAGACAAGTGTGAGCTATTGCATTTTGGAAGGGCAAACCAAGGTAGGACACACACAGTAGGGCACTGAGGAATGTGGAGGAGCTGAGAGATTTAGGAATACTCATACATCATTCCCTGAAGATGGCATTGCAGGTGAACAGATTTGTAAAGAAAGATTTTGGCATCTTAGCATTTATAAATCAAAGTATTGAGTAGAGGAGATGGGATGTTATGTTGAAGTTGTTTAAAACATTGGAGAGATAAAAATTGGAATATTGTGTGTAGTTCTGGTCCTCTAACTACAGGAAGGATGCCAATAAGATGGAAAGAGTGCAGAGAAGATTTACTAGGATGTTGCCAGGTCTTCAGGGGTTGAGTTACAGTGAAAGATTAAACAGGTTAGAATTTTATGCCTTGGAGCGAAGAAAATGAACGGATATTTGTTAGAGGTTTACAAGATTATGAGAGGTATAGACAGAGTGGATGCAAGTAGGATTTTTCCACTTCAATTGTGGGAAATAAACATGAGAGGTCATACTTTTAAGCTTAAAAGGGAAAGTTTTGGGGGATCATTAGGGGAAAGTTCATCACTCAGAGGGTGGTGGGCTGCCATCTGGTGTGGTGAATGCAGCCTCAATCTTGTGTTTTAAGAATAAATAGGATAGATACATGGATGGGAGAGGTCTGGAGGATTATGCAATGGGAACAGGTCAATGGGACTAGTGCGATAATGGTTGGTACAGACTAGAAGGGCCAAATGATCTGTTTTCTGTGTTGTAGCATTCTATGGTTCTATGAGTGCATCCTTTCTGGGCATTCTGACCAAATCTTCTCTGAGAATTAATAGTTTGTACCTGCCCTGTTCCAAGTAGAAGTTTTAGTTTCTGTTATCTCCCACTTGATGAAACATTTCTGCACGGTTTGTCTCTTCACTGATCTGTGTTGATTGTTAGATTCTTGCAGGGTTCCCTCTCTTGCTTTTTACTTTAAGTGCAAATTCAGCCAAATAGGAAATAAGGACTAGGGAGACAGAATTGAGAAAGAGACAAGTGGAGAGGTTGAGAGAATGTAAAATAGGGCGCGGGGGGTGGGTGGGGGGGCTACATGTGGGTGGTGCGCGTGTGGTGTGCAGAAGAGCAAGTGTGGGAGAAAGAGTGACAATGAAAGAGAAAGAAGGACTAAATCAGTGTGAGAGAGACAAGCAGAGACAATGAGGGAGAGGAAGATAAAGGGAGAATGAGAGACTGAATGAAGGTCAAAGAAATATTGGAGAGAAAGCCACAGCAAGTGGAGTATGTGTATGTTTGGGAATGTGGTGCAGACAAACATCGACAGAGACTGAGAAACAAAGACATCATATCTGTGTGAAAATGTGCAAGAAAGAGAGAGAGAGACAAGTAGACATAGATAAAGAAAATAAATGAAAGGGACTGAGAAAATGAGACTGGCAATGAAGAGAATGGGAGAGGTAGGCAGAAAGAGAGAGGAGGAGGGTGAAAGAGTCAGAGAGAGAAATAGAGTAAGTAGAAAGAAACAGATGGTGAGAGTTAAAGAGTCAGTGGAAAGAGTAGAAGAGTACATGTGAAAGAAAGGAGAATTCAGACAGTCCGTGACTGTGTGTGAGCTGCAGGCAAAGAAGAGAGTTGAAGGAGAGCCAGACTATACACAAGAGTAGACATAGTGAATAAATGAGATTGCAATGGACAGAACAAAAGAGAGAGACAGTGAGTAAGAAAGAGGGAGATGACAGAACAATATTGGGAAAATGGGCAGTGAATTATTGAGTGACGAATGCCAAAACTGCTTTGGACAAAGAAACATTTTGTGAAACTTAATCTATTTGTGGAGGATAGGACTCCATGATGGGAAAAGGGTGACATTAACTAATCTAGACAAGACACCAAAATCAAGAATAAAGTAAAAATGGCGAAGTGGCAAAGCAACCTTCCAATCTGCTGGTCCTGCAATACCATGTAGGCTGATATTATCTTCCATAAATTCTAAACAGAACTCTCTTTACATTTACTTTGGGTTGTTCATTTATAATGAATTATCCCTTTGAAGTGCTGTTACTGTGTTGGCATAAACAGTAGCAAATGTTTTGTCACTAAGATTCCATGAACAGGAAATGTCAAGTTAGTTTAGTGAGGTGATATTGTGAGATACAAGTTAGTTTATTGGCCTCAAAGTATCTAGACTCTGATTCTATTCTAAGATACAGATCATAGCTTATTTTAAATGGCATGTTAATTAATTTAAAAATAATTAAAATAGGAATTAAATTAACTCAATAAGAAATCAAATCAAAATAAATCATGTGAACAGACAATTTACCATCGCTAATGATCTTTCAGAAATAAATTGTCTGTATAATGTCATAAAAATTAAATTTTTAAAGTTTTTTATTAGCTGACTAAAACAAGATTTATCCTCATTTCACCCTCCTCCCTCTACAGATTTGCTTGTACCATCTAAACTATTTACACACTCTCTACTTGCTGATCCATATTGCCTCCCTGTTTAATCAGGTCCAAATATTAACTAATTAACCCAATAGTTAGAATTCTTCCATCATGGCGTGCCACCCGCAGTGCAGGTTCGAGGGCTGGAAGGGCCTGTAACCGCGCTGCATCTCGAAATTTAATAAAAGATTAAATTCTAAATGTCGGAAAGATATTAGCACTTCTCTAACATTGGCCACTGCATGTCATTGAACCTGAGATATTGGGACCACTATAATGGTGGGAGTTTGGAAAGCTATTCATCAATAAGCTTGCTCCATACACCAATGATCATTTCAAGTCAAATCAAGTCATGTTTATTATCATCTGATAATATTATCAACTTGCCAAAACAGCATTCCTCTGGTCTTTGATAACACACATACAGACAGACAATACATGTGCAGGATAAGTATTCAAACATGCAAATATATCAATAAATATTCCACATATGGACAGCCACAACTACAAAACCATTGACACTAATGCAGAGGTCCTCAACCTTTTTCTTTCCACTCGCATACCACTTTAAGTAATCCCTGTGCCATCAGTGCTCTGTGATTGGTAAAGGATTGCCTAAAGTGGTATGTGAGTGGGAAGGGAAGGTTGAGGATCGCTGCTCTAGACCAAATCGCTACGGAAATATTTTGCTTGAGAAAAATTGCCATTGGCCCATTTCCTTTTGGAGTTATGTAACTGGGCACATAATGAGTCAATTAGGTACGATTAAAAGTGGTTTTCAAACTTTTTCTTTCTATCCACATACCACCTTAAGCAATCCCTTACTTATCATAGAGCACCGATGGCATAGGGAATACTTAAAGTGGTATGTGATGGAAAGAAAAAGGGGGAGAACCACTGAACTAATGTCTGCCAACCTGAGATCAGGAATTCCTTCCTTGAATCTTTCTACACCTTTCTTTCATTCCTTTCACTTTTTGAAAATTTACCTATCCTCTTCCAATATCAAAACATGCAACTCCACGTTGGCTTGATAACATGGAGACACATGAAAGACTGCAGTTGCTGGAAAATGGAGCAAAACATATTCTGTAGTAGGAGCTCAACAGTTTGAGAAACATCAGTGGGAAGTATACTAAATTATGATGGATATACATAGAGTAAATGCAATTAGGCTTTTTCACTGAAGTCGTGAGATACAAACCAGAGGACATGGGTTAAGGATGAAAGGGGGGAAAAGTTTAAAGGGAACTTGAGGGGGAACTTCTTCACACAGAGAAAAGTGGAGGTGTGTTGAATGAGCTGCGATCTGAAGTGATGAACGCCATCTCAATTTTAACATTTGAGAACAATTTGGACAGTTACACGTATGGGAGGGGTATGAAGACTTAAGGATTGGATGCAGGACAGTTGGACCCGACAGAATAATAGTTCGGCACAGACTAAAGGGCCAAAGGCCTGAGTTCTGTGCTGTAATGTTCTAAGTTTCTAAGGTTTCAGGTCAGAGCTCATGATGATTTGCCTCACAATGAAGGGATCGTACATGAAACACTGACAATTCGCTTTTTTCCGCACTAATGCTGCTCAGCTCTCTGAGTCACTCCAGTGGATTGTAGTATTTCTTTCATTTTTAAATATTTTTAGTGATTTTAATAAAGAACTTGTACGAATAATACAATTTGATAAATGATAAGGATAGTTACACAAAATTTAAAAAAAACATTCAGTATATCAAAAATATACACAAGTTGTAAATAATATCCATCATTCACATTCCAAGAACTATACATTTTTATATACGACCTAATAACAGAAAGTATAAAGAAGAGAAAAAAAGAAAAAAGGAACAAATAAAAAGAAAAAAATACTAAAAGGAGAAAAAATATCAAAACCCCTGCCGAGTAGCATTGCTGATGCTATATATAATTAGTAATAAAAGAAAAATGAAGGTAGAAAAAAAGTGAAAATGGAAAAGATACGAGTCAGACAATTTAATTACATTGAAATTAAACTATGAAGAAAGAAAGTGAGTCATAAATCACCCCCACAACATCTGAAATTTTTTATCTGAATAACTGAATACAAATCTTTTCCATATTCAAACAGGACATGATGTCACGAAACCACCGATCATGAGAAGGCGGGGCAGCATCCTTCCATTTAAGCAAAATCACACACCCCACCAAAAGAGATAGCATGACTCTGATCCAAAAACAAAGAAGAACCATTCCCTCTCATTGGGCCGAAGAGGCCCGCCAAAGGGTCAGTATAAAAAATGTTTGACAAAATATGGAAAACCTCTCTCCAGTATTTTGGACAAGTCCAAAACATATGAATTAATGACACTTCTCGGCTCTTACACCCGTCACAACAGCAAGTCATATCAGAATAAAAAGAGACAATTTAGCCTTAGATATGTGGCTCTGTGTACCACTTTAAATTGTAATAAACCATGACGAGCACATAACAAAGAGCTATTAACCAACTTAGGAATCATGTCCCAATCCACATCCAGTATTATCAAATTTAAATCCTGTTCCCAAGCATTTTTAATTTTAGCTGATGAAGTCTGATTTAAACATATCAATTTCTCAAAAAACAGATATTAAGCCTTTACGCGAAGACATTAGTAAAAAACTCACCTAAAAAATTTGATTCAGACTCTCTTGGGAAATCAGGTAGTTGTGATACAAGAAAATGCTGGGCTTGCAAATATCTAAAAAAAAAGAGATTTGGACAGGTTAAATTTAGCAGAAAGTTGCTCAAGTGATGCAAAACTTCCATCAATGAACAGATCCTAAAAACTTTGAATCCCATCTCTGAAAAATAACATCGTGTAAATAAGGTTGAAAAAAATTATTGGATATGATAGGGCTTGAAAGAGAGAAATTATGAAATGCAAAATGTTTTCTAAAATCTGCCCAAATTCTCAGAGAACACTTAACAATTGGATTATCTATTAACTTAGTTGAAAATGGAAATGAAGAGCCATGAAGAGATAAATTAGAAAAATTTTGGGAGGAATTCAGCTCCATTGATACCCATAATGGGCAGTCAGAATGATTATGATAAAAAGTCCAAAATGTAAGACTTTGTATATTGACTACCCAATAGTAGAATCTAAAGTTAGGTAGAGATATTCCTCAGTTTCTAGATTTCTCTAGAAGAGCTTTATTAAGACGTGGATGCTTACCCTTCCATATGTAAGACAATATGGCCAAGTCAAGTAAGTCAAAAAGCGATTTAGGTACAAAAATTGGAACAGATTGAAAAAGATAAAAATTTAGGTAAAATATACATTTTAATAGAATTTCTATGGTCAACTAAAGTTAGAGATAAAGGTGACCATTGAGTCAGGGAAGCCTTCACTTGCTTAATCATAGCAAGATAATTTATCTTAAAAAATATATTTATAATTCTTGGTAATTGTAATACCATACCAAGATAGGTAAATTGATTTTTACATATCTTAAAAGAACCATCATACAATGCTGCAGAAGAATTCAATGGAAGAATTTCGCTTTTATAAACATTCAATTTATGTCCTGAAAATTGTTGGGAGAGACTAGGACTAGAGGACATAGTTTAAGAATACAGGGAAGGCCCTTTAGGACAGAGATGAGGAGAATTTTTTTTACCCAGAGAAGTGTGGATCTGTGGAATGCTTTGCCGCAGAGGGTGTTAGGGGCAGATTCTCTGGGTATGTTCAAAAGGGAGTTAGTTAAGGCTCTTGTGGGCAGGGGAGTTAAGGGCTATGGGGATAAGGCTGGGAATGGGTACTGATAGTGAATGATCAGCCATAATCTGAAAAATGGTGGTGCTAGCTCGATGGGCCAATTTGGCCTACTCCAGCACCTACTGACATCATATGGGGAAGGAGGCAACTGGATCGGAGATGAAAAGTAAAAGACCATCTGCACAAAGGGAGGCCTTATGTTCAATCCCTTTCCTCTGTATCCCGAGATGTCCTTACACTCACTGAATGCAATTGTCAATGGTTCAATCGCCAGGTCAAATAATAAAGGACTTAGCAGGCATCCTTGATGAGTGCCACATTGCAGAATGAAAAGCTGAGATTGTTCTTTCTTTTTTAAATATTTTATTGACTTTAACTATAAGCTTTACATAATAAATTATGATTACATAATGATTCAATTGTATACAAGGAAATACATATGATAGTGGAAAAATAATGAGTAAATCAATAGTTACTTATAATAATGCAATCTACTAATAAACATAATGTATGCAACTATGTCAGACCCATTTATTGGAAAGTTTTAACAAAATAAGATAAAAAAAAGAAAAAAAAAGAAAAAATATCAAACTAATCTATCACTCCCTCTAATCAAGGTTATCTTATATGTTTGTAATACATTTTTTTTAAAAATCAATAATGATGTGGTGACCCCTGGAGAACAGACAAAGAATTATCGGAACATATAATAATTATTGATTCTTCCAATTATAAAACAATTCTAAGAATGGTCCCCATAATTTGATAAATTGAAACTTTCTATATTTAATATTATATTTGATATTCTCTAAACTTAAATAGGATGTTACATCATATAGCCACTGAATATGAGTAAGGGATGAATCTCCCTTCCATTTCAATAAAAATAGCTCGTCTAGCCATCAACGTAGTAAGAGCTAAGACTTTTTCCTGAGATGCTAATAAAGATTATTCTGAGTCACGAGAAAAACTAATCAGAGCAATTAACGGACAGGGTTCCAAGTTAATCTTGAAAATTGTTGATAAGAATTGAAGCAGCTCTCTAAATTTGGGCATTTCCAAAACATGTGAATCAGAGAGGCTTTGATAATTTTACATTTCTCACTAAAAGGATCAATATCTGCATAAAAACAGGATAATTTAAGTTTAGACATATGAATTCTGTACACTACCTTAAATTGAAATAAGCACTGTTTTACACAAAATGAGGAATCATTAATCCAGATGAGATCTTCATTAATCAAGATCTGAAAAAGTTAAGTTCAAGTCTCTTTCCCCAATCTCTTTTGATCCCAGCTATTGGGACTGAATTTAAATCCAGTAAATTATTATAAATCCAATGAAAATAAAATCATATATTTACAAAAACAGATCAATTGTATTAGTGTTGGAAAGTTGCAGAAAATCCAAAAGCTTGGACTGAACAAAATGCCTAATTTGTAAATAACTGAAAAATTGTATATCGGAAAGATTAAATTTGGCTGATAATTGTTTGAAAGAGGCCAAATTATTTTGAATAAAAAGATCCTTGAAACTTTGAATACTTTTCTATGCCATTCCATGAAACCTGCATCCATCAAAGATGGTTGAAAAAGATGGTTATCTATAATTGGACAAGCCAGTGAAATTCCAAAGAATTTCCTAAACTGAGCCCAAATTCTCGATCCATGTCTAATCAATGGAGTATTTGTTAATTTGGAAAAGGAAAATGGTAAAAAGGATCCTAAAATACCCAACATAGAATTTTTTTTTAATGCAATTCCATTTCTACCCAGAAAAGTCTATTCATTTATTTATCCAAATGTAATAATAAAAGTAAATTATGTATATAAATCATCCAATAGTATAATCTAAAATACGGAAGTGATAATTCTCCATTTAATGTGGTGTTTTAAAGATGGGCTTTGTTTATATGTGTTTTCTTTCCCCTTTGCCAAATATACAAAGAAATAGCTGAATCCAGCAAGCTAAAAAAAAAAAAATTTGGGAATAAAAAATTGGTAATGCTTCAAAAAAAGATACAAATGTTTAGGTAAAATATTCATTTTAATTGAATTAAAATGTCCCATCCTTGTAATAGATAAGGGAGACCAACCCAATGATGAATGCTAAGAGATTGTTATAAATTAGAAAGAATTGTGGCAGATGGCCGGAAGTACAATAATTTAACCCATGTAATAAAATCAAAACCAAAATTAAATTTTTCAAGGGTGGTAAATAGATATGGCCATTCTATTTTTGATCAAAATCTTTTTTCTGCATTGAATGAAATAATACACTCAGTAGCTTTCCCTTGAAAAGTACATAATATTCATTAAGCAACATATATTAAAATAGGAATATAAATTTTTAATAAACCCCATCTGATCTTCAGAAATAACTGACAGTAAAATGTTTTCCATCCCATTGGCTAAAATTTTAGCATCAACATTCAGTAAGAAAATCAGTCAATAGGAGGGATATTTGGTTGTATCTTTACCTTTATTCACAATTAAAGATATGTAAGTCTCATTAAAATGAGTCTGAAAGTTTACCCTGTTGAAACGAATCTTCAAATACCACATTCAAATGAGGTGTGAGCCATTGAGAAAATAATGTTAAAAATCACAGGAAACCCATTAGATCCAGGCACCTTTCCAGATTGTAATGAGGAAATTTCCTCTTGCAAGATAGATTCATCCAGTCTAATTAGGCTATCCAAAGAAATCTTGAGGATATTCAATCTGTCTAAAAAGTTCTTCATCAAATTATCATCATTCTTACATTCAGAAGAGTATAATTTAGAGTAAAATCCTTTAAATGTATTATTTATCTCAGAATGATCTAAATTAATAATACATACAACTCTGATTATCCAAAATCAAATTCTCTGAAATTACTTTGATGAAGGGCTCTCACGCAAAACGTCAGTTCTGTATCTCTGCCTTTGCTACATAAAGGGCACTCTTTTACCAGCTGAGTCTCTCCAGCATTGTGTGTTTTTACTTGAACCACGGTGTCCACAGAATTCTGCGTTTTACCCCGGATTCTCCGAAATCCTAATTTATCCAAAAAAATTTTTTTCAATTTTGGATGAATGAGGATGTCCAAAACAAATCAGAAATCCTCATTTATCCGAAATCTTTTCAGAGCCGAACTGACCTCACACTTTGAAAAAAAATTCACTCAACATGAAATTAGAATGACGATTGTCCTCTTTTCAGGTACCTCTCTCTTCATTTCTTCTTTACCTTCCCCATTGACTTTTCTCTCCAACTCTCCCTCTCAAACTGCGCACCACTGTCTCCCGGCCACAAGCAGTTAGAAGAATCTCTTGTCAAGGAAAGCGATCTCCTGGGCAAGAGCAAGACCTCAGGCTCAGTGGCATTCCCTCCACTCCCCTTCCTTCCCTCCCTCCTTGGCACACCAGAGCTCCTGATGCCCACTCCAAACCCTCCCTTTGGGCTGCTACCTCACATGCACACTGACACCCCTCAAAAATGGGGTTGCCTTATACACCGAATATATCATAAAACCCTTAAAATTAGGCTGAAAAATGGGGTTTGGCATATGCTGGTCGACATATGCCAGTCAACTTGTATGCCTAAATATATGGTAAAGGCTTCTCATAACCCTTTTTTAAATGTGTTTCAAGATATTAAAAAAATTATATCCCACTTTGATAGAACAATCTTAACTGCAAATACAATCAAAGTGCGTCGAATTCTTTTCCTTCAACTTCTCCAAATTAAATCAGCTTCCAAAAATCAATGCTTTCCCTGTGAAAGCCTTAAAAACCAAATGAATGAACCTTTAATATATTAAAATTTAATCATTGGTTCAAACCTGCCATTCAACAGAAATAAAAGAGAGAATGTCATTCAGGAATTGAAGCAAGAAGTTTACGAATGCACTCCCAAGCATCCTCCACTAAACCAAACCATTTCTTGTTACTGCTGAGAGATGCGAAGATGTACTGGGAACAGCAGTGAAGGCTTATATGCATGCTTGTATAAGTCTGACATAACTTAACCATATAACCACTTACAGCACAGCACAGAACAAGCCAGTTCGGCCCTACTAGTCCATGCCGTAACAAATCCCCACCCTCCTAGTCCCACTGACCAGCACCCGGTCCATACCCCTCCAGTCCTCTCCTCTCCATGTAACTATCCAGTCTTTTCTTAAATGTAACCAAAGATCCCGCCTCAACCACATCTGCCGGAAGCTCATTCCACATCCCCACCACCCTTTGCGTAAAGAAATTTCCCCTCATGTTCCCCTTATAATTTTCCACCTTCAATCTTAAACCATGCCCTCTAGTTTGAATCTCCCCCACTCTTAATTGAAAAAGCCTATCCACATTTACTCTGTCTGTCCCTTTTAAAATCTTAAACACCTCTATCAATTCCCTCCTCAATCTTCTACGCTCCAGAGAAAAAAGCCCTAGTCTGCACAACCTTTCCCTGTAACTCAAACCTTGAAATCCTGTCAACATTCTCCTGAACCTTCTCTGCACTCTCTCTATTTTGTTTATATCTTTCCTATAATTTGGTGACCAAAACTGTACACAGTACTCCAAATTTGGCCTCACCAATGCCTTGTACAATTTCATCATAACCTCCCTACTCTTCAATTCAATGCTCCGATTTATGAAGGCCAACATTCTAAATGCATTCTTCACCACACCATCTACCTGAGTATCAGCCTTGAGGGTACTATTTACCATCACTCCTAAATCCCTTTGTTGCTCTGCACATCTCAATAGCCTACCATTTAATGCATATGACCTATTTAGATTTACCTTTCCAAAATGTAACACCTCACACTTATCTGTATTAAATTCCATCAGCCATTTCTCAGCCCACACCTCCAGCCTTCCTAAATCACCTTTTAATCTACGGTAATCTTCCTCACTGTCCGCAACACCACCAATCTTTGTATCATCTGCAAACTTGCTTATCCAATTCTCCACCACTACTTCCAGATCGTTAATATATATAAAAAACAATAGTGGACCCAGGACCGATCCCTGAGGAACTCCACTAGTCACTGGCCTCCAATTGGACAAACAATTTTCTTCCACTACTCTCTGACACCTCCCATCCAACCATTGCTGAATCCATTTCACTACCTCCTTATTTATACCTAATGCCTCCACCTTTTTTCCTAACCTCCTGTGGGGAACTTTGTCAGAAGCTTTACTAAAGTCTAAATAGACAACATCCACAGTTTTCCCTTCATCAACCTTTTTTGTAACCCCCCTCAAAAAACTCATTCAGGTTTGTCAAGCATGATCTACCCCTGACAAAACCATGCTGATTACTCCCTATCAATCCCTATACCTCCAAATATTTGTAAATACCATCCCTCAGAACACTTTCCATCAACTTGACCACAACAGACGTCAGAGTCACGGGCCTATAATTCCCAGGTTTACATTTGGACCCTTTCTTAAACAGCGGAACCACATGCGCAATCCTCCAATCCTTTGACACTACCCCCGTGGCCAGTGACATCCTAAATATCTCTGTTAATGGCCCCACTATCTGTCCACAAGCCTCCCTGGGTGTCCTTGGAAATATTTTGTCCGGTCCCGGAGATTTATCCACCTTTATCTTTTTCAACACAGCCATCACTACCTCCTCGGTTATCCTTATATGCTTCATGACCTCCCCACTATTTTTCTTTACTTCAACTGGTTCAATACTTTTTTCCCTAGTGAATACCGAGGCAAAGAAATCATTCAAAATTCCCTCATTTCCTCTGACTTCTCACTCAGCCTACCCTCGCTATCTACAAGGGGTCCAATTTTATCCCTCACTAATCTTTTACTTTTAACGTACCTATAGAAACCCTTTGGATTTATTTTTACTCTGTCTGCCAAAGCCTCTTCGTGCCTTTTTTGGCCTTTCTAATTTCTTTAAGATTCCTTCTACACTCCTTGTAGTCCTCCTTCAAATTCTTAGCTCCTTGCTCTTGTATACCTTCCTTTTTCTCCTAACCAAATTTCCAATATTCCTCGAAAACCAAGCCTCCCTATGACTTCCAGCCTTTCCTTTGATCCTCACTGGGACATATCTACTCTCTACCCTCAAAATTTCATTTTTGAATATCCTCCATTTTTCATTTGCATCCTTACCTGAAAATATCCTGTCCCACTCAATACTCCCCAAATCCCATCTTATTCCTTCGAAATTTGCTCTTCTCCAATCCAGAACCTCAACTTTAGGCCCCTCCTTGCTCTTCCCTGAAACTAACAGAACCCAATTTTTTCTCCAACAATAATGTCTTCTCAGTAGATGGCCCAGTGCTTCATGACTTTGAGGGTAATCTTCCATGATTTTAACATTTGCCATTGTATTGCAGTGTACCTTTACCATGGGCTTATTGGATCAGCATTTCTTTCATTTGATAGTGATGTAGGTGTATAACCACTGCATGTGGTTTTTGCTCCAATTCAGGCTTAGGCAATAATGAATGATGTGCTCTGTTAAACTCCTGTGGTGTCAGAAACATTTCATCCCCAAACACCATTACCAACAAATCAGAGAAAAATTTAGTAAGTGTACCAGTTTCAGTATCTTCAGCCAAGCCTATAATACACAGGTTCTGCCACCTTCTTCAACTATCCAAATCGATAATTCTCGCCATTAATCTCTCATTGTTGTCTTCCAGGTGGGAAGACCCGGTTGTTCAGATCCTTTAAAGTAGATTCTACTGAGGTCAAGCGCTCACCTTGTTCTTCTGTGAACGACAGACTAGAGGAAGTCGATTTTCCCGTGCCAAAAGCCCATCATCTAGACCAGGGGTGTCAAACTCAAATTCACGGAAGGCCAAAATTAAAAACTTGGACTAAGTCGAGGGCCGAACTAAATACTTATTGAAAATTTTCAACAACATCTGCATGTTTTCTCTTCTTTCAACATATGTAATGTTAGACTTTTTCTTATTAAAATAAATGTTTAATAATAGTTTTGGATAAACTCTTTCCAGAAGCATTAACAAATGAGAAATAAAATATTTAATAAATAATATTTCTCTATAGAGGATTTGTCAAATGTTGTTAGTGTGCTGTCGAATAGTAAAATCTGAGGGCTATTGAGAATGTGGGAGAATAACATGATTCCTGAAACAATCAAATGGGTGACTGATTGTGGGCATGAATTCTAGCAGGGTTATTTGCCATGCCCTTTTTCCATTGGTACAGATATCCTTTGATTTACACACTTTTCAAGTTTTATGCCTAATGAGCTTGTATCCAGGTGCAGGACCATTTTTAACCAGGAATATATTTATCACTGTGACATGAAACTATTGGAAGATCGTTTTATCCTGAGATTAAAGTTCATAATACTTACTCAGGCCTGTGTGCGGGAGGGCGGGGGTTTGCGGGCAATCGGGTTGGACAACGACAGTGCGGGGGCATCGGCTCTCGCTGCAGGGCGGCATCTTGGCGGATCAGCGGCCCCGTCACCGTGAGTCGCGGGTCGGCCTGCGGCAGGGAGGGGGAGTGGGCAACGGTCCTGGCAAGGTCAGGCCCGAGGCCTCCGGTTCCGGGCGCTGGGAAATGGCCTTGGCTTCCCCTGACACCGGCCAGGCCGCGCTGCGGTGGGGGCGCGGCCAGGGGGACACGACAGTGCGGGGGCATCGGCTCTCGCTGCAGGGCGGCATCTCAGCGGATCAGCGGCCCCGTCACCGTGAGTCGCGGGTCGGCCTGCGGCAGGGAGGGGGAGTGGACAACGGTCCTGGCGAGGTCAGGCCCGAGGCCTCTGGTTCCGGGTGCTGGGAAGCAGCCTTGGCTTCCCCTGACACCGGCCAGGCCCCAAAACTAGAGTCCACGGTGAGACCCTGCAAAGTAAACAGAGGAGATGGGGGCGATTAGCGGGCTGACGCCAATGCATTCTGGGATTTGTTGTATTACTGTGCATGCGCTATACTGGCGCGGCAGCCAGCAGGCCACCTCTAATACATTTTTGAAATGATCTTGCGGGCCAAATATAATTATATCAGGCCAGAGTTTGACATGTGTGATCTAGACGTTTAAATCCTGAATCGATAAATACTTTGATTTCTTCAAGTGCTTCAGAGGAGCCCTCTATATTCAGGTTTGCCTGTGGATTAAGCTGGAGTTCTTTTGTTCTTACCATTTTTTCCCCCTATTTTACTGATATTTCCAGCTCTTACATCCATTTCAAACAGAGAATATGCAATTTGACACCACTTTGAAAGTCTTTTAAAAAGTAAACAGGGGAAAAAGTATACTGAAGGCATGAAGCTGTGATATAGACATCTACTCCATATCACATCCTAACCGGAAGTCTCCGGTATTTCTGATAACAGTCCTGGTAAGCTCCTTTGGCTTTTCTTCCCATTAAAGACCATATCAATGAAATTATTTGTTTTGAGTAAGTGTTAATCTGATTTTGTTTTCCATTATCACAGATGTCAGTGGTTCTGTAACTACCAATGGGAAGGCAATAGTAATGTTTTGTTTCTATTCAAACAGTAAAGTTGCAATCAAAGTAGCATCAATTATAGATTATGATCACCAACATACTCAAGAGTTTAAGCAAACACTGCCCATTATGCCAAAATGAACATGTGCAGTAGCCCTTAATAAACAAGATTAACCTTGCATTCCATATTTAAACTTTAATACAAATGTAAGGAAAATGTAACAACTGCAGAATTTACTCAATAGGCCATGCAGTAACTATGGGGAGAGAGAAACAGGACAGCATTCTGTGACGTCTCACCAAATAGCTATTGTGTTTTTAAAAATGATTAATGTAGGCACTTGTTGTACATCTCAATATACACTTGATTGGCCCTGTTCAGCCACTTCCTGTGGCTACTTCTGTTCACACTATGAATAATTTACATTGATTGATTAATCAACTACCTTGCATATCTTTTGAATGTATGAGGCAAATGGAACACCCAGGGGAAACAAATGCTAACATGGGGAGTGCATGCAGAATCCACATTTCGATGATTAAATGTAAATGCATACAATTTTCTTCATTCCCCCTTACCCCCACCTGAGCCTTTGTAAAGCTGTGGCCAAAATCCCCAGAGCTTGTCCAGATGAAGTCAAGTCACAAATGACCTTCCCAAAATAGCCTTCTATTTCACACAATGAACAGAGAGAGAAATAGAGAGGGAGTGAAGGGGAGAGAGAAAGAGAGAGGACAGAATGGATGAAAGAGAGAGAGAGTGCTTTATGTGTTTGATGTGAGTTTCAATGGAACAGTCTCGTTCATCTGAATTTCAGAGATTGCAGGCCCCTTCTGCTCAATTTGGCAATTCAGCCAGCCCTGAAAACATGAGACTGAATCTTTGCTGTATTCCTATTGAGGCAAGTGCATACTCCTTCAGCAAAAGAGAGCAGAGACACACACTATACTCAAGTTTTGGCCACACCACTATAACACAGTTATATTAAGAATCACTCACCTCTCTAATGAAACTACCCTTGAGATGACATTCTACATAAATGAGATAAGCTGAAAAAAAGGGTTATATGCTGAGTGCTTGGGTCCATATTGTGCTGTCTATCCCCCCTCTGCAGTTCCAGTTTTGAATGATTCCGTCCAGAAAGATTGACCCTTCTTTTTCTCACACAAATGCTGCTTGATCTTCGGAGTTCCTCCAGAAAAATTGCGAGAGAGAGAAAATAACAGGTATTGTGGTGAACCCCTGTAATGTATAATTATCTGGTCAAGCACACCTATTGGCCGGTTGTACCTGTGACCCTTCTCCACAGGCTCCTGTATCAAAGTGACTGCTCCACAGCCCCCTGCAGTTCAGTGCAGGACAACCGAACAGTAGGGATATGCTATGTTCTCAAGTGAATTAAAGCCTGTTGGGTTCTCCCCAATAGTCTCCTGAGTGATTGATGATGCATCAGGCGCGTTATAATATTTAGATTGAGACAGTTAAACGATGCATGCGGAAGAAAACTCTTTTCATATGGGCAACCCCATTATCCCTGCAACCAGTCTAGTGAATTCTAGTCAATAGGGTACAGAGTTTAAAATGAAATGTGTGGAAGAATGCTATTGCCTAAAGCCATCACGAGAGTAATTCAATGAAGAGGATTATTCACTCATTTTGAATCCACTTTTTAAATTAATCTGGATAGGCATCATGTAGGCCTAGACACTGAAGTGAAGGAGAATAGCTTTCACTGAATAAAAACATTTAAAATGACATATTCCAAATATTTTAACATCAGGATGAATTAGAGTTCACATAGCAAGGCTTCAATCAGAAATGTCTGACTAGTCTATATTGCTGATTCTTCATGTTTGATTGATGGTTCTATTTTCCATGCGCACAAAGGGTTAAGGTAGTCTGGCAGTAACTCACTTCTGCTTTCAAATGTGGCCATCCCCTCTCTTCCCCTCCCCTCTCTCTCTCTCTCTCTCTCTCTTCCTCCACCCCAAAAATATTCTCATTCTTGGCAAAGTTAATTGAATAATTGGCTATATATTGGCTTTTGGTTTCATGGCTAATCTTTAAAGCGATAACCAATATAGATGCATTAATGATAAAGGAAGAAGCAAATTGAGACAGTGGATGAGGATTACTAAGTTCTAATCTTTTTGCCTCTCTTCATACAACATCTGATAATTAAATATCTATCAATAGCCTCTTCTGTTGAAAGATCCATGCTCAGAAAAATGGCATGCTCATTTGAATAACTGAGCAAGACGTTCAATTTGCTTAAAGATTGCTTCATCCTCAAGATTAAGCTTAACAGCTTGGAAATGTTCCATCAATAATTTGCTGGGTTTTTCTTCTTCCATGTGTTATTTTCCTGCCAGTCCTGGAAAGGCTATTAGCTCCCTTGGGTATGTTAAATGATTCTGATGAAACCAAGAAAGAATGCATGGAGAGATAGAAACAGAGAATTGAAGACTGTTCTTGAAGATTGAACCTGAAAGGCATCTTTACATTCTCCACATGAAACCTGTGGTGAGGTGAGGAAGATGGGCTGGCATCAACTGGCAGCAAAGTCTTTAACACCCAGAAGTTTGCTGTATGTGGTGCTCGCCCTGCTCTACTCTGGGCGAGTGCTGTAGCTTAAGTAAATTGGACGAAGAGGATTGTTCACCTCGTATGAAACCTACTCCAGTTCCTCTCCATTAATTTCAGAGGGGTCTGAACAAATTGTCTGTCGCACTTAGTACCCAGATGGTGGAGGTAAAAATCTATCTGGTGCTGGATGGAAGAACTCTCATGAGGGAGTTGACTGGGATGGATAGTTTCAGTTAAGTGGAGGCACTGGTCAATTTTTCTTTGGAGTAAAAGGAGACATGGTGGAGGTGTACAAAATTCTTACAGGTGTATCCAGGGCGGACTGCTGGAAACTTTTTTCCTCAAGAAAGGTGGATAAAACTACAGGCATAGGCAAAGAGGGAAGAGATTGAGAGGGAATCTGAGAAGGACCTTTATTACCCAGAGAGGGACGAATAGCTAAAATGCATAGAGTGGTGGACAGAGAGTCGCTAACAGCATAAGAGGTGTTGAGAAGGGCACTTGAATTGCATTGACATTGAAGTTTATGGGCTAAGTGCTGGAAGGTAGGATTAATGCAGATGGATGACTAGTAGTTAGCAAAGGTCTAGTGGGCCAAATGGCCTATTTTCATGCTGTATGACTGACATTGAAATAAAGTTTTTGGATATGGTAACTGGATACCAAGAGGCCTTGCGCCTCAGACCCTAAGCACAACAGTTTCCTTCTCTGCTATGATGGATGTTTTTTCCCTGTCATCATCCCTCCATCAGCTAATTCAACCTTTCTAGGGCTCACCTGCTATTGGTAGAACACACCCGAGTTACCCGCCACAGAAGCCAATGGAAGGAGTAATGTCCAAAGCTGTCATCCTTCATGCAGGTAGAAAGACAAAGTCTACCATTTGCCATAAACAGTGACACCAGTCTGCCATTACTCAATGGAATGAGAGGCCCAGCTAAATAATGTACACCCTTCCTCTGATGGGTTAGCAACAGTGACATGTGACCAACAAGCTTTCTCACCCAATCATACAACTCCTTAATTGTGGTCAATCCACTTGGATTTCTTCGCAATCAGTTGCAGATGTATCCAGCTGAATTATTGCTGACAGTTGTTTTGTTTCGATGAAGATTTCAAAGTATTTACATCTTAGAGCATTTCAAAAATTATCTGTTAAAAGGAGGCATAATTGATTGTCTGTCTGGTACCCACAAAGTACATCTCTGTCATGCACTTTGTTTCTAATAATCAGAACCCCCATCCAAGAAAGTTCAGATGGAGAGTAATACATCATTTCAGTTTGCTTAAAACACAAGGGAAGCAGGTTATTTTCTTGTCTTGCTGAGTAGGCCCTGTTCTAAGTTATTAACTATTCAAAGACTCACCACACAGCACAAAGACCTATGTGATCATTGTCAGGCCTCCCTCACCTGTTTCCACTTTCATCCACATAATTCAAGATATAGAGTATGTACACACATCAGTTATTGACTAATACACTGCAATGTCATTACATCTTTTACTGATCTATTAACACATGGTGCCGACGTGCTTAGTTTGTATTCGCATTTCTTGCCTGCAGCTCACGTTTTCCCTCTTTGCAGGATTGGATGGTCACGTGACTGTTCCCCCCCCCCCCCCCCTTCTGAGGAGAGCATAATGAAAGGAAAATTGGTAACTTGGTGGTGTTTTACTGGACTAATAATCCATGGTACTGGAAACAAATGTTCACTGTATCTACTGTATCACTGAGGGAATTCAAATCAAGTTAATAAATAAAAATAGAATAGACAGTGAACATCACTAACAGTGACCAGGCAACAATTGAATTATTGCAGAAACCGGTTCAGTAATGGACGTCTGAGGAGGTACATGATCATCTTTGTCCAATCTTTCTAATGTGCAACTCCTGTCCTACAGCAGTATATTTGATGTTTAACTGCTATCTACAAACTACTCACCTCAATAAATGCCAGCCTTGCCATGTGTATTGTAAAAGTTGCAAATAGTTTCACGCATTACTAGATTAACAGATTCTCTTTGCCTATTGCAAATAAATCAAGATAGCATGACTGGGACTTTCATTTTGTTTCTGGGATCCTGGAGAGAGGTGGGTGCAAAAAAGTGACACCCTCTCTGAAATGCATTTACTTTTAATGCAGAATATACATTCCAGGCAGGTTGATTTGGCTACATTCAAAGCACATTATCCAAAAATAATCTCTCTCTATCCAATGCTCTTTAAGTGTATTGACTTTTGCTTTGATTGCAACACACTCAAGAGAGATCACGGTCTTGCTACATGCTTTAAGACAATAGTCGCTCAGAGACGTGAACTGGAACTCAGGCACAGACCTCAGGCAGTAAGGAACTGATGGTATTGGAATGAGAAATTCCAAGGACACAATAGCATAAAATCATAAAATGATTATTTTTATTCTCCCAGAATATATTGTATTCTGACTTGTTACAATTGGATTGGATGCAGGCGAGCCCAAAATTGGAACACCATATACAATTAGTTTTCTTCCCGAGGAAAAGATATTGTAGGGTAATTTACACTGTTTACATTCATTATCTGTTTACAGTTCTTTGTTTGTTTACATGTTTTATGCTGTGTACAGTTTATTTTTTGCATTGCTAATTAGTGGCAATTCTGCTGCGCCCGCAGGAAAAAAGAAATGTGATATCAAGTATATACTCCGACAATAAATCTAAAAAATCTAATTCCTGGGAAGAGAAGATTGTCCTATCAAGAGAAGCTAAACAGGTTGGATCTGTATTCTTTGAGGTTTAAGTGAATGAGAGGCAATCTTATCGAAACATATAATAAGAGATGGCTTCACCGGTGGAAAAATCTCAAATGTCGGATGTAGTTTCAAGATGGGAGTCAGTTATTTAAAATGGAAACAGGTCAATATGTCTTCTTGCAGAGGGTGGTGAATCTCTGTAATTAATACTATTTAATTTAATGTAGACATACAACACGGTAACAGGCCCTTTCAGCCCATGAGGCCTTGTCGCTATATTGCACTCAATTGACATACAACCCCGGTACGATTTGAACAGTGGGAGGAAACTGGAGTACCCAAAAGAAACCCATGCAGACACGGGGATAATGTACAAACTCCTTATAGACGGTGCTGGATTTGAACCTATGTCACTGGCGCTGTAATAGTGTGACAGGAGTATTTAGAGATGGTTTGGGAGGAATTGTTAGAGAATGTTGCACACAAACCTTTTAAAACACAGAATCTTTGCAGGACTTTTGCAGAATGCTTTTTTGCAGAAAGCAACAAAGTAGACACATACAGCGTGCCTTGGAACATGTGATCTTTGCAGGCAGGCAGAGAACAGTTTTGCTCTCAGAGAGGAAGGGAGTGAAATAGAGAGGAGAGACACATAAATCAGTTCCAGAAGGACAAGCTGGCAAAGTTTTGAAAGACTGTCTGGTCAAAGGAAAAGGCTGGCTGTCTGAAAGGTGACCTGAAAGAAAGAGGATCACCTGGAGAACCCTGAAGGGGGCAAGTTTCGACAGCAAGGCTGACTGGAAAGGAATCAGTTGCAGATATCCTGGAAAAGGAATCTCTCTCTGAAAATCAAAAAGAACCCTCCTGAGTGGTAACCATTTACCTGTTAAACACCAAAGCCTGGTGAACTTTGTTAATGCTAACTTCTGTGTACAGTACAAGAATTGCCTGCAACCAATGAGATTGATCCAAACAACTTTTCTAATCTTAAATATACATTACACACACCTGTGCTTAGTATTAGAGGAGGGATTAAGTAGGTTAGCTAGGTTAAGTAGTAAGTGAAAGTTTAATTCTGTTTTCTTGTTCAATTATAATTAAAAACTAATTTTGTTAAAGTAACTCTGTGTTGTGGTGCATATCTATTGTTGCTGGTTTTTGGGGTCCTCTGGACTCCGTAACAATAGTGTGTTAACCATTATTGTGCTACCATGCCAAATTGTGGAGGCTGTCTCATTAGAAGTATTTAAAGTGAATGGGAAGATGAAGGAGTTGAGGGCCAGGGTAGATGAGCCATTAGTATATTGAATGGTGGACAACTCGAGAGGCTTGGAAGTCTACTTCTGTTTTTTTGTGTGTCCTTTTTCTTTCTTGTGTTCTTGTGATCCAGCCTTGTTTTTGCACACCCACAAATTCAATGGGTTTGAATGGATATATTAACTGATATTTTTGTAAAATTTTAAAAATGGACTCTTTCCATTCAGTATAATTGACGCACTACCATCAAGAAGCAGGTACAAGAGGATGAAAATCAGGACTGCCGGGCTGGGAAATAACTTCTTCGGCAGGCTGTAAGTTTACTATAACCGAGTAAATCATCTAAAAATATTTATATATATATACAGTAAAGCCCTATGGGGATTGATAGATGCTGGATAAATGAATTTTCTGGTTGCTTGAGATTGAATGTTGTGTGGATTATTGAAATAACGGCAAGGCGCACTAATTTTAAACTTCTGTATTTTTACCAATTTTCTTTTGGATTTGTTTTTGCTTGCTGATGGTTTGTTGAATTCCAGATAACTTTGTATTTATTTTGAATTATATCTTTATGTCTATACTGTACTGTATGTGCTTGTTATGTGTAGTGTATTGTGTGTGCATGCGTGTCCCTGGTCCAGGGAAACATTGTTTCGTCTGATTGCATATGTACAGTTAGATGATAATACACTTGAACAATATCACACTGCGGGGACTTGGTTGTAAGTTCAAGCCCACCATATGGCTGGGTCCCCCAGTTAGGATTCTGCATTCTCACCAATCAATTAAATCTGAGCAAGTGTATGATGAAGCCTGCAGTCTGATTGTTCATGGGGAGAATAAACTTAAAAAAAACGTCAAGGATATCTTCGTGAATCACTTATATTGCAAATTCAACCACACCACTACTGCCATTTTCAAGGGTAGAAGAGGTTAAGTTTCAAAGCATTGATTCAGAGACCAACCACAGCAGAAGGAAAATTTTATCCAAGCAATGAAATAAATCTGAAATTTATGATAGTCCAAGCAACATAAAAACCTACAGAACTTCCCTGAAAATCTAGGTGGTTCACTGATCTTCGATTGACTTGTATGATTGGCCCTTAGCCCCAAAGCAATAAAGGAGTGACAAGAAATGCTGGCATAAACAGCAACACCAACATCTCATGATTATAAAAGGGAGCAGAGAATGGTATAGATTTTTATAGTTAAGTGGAGCTCAATCTCAATAACTCCTACACTATATATTTTTTTTAATTTAGACTTGCACCACGGTAACAGGCCCTTCCAGCCCCTGAGTCCATGGTCCCTATAATATATCAATTAACCTACAACCCCCATACAGTTCAGAAGGGTGGGAGTAAACCAGAGACCCAAAGGAAGGCCATGAATATACAAACTCTTTACAGACAGTGCCAGATACGAACCCGCGTTGCTGGCACTGTAATGCTGTTGCGCTAATCTCTACACTAACCATACGCATTATTCTTGGGCTTCTCTGCTTAGAGCACAATTTTTCACCATTAGCTAATGATGAATTTTTTCAACTAAAACAAAATCCTCCCCCATCTGGTTCCCATGAATTTGTGGCCCTACATTCAGAAGATTTTTCTTTAATAAGCTCCTGCTATTATTATGCTTGTGGCCTTTTGTAACGATAGATTTAGTTCCTTTGAAGTTGCTTCATCTGAGAATCCCTGGAATATAAAGCTTCAAGCTTATAATACAGTGCTCTGAATCAAGACAACGTGATCCAATTCGATAAATTGGTAGGAAAGTCTTCAGCTCATCTTCCTTGAAAATGTGCAAAGATCCTCTCATCTCCCACCTCCACGGACAGTTTAGATGAAAGCAATGAATTCCTCCCTCAAGGAGATGCAAGGTCAAAATGTTTAACTGGTTTCTAGAAAGCTTATGCAATGTAGCACCATGCCTCACAGAAACAGGTCATGAGCACCATGCTCCAGGGGAGGGAAATAATTATTATTTAGTAAAAAGAAAAGGGAAACAAAAATCATTCCTCCAAGGTGCAGACTTTATTTTTCAAGCTAAATTTAAAAAGGACAACTTGTTGATGCATCCATAAAACTTTGCACTTTGTTGCTTCTGACTGACCCACGATCATGGTCTGTACAATAAATAAAACTGGCAATCTTTGATTCATCAAGATGTACAGCTTGAAATCACAAGGCTTTCGGCTTTGGTTCAAATGTAAGTGGGATTTGCTCCTGACAGAATGTCTTTAAATGATTGTACTCATTACTATAAACTTAGTCTGAGTTTAGTACTGTTCTTAGAGTTTCATTGGGAAGAGAAAAATGTGTTATTTTATTGTATGAGCATCAGAGTCTGAGAGTTTACAAAGCCTGTTTGGGACTGAATGGTAAAACACAAAAGTCTGTAGACACCATGGTTGAAGTAAAACACAAATGCTGTAGACACCATGGTTGAAGTAAAACACAAATGCTGGAGAAATTCAGCAGGTCAGAATACTTTGTGTCGCAAAGATGATGGACACAAGCCCAAAAGGTTGGTTGTGCATTTTTATCTTTACTATATTAAGTACAATGTTTGACCTGCTGAGTTTCTCCAGCTTTGTGTTTTTACTGGGACTGAATGGTTATTGATCAGATTATTTTAGTTCATTAGACAATCTCACAATCCTGAGATTATATGGAGATGTTCTTTGGTTTAGCATTCTTAAACCAATTTAGATTGATCCAAGTAATTTTCTTTTCACCTAGTTCCCATTAATTTGGGCTAAACCTGCCCTTGAGATTTTTTTTTTTTTTTTTTTTAAAGTGCTGTAAAAGCATCCATAGGAAGCAAAAGGCAGTCAGCGTTTCAGGCCTGAGCCCTTCTTCAGAACTGTCAGGCAGATATCTGAATAAAAAGGTGGGGCGGGGGGGTGGGGTGGGGGAGAATAGGGTAACACAGTGGTTCTCAAACTTTTTTTTTTCCACTCACATACCACTTTAAGTAACTCCTATGCCATCGATGATCTGTGATTAGTAAGGGATTGTTTGAGGTGGTATGTGGGTGGAAAGAAAAAGTTTGAAAACCACTGTTTTAATCGTACCTAATTTACTCGTTATGTGCACCAAAGGAAATGGGCCAATGACAATTTTTCTCAAGCAAAATAATTTAGATGAAGAATATTACAGCACAGAAAACAGGCCCTTCAGCCCTTCTTATCTGTGCCAACCTATCATTCTGCCTAGTCCCAATATTCTAGCAATGGCAATCTCTGGAAGGTGACTAAGAAATTTACTATCTCAGATGCCAACTGTGTGTACTTTTTTAGTACTTTCTCTTCTTCCTTCGAATTTTCAACATCTTTCCTTTTCACGTCATGCAGACTCCCCTTATGTCACTGTTTTACACACATTTCCTTGTGCCAGCTGGCTCCTCTGCATGCAGTCTTGGCTTGTTCTAAAGCACATCTCAATAATGAATTTTCCTTGATACATCTCTGGCTTGATCTCTGTTATAGAGATTTGTATCTCATTTTTATACACAGTTACAATAATAGAACAAAGAACATTAAGGCCCTTCAGACCATGATATTGTGCTGACCTATATAAACCAACTCAACAATCTAAATTTTCCCTATCTCACACCTATAACCCTCTATTTTTCTTTCATCCATGTACCTGTCTAGGAGTGTTTTAAATGTCCCTATTATACCAGACTCCATCACCACCCCTGGCAATGGACTCCAGGGACCCACTACTCTCTGCGTTTAAAAAAAAGTGCCCCACGTATCTCCCCCTAAACTTTCATCCCATCAGTATAAACAGATTCCTCTGCTATTTTCTGCCATCCCTCAGGGGGAAAAGGTGCTGGCTCGGTTTTGCATAATTCTGAGAAAAAAGGAGCAGGAAGAAAATTATCCCTGGTCAATTAAGTAGGGAATAAAGAACAAACTATTCAATAAACATGAGAGTATATATGGAAGAACATCCATAAAGAAAATGTTTACTGAAGAGTCAATTATTGTCAATTTTGTGCAGATAAACAATTGCTGGAGCAGCTCAGCAAATTCACCAGCATTTTTTTTTTGTTTAAGGTTCCAACATCTGCAGATTTTGTGTCAGTTATGTGCTTTTTAGAGTCATATCAGCGAGAGACAAAAGAGGATTGATTGACACCAGTGTGTCAGTCAATGAGCTACACCAGGGATGGCCAAACTGCCGCTCGCAAGCCACATGTGGCTTGTAGACATATAATATGCGGGGAGATAGGTTGGCTGAGACAGGAAATATACGAGCTGATGCTCACAATTGTATTTTGTGGGCGTGGCTTGCGATCACGTAATTGTTGCGGCTCTCAAACAAAAGAAGTTTATTGTATGTGGCTCTTGCATTAAGCAAGTCTGGCCACCTCTGAGCTACACTTTGTCAGCCATTGAGTAGGGCACAACTGGCCACAGGAATAAATCACAAAATGGCAAAATGTAACTGCAAAATTCTATTCAATTAAAAAGGAAACAATCTGAAATGTCTTTGTAACATCTGCCAACATCTCCAATAACGTATTGTGACATTTTCCAGAAAAAAAATGAAATGCACTAAGAGAAGGACAGTTATATGCAAATTTCCTTGCCAGATGCGTTTTTTTTAAATGACAACCTGGTCACAATCACTAAGTCGATGTTGTTTCAATCAACTGAATTAAAACGAGTCTCAATTGATTACAAAAGTGTGATCTCCCAGGTATAATTGGCACGTGATATCATCCAAACATTTCCCTTCTGGTTGGGAATAGTGATGTTCCTTTGTGTGCTCTTGTTGGAAGGAAGGGTGCAGAAGGTTGGTGTCAATCCATAAAAGAAACATTTCAGTGATATTACGTCAGGAGACAACTCTCATTCGATTCTCACCTACTCCAGCAGAGATTCTCCATGCCACCAACCCCCCACCCCATCCCCCAATCTTAACTGATTCTGGTGGCTGTTCTCCATCATACATCTTGGGAGTTGGGGGTGGGGGGGGAGTTGGTTTTATTAGTTCACAGGATGTGGGCATTTCTCTCTGTGACTGATCAACTATTCTCGGGTCACAGTGCAGAATAAAATACAGCGTTGTGTGGATCAGAAATCACAAATAAATCCATTGAGTTCTACATCATGGCCCTTCAGTCCAACTTGTACATGCCAAACAAGCCATCTGCATTTTCCCCATATCCCCTAAACCTTTCCTATTGATGTACCTGTCTTTTAAATGTTACAATTTGTCCCCGCTTCTCCCACTTCCTCTGGCAGTTGTGCTCATTCACCCACCGCTTTCAGGATCCATTTTAAATCTTTCTGCTCTCACATTAAATCTACACCCTCCAGTTTTAAAGTCCCTCTACCCTGGGAAAAAGGCAACGACTATTTACCTTATCAATGCTCCTCGCGATTTTATAAACCTTTGTAAGGTCCCCTCTTAGTCTCCTACGATCCATAGAAAAATGTCCCAGTCTCTCCAGCCTCCCCTCCTAATACGAGCCAACCAGTCCCAGTAACATTCTCATGAATCTTTTAGACACAGCACGGTAACAGCCATTTCAGCTCACAAGCCCATGCCGCCTATTTACATCCAATTGACCTACAACCCCTGGTACATTTTGGGAGGAAACTCACATACATAGACAAGGGGAGAATGTACTAACAGGCAGCATGGGATTCAAACCCCAGTCCCAATCGCTGGTGCTGTAACAGCATTATGCCAACCGCTACGCTAACTGACACCATTTTCTGTATCTTTTCCAGCTTTATGCCATCTGCACCCTTTCCAGCTTAATGAAGTAAAACTATACTGAGGAAGCAGAGAAGACTTGTGGCCAGGTGCATTTATATAACAGCCTACAGGTTTCATCATAATTACTGATACGAACATATAATCCCTAATTAATTTAATGAACAGAATTTAAAAAGTCACGAGGGAATTTGGATTCATGTTTCTGCTTTGCTGCTTTTCTTTCATTGCTTAAATGAGGATGGAAGAATAGTGGTAAAGAGATACTTTGAGATTTTTGATTTGTGGATTTAGTTCTGTGCATTGGACCATATTTTGTGCGTAAACCATAATATTCGTTCATTTTGATTGATATGTACCAGTGAATACTAATACTAAGTCATAAGATTTAGCAACTTCTCCAGACTTCCCCATGAAGATTTGTGCTGGTGCATTTTTGTAATACCACAAACCAGGAGATTGAAAAATTCCTCCTACCAGTCTCATCAGCTTCACCATCACCTAACGACGGCATTCTCACTTTCACATCGCAGAGCTCAAAGGCCACGCATAGAACCAGTCAAAGTGTTGTTTCAAATTATACCACAAACAAAATCTAACCCACCCAGATTTTCACACTGAAAGATGCAAGGTTCTCCAGGTATCAGTGGTGAGACCATGGCTTATTTTAATTACTGACCAGGACACGGATGTTCAGGGTAAAGTTAGAGTTGACATAAAGATTGGAAATGTAGCAGTGAGGAGGATAGCAAGTGATTGCAAGAAGACATGGATTGGCTGACTGAATGAGCAGATGAATATTTATGCAGGGAATTGTTCATTGATATAACTTGCAGAAAGAATAAAGGGGTAACTTTGACAGTGATACATTTTGAAAATGGAGAAGAACTTCTCTCTATTTACCCTCTGCAGGACGTTTACATTCCTCCAAACAGACTCTCAGGACTAAAGAGACCTAACTACTTTACAATGGTAAGAATGAGCAAGAGTGTAGTTGATAAAGTACATGAGATTCTTCTTTGGCTTGGCTTCGCGGACGAAGATTTATGGAGGGGGTAAAAAGTCCACGTCAGCTGCAGGCTCGTTTGTGGCTGACCAGTCCGATGCGGGACAGGCAGACACGATTGCAGCGGTTGCAAGGGAAAATTGGTTGGTTGGGGTTGGGTGTTGGGTTTTTCCTCCTTTGCCTTTTGTCAGTGAGGTGGGCTCTGCGGTCTTCTTCAAAGGAGGCTGCTGCCCGCCAAACTGTGAGGCGCCAAGATGCACGGTTTGAGGCGTTATCAGCCCACTGGCGGTGGTCAATGTGGCAGGCACCAAGAGATTTCTTTAGGCAGTCCTTGTACCTTTTCTTTGGTGCACCTCTGTCACGGTGGCCAGTGGAGAGCTCGCCATATAATACGATCTTGGGAAGGCGATGGTCCTCCATTCTGGAGACGTGACCCATCCAGCGCAGCTGGATCTTCAGCAGCGTGGACTCGATGCTGTCGACCTCTGCCATCTCGAGTACCTCGACGTTAGGGGTGTGAGCGCTCCAATGGATGTTGAGGATGGAGCGGAGACAACGCTGGTGGAAGCGTTCTAGGAGCCGTAGGTGGTGCCGGTAGAGGACCCATGATTCGGAGCCGAACAGGAGTGTGGGTATGACAACGGCTCTGTATACGCTTATCTTTGTGAGGTTTTTCAGTTGGTTGTTTTTCCAGACTCTTTTGTGTAGTCTTCCAAAGGCGCTATTTGCCTTGGCGAGTCTGTTGTCTATCTCATTGTCGATCCTTGCATCTGATGAAATGGTGCAGCCGAGATAGGTAAACTGGTTGACCGTTTTGAGTTTTGTGTGCCCGATGGAGATGTGGGGGGGCTGGTAGTCATGGTGGGGATTCATAACTAGAGACATAGAAACTTTGGGAAATATACAAAGGTCCTAAGAAAGACAAGTAGAAGGAAAATGCTGCCATTAGCAAATATTTCAAGGATTAGGAGAGGGAGATTTGAAATGTTGGGAAATTGTACAATGGGTATATATTAAGTGATTAGTTGTGACCTAGATTTCACTGCTTAAAGAGGTGGTAATAGATATAGAATCAGTCAGTGACTACAACATAGAATTGGACAGATAGTTGAGAAAGAGGACTATGGAGAATGAGCTGCAAGGATCAAAATGAAAGGAAAAAATGAAGACAATGAATTCTAAACACACCATGAGATTTTTTTAAATCTCAGTCCTATTTGAGGAAAAGTAGGGAGTTGTTTCCTGGTCTCTGCCCAAGATTTATGTCTTCAGAAATAAAAAAAATAGAATAATAGATACATTTACCTCATTATTATTCATGGGATTTTTCTCAGAGAAAGCAAGCCTGTTATACTTCTTTGTATTATAACCATGGCTGGGAAGAGATTCTGTACTCTGCGCTCTAAAGGCAAGTTTTCCTTAAATAAAATTATATCAACATCTTGTTACTCCCATCCATCCATCTAGTTCCCAGAGAGGATCAGTATGACTTGCCCCTAGACAACATTCTTTTAAACAGCCCAACAAAGAAACCACACTCAATTGAGATAAACCATCTAACAGGCCTGGAACTCGAGTTGTTTTCACCTGGGAATTTTTCCACTGTACGTGACATAAAAGAAACAATGCCATCTGGTTAGATTTTTTTGATCACAGCACCCGCTTAAATTGTTCCTGACTGATTTGGACAGTTATCTTGTTCTGAAAACATATTTTAGTTCTCTGATCCCCAAATACCAAATCCCTATTCTTATTGTTGTCCATTATGAAAGTTCATATCACTTGAGAAACAGTGTATTTTTATTGAAAAAGAGTACTTTACATCTGGAAAGCTGCATTCGTCTTGCAGTATGAATGCAAAACAGCTAGCAAAAATCCTTAAGGAGATCTTCCACATTCTTGCCCCTTGGATACTATTATATTCAAAGCACATGATCACAAAAATCAATATGAATGAGGAGGCTTAAATGAACAAACCAAGAAGAGTTATCTTTTAATAAAAATTACTCCTTTTAAGAGAATCTTTATCCTTCATCGTGGATCCAAAATTTAAGTTTGGGTTCGTAGTGATTGGGCCAATGCACAATAGCATCTATTTCCAAGGAATTAAGGAGTGAACATTGCACTAGGCCCAAGAAAATGTGTTGGTCCTTGTCTTCATCACCTTCCAATCCATAGAACTCAATCCACAGAATCCAAGAATTACCAATCCAACCAACAATTCACAATCTCGAAAAGTCTAATCAGCGCGAATAACCACAGGCAAATATTTCCCACAATATACAAACCACGTTGCTTTTACAAATCTCATTAGAAAGAGAGAGATGACGTGAAGAGCTGATGTCAACAAGCCTGCAGATGCTGGAAGACTGGAGCAGCACACGAAGTACAGGAGGAACTCAGTAGGTCAGACAGCATCCGTGGAAACCAATAGACAAGTCGATGTTTTGGCACAAAACATTACTGATTGCATTCCATGAATTCCTCCAGCACTTGGTGTGTTGAGATGAAATGGCATCAATTACCAGTGTGACAAAACAATATTGGCAGTAAACCCCTGATAATGAAGGCCAATCACGTTGAATCAGTTCTGGACATGTAAATGATGATGTAGATGAAATAAAGTTGGAAATTGTTGAGTTTCTAGTCTGTCTTTTTGACGATTCAGTAGCCTCAGTAACCAGGTCATTATTGACAGTACTATTCTGTCACATTTCCAAGTGATGCCATTTAAGACAGGAGAACGATATCTTTTCCTCCCCCCGCCCCCCCCCCCTATCGATATTGCAATCACTGTGGCACCAAAATCTGCAGGTATATTACAAAGAACAGTTGTCTTCAATATTTTTTTTATCCAATCCAGTTTGAAGACAATCCCTCTTCAGCAATGTTATATTTCTGGTCCTTGAAAAGCAAATGGAGCCTGTATTAATAATAGGGAAAGAGCAAGTCTGAATCTGAACACGGCAATTGAGAATTTGAAATCAGTTTCAATGCACAGTTAAACAAAAAAAATCACATCTTCAAGCAAACACATTCACAAAACAGCCTCAAGAAAAGTGATCCATCTAACTTTTGCTCCTAATTTTCTAAAGCCTTTGACTTTTAACTACCAACAAAAATGAAAACTATTACGTGCTCCCATTTTTCACTCCATTTTCATTTGTTTGGGACTGTCACTTTAAGAGAACAGATTTAACAAAACCCTGCAGGCTTTGGAGTGTCTGTGAAACTGACTGCCGGCTAAAGACAGCATGTTCCTAAATTGGATACATTTGAAGAGAAGCAGTGTCCCTAAAACCCAGCTGCAGAGACCATGTGACCAACAGATTAAGACTGAGTACAGTTTTGCTCAGGGATCAATTTAAGGAGACAGCACAGGACCAAACAGTTCTTGGAAGAAATACTATGCTGGATTAGCCTAATGTGTGGTTATAGACAATCTGCCTGATTTCCTCCTGTTATAGAGGAATGAGAAGACCACTCTGTGACCAAAAGAGTGAAGGTCACTTTTGTTCAGCAGACCCATGGTAAGGGTTCTGAAGGCAGAAGAAATACTCTGCTTGGATAGTGACCAGAGTGAGAGCCAGCTTTGTTCAGTTGACCCATGGTAAGGGTTCTGGAAGTTTCATGACCATCACTTGCTTCATGTTGCCTACGCCAAAGAAGAGGGGAGTTTTGGTTGGCGCTCTTCTAAAATGGATATTTCACTGGAAGCACCTCAACAAGGGTTTAGTGAGTTAGTAAACATTCTGTCACTCTTCTCCCCCCCCCACCTCTTTCACCCACTTTATAAACTGCTAATTTCATCTAAAGCCTGCGTGTCTCATCCATCTAAGGCCTATGTGTCAATGCTGAATTTCCAAAATTGAACTTTGAACTGCCTCTTGATCGTGCCTTGAGTTGTAGTGGCTTGGGGTATTCCACACACGCACACTCATGTATATTTGTGCATAGTTGGGGGTGAAGTTACGCAAGATTAGATGAGTTTATGTAAGTTAGTAATTTAGATAAAGCTTATTAATAATTAGAAATACTATTTTAAATATAACACCGTCTGTGATAATTTCTATTGCTGCTGTCTGGTACATAACATAGAACACTTGAGCACAGTACAGGCCCTTTGGCCCTCAACTTTGTGCCAACCCATATATTCCTTAAAAAACTAAACCCATCCTACCCCATAACCCTCAATTTCTTCCATCCATGTGTCTGTCTAAGAGTCTCTTAAATGCCCCAGTATTTCACCCTCCTCCACTATCCCTGGGAAGGCCCTCCAGGCAACTACAACTCCCTGTGTAAAAATATTTACCCCTGATGTGCCCCCTAATCTTCCCTCCTTTTACTTTGTACATACGTTCTCTGGTGTTTATTATTCCTGCCCTTGGAAAAAGGTGCCTCTCATAATCTGTAGACCTCTATCAAGTCTCCTCTCATACTTCTGCACTCCAAACAGTAAAGTCCCAGCTCTGGCAACCTTGCCTCATAAGACTTGTTTTCCAGGCAACATCCTCTGCACACTCTCCATAACTTCCACATCCTTCCTATAATGAGGTGACCAGAAGTGAACACAATACTCCAAGAATGGTCTCACCAGAGATTTGCAACAATAACAATGAATAATCTTTTAAAACAGCCATTCTCAATGGGGGCCCTACACATCCACCCCCATCCCCATCCCCCTCCCCTGGAGAAATTTTAGTACAAGCTTTATTCTCTTTTCACCTCATGTAATAAAAATATTTTTATGTTGTTCGTAAGAGAGAAGTATGGAAGAAACTAAAACTTGACTGCTTCATAGAGAAGGGGACCCATAAACTGAGCAGAGTTCTAAGAGGGCCATGATCAAAAAAAGTTTGAGAAAGTAAAGTCAGCTGAAATACTGAATTACAGTATTAAGTAAAATGTATATTTTTTTTTAAAAAAGGTATTTATTTATTTTCCTTTCCCAGAATCATACAATTTTGATTTTAATGGTCCACTGTCTTCTGAAGGGTGCCTCTACCTCAACAGATCAAGATGATAGATGGTGAGGAGCAGGGCTTAGATGTCTCGGGAGGAGATGAGATCTACAGACGTGGATCAGGCTGAGCCGAGGGAATATGTGGTTGCCAGCATTGTACGGAGCACAGATTGTTGAGTACAGCAGAGTGAGAGTCTCTGGATAAGGTAGACTCCCACTTTGGCCTGGCAGCTGATGTCCACTCAACAGGCCACAGGCACTGATGGCTTCCAGCTGTTCTGTGGAAATTGAGACATGGGATTGCACAGGAACGACGGAGAACATGCAGCAGGGCACAGAGACTTGAGCTCTGGCTTGCTGTCTGCAGACACTTCCCACCATCGGAACACACAAGAACAAATCACAGCAGCTCAGCTTATAGCAGCTACAGTGGTTCCAACATCAGAGGAAGTGTGCCATCCTCAGCCCCTCACTCTCCTTGAAGGGACTTTCTTTCCTCTGTGTTTCATTTTTCTTGCAAGATGGTGGTGGTTTTGGCAACACTTTACTAGTCTTTCAATGGCTCTCGGTACACGACAAAAATAAATAATAAATTAACTTCATTTACTCTACGACTGCATTCTTGTCTCTGGTATGATCATGTTGCATCTACATGGGCCACTAAAATTCTGAATTTTCATGAAAAACATGGGATTTCCATATTCTAATTCCACCACCCGACCTTGATTTTTATCTGATCTTGCATTGCATTGCCCTGTTCTTATGGTTACAAAGAAGGAAAAACTTCCTTCTCATGTTTTGCTCTGTGTTCGTGTTGCACTGTACTTGTTATTCCTATTAAGTACTCCTAATCAGAAAACCACAAACAAAATTTCAAGACATCTTGTGATGGGTTGCAGGAATAGATTTAGTTGAAGTAAAAATGAACTGCAAGTGTTTTCCTTCCTATCCATATTTGCTGAATGTTTAACTTTATCAAATAAACTTATCTAATTAATTGTCTTTCTACTTCATTGTGGTTCAGATGGCTTAAATGGATTTGTCTTTCCCAGACGTGGCCAGGTCAAAAAAACAACTTCTTTAAACATTGCACAATGAAACACGTGTTCACTTTCTGACATGAATAACAAAATACAAGCTGCCTTCGGGGTGAAGGGCATTGAGTTCAAGAAGCAAGCTGCGCTCGATTTTGAGTCACACACTGGAAGATTGCAGTTTCTTCTGCACAACCCAAAGGGATTGAAATTGCCTTTCACTGAGCAATCGGAGTTGGTTTCACCTTGAAAACTTGGGGTGAATGAGAAATGCCTCACACAGACGTGCTGGAGAAACTCAGCATAAAATGCATCATCCATCGGAAGAGAGTTAGAAACATAGAATCACTGTGGCGTAGAAGGTGGCTATCTGGCCCATCATGTCCATAATGGGTTCTCTTCAGTAGCCTTAACTGTCTGAACCCCTTGCTCTACCCTTGATGTGGTGTCTTTCCCTCAAATACCCATCCAATTCCCATTCGAAGCCATTATCTCTGCTTCATTTGTCAGTAGTAAGTTCCAGGACATTGTAGCCCACCAGAAGTACACAAGGATATGCAAAAATAGGAGCAAAAGTTGCCTCAAGCCTGCCCCACCGTTTAATAGGATCATGGCCTCAATGCCTCTTCTGTGCTACCTTTTCCTAATCCTCTGTCCTTGAATTTATCAAACATTTCTTCACCTTCACTTTGAATACTTCTGATGATCGAGCTTCCCCATTTGCTGGGTATAAAGATTAAACACCCTCTACGAGAAAAAAAATTCCACATACTGAGTCTTAAAGGATCAGATCTTTATCTTGTATTTACTTCTTGTTTAAGAGAGTTCCATTTGTGAAAACATCCCACCTATTGCCTTGGCAAGCCCCCTTAAGACCCTGACTTGCCCTATTCCGTAATTATGTGGAATCATTCTCCTATCTGGGTCTGATAAACTTAATTATAGTTGAAGTCAAAAAATCCCGAAGGCAGACATCCGGACCACCCAACAATCCGGATTTTCTGTAGATCCAATTGAATACTTTTGAAGCTGTGTTTACGGTTGTGATAAAGGAAATGCCTTGTCCATGATGACCAGAATAAGCCCCAATAACCTAAACTCTCAAACTTTTTAAATTTAGCGGGCTTTTATGTGCATGCATGCGTAAGCACCACAGGTGCAGAGCGGCATTTTAATTTTACTTTATAACTATAAAAATGTACCTGTTCATCTCTTTTTTAATTTCTCCTTAAATTTTAATTTTAAAAGTACTGTCAGAGAATCCAGAAAATCTGAACCAAGTGGGTCCAAATTTTCAGATTTCTACTGGATTAGGATCTCTGAAAATATATTCTACCATGCTAAAGCAACATGGAACAATTCAAAACTACACAATATCCTGTGAAAGCACTGTCTGTTCAAGAATAATCAAAACAGATTATTATTGTTCCACTTCTTCAAGTCACTCATCTGAATTCTGGCCCATTGGCATCCTTGGTTTATCCCACAGCCTGAGCAGATATGATTGAACTATGGATGTTGC
This sequence comes from Narcine bancroftii, assembly GCF_036971445.1. Lineage (NCBI taxonomy): Eukaryota > Metazoa > Chordata > Chondrichthyes > Torpediniformes > Narcinidae > Narcine > Narcine bancroftii. Next base: position 19,955,759 of record NC_091474.1, on the reverse strand, counting down.
ACCCAAAAGCTCTCTGCCTCACTTCAAAATTTGTTGTCAAAGTACATACATTATATCGCATACAACGCTGAGTTTCTTTTCTCTGTGGGCAAGGCAGAATTTATAATTACAGTACTGTTAACAACACTGAAGAAGAAAGAAATGTATTCAAAATAAATAATTGTAAACAAACTGACTGAAAATACAGAACATTCAGTAATAAATAATGAGCAAAGTTCAAGCCCTTAAGTGAGTCTCTGACTGAGTGTTGTTCAAGAGTCTGATGGTTGAAAGGTAGAAGCTATTCCTGTCCTGGTGGTGTGAGTCTTGTTTCATCTATGACACCTTCCTGATGGCAGCGGCGAGGACAGCATGTCCTGAGTGGTGTGGATCCTTGATGACTTCTGCTGCTCTCTGACCGCAGCATTCAAGTCAAGTTTATTGTCATCCTATTTCACATGTACAACCTGAAGAAACAGCGTTCTCCAGTCCTCGGTGCAAAACATACAACCAGACATAACACACAAACAGACAAAATACACATGCAAGACAAGTATTTCATCGATACAAATCAATAAAGTTTCCCTCATGGATGAGGATCTAGAATGTTTAGTATGAACAGTTCTTTTTGTTGTCCAGCTTTCTCACTAGCTGTGGGAAGAAGCTGTTCCTCAGCCTGATGGTGCTGGCTCTGATGCTCCTGTATCTCTTTCCTGAAAGGAGCAGCTGAACAATGCTGTGTGTAGGGTGTACGGGTCCTTAATGATTTTGCACACCCTCTTTAGACAACGAAACCCATAGATCCATCAATGGGGGAAGAGGAGGGAGCCTCCAGTGATCCCCTCTGCCACTCTTATGGATTGACCTCAGATCCATTTCTCTGCAGCAACTGTACCACACTGTGGTGCAGCCAGCGAGGACACTATCAATAGAGCACCTATAGAAGGTTGATATAATGGTGGCCGGTAGCCTTGCTCGCTTCTCAGGAAGACCAATTGTGCCTTCCTGACAAGTGAGGAGATGTTGATTATCCATGATAGGTCACTAGTTAAGTGAACTCCAAGGAAACAGGTGCTCTCCAATCTCTCTACTACAGTTATTGATGTGTAGCCGGCTAGCTCCGGGTTCTCCTGAAGTCCACAATCATATCCTTCATCTTGTCCAAGTTGAGACTCCATTTGTTTCACGAGATTTTCCACCTTTTCTGTTGTGATCATTGTTGCTGATGAGGCCAACTACTGTTGTGTCACTTTCGGAGATGGATCTGGTGATGCAGTCATGAGTCACAGGAATTACGTGTAGATGTTCTCAATGGTGGGTAGAGTTTTGCCTGTAATGTACTGGATTGTGTCAATTACCTTAGATGTATTTAGGGTGGAATAGTGAAAAGCTGCTTGACTGTAATATAGATGTCTAGTTTATTGATTCAGGATCAGGAGTTCAAATCTATGATATTAATCATCTTTTTCAATTTTCTTTGCAAAATACAGTCTTCAATATATTAAAAGTTTTAAAGACTTTTTTTATTCATAACAAATTCACTTCCAAACACTTTCTAAAAAAAAGATATTTACAAGTTGGACATTTTCTTCAATCTCAGATTCCTGACTTTCCATGAATTCCTGAGGCAAATATTCTTGATTTACTTTGCGATTTACAACTTTCTCATCAAGGTTCAATTTCTCTTATAACAATTTGCTTGATTTAAGAATGTCCTTGTTACTTAAGATCAAGAAAGACCAGGAACAGGATTCGACTCTTTCATTCTCCGATGAGGTTGGGACTATTTTTTAATCTGATTAATACGACTTCCCTTTGTGCAAGAGATTTGCTTATTACAATTTAAAGTGGTCTATAAGAGTACATATATCTATGTTTTTATTCTTATATAAATCCTCTGTGATAAATGTAAAATTGCTGAGGTTTCTTTGAGTCACATGTTTTGGACTTGCCCTAGTTTAGAAAAAAAAATTGGAAATATATTTTTCAAATATTATCAGTAATTCTTAAAAGGTTAAAGTTGAACCTTGCCCTTATTAATTCATTTCAAGTTGACATTTTATTGACTGAATTTTATCTTTTATTTCATTGATGTGCAATTTTGATTGAACAGAAAGATAAACATGACATTATGTAGGTGGAGTGTTAAATGGAATATCTATTTTCTAAACTTAAGATTCAAATATCAATTTCCTAAATCATGGGGCCCTTTTATGGACCATTACCATAATCTAAAGTTTGAGGGCTCTTATAAACCATCTCCAGGTTTTGAATTTAAAAAATTACATGAAAAAAAACTTATTTCAAATTATAATTATATTGTTTAATTTTTGGATTCTTGCAAACAACATATGTAAATAAGAGTTTAGAAGAATGGCGACTAATGTGACCAGATGTTGACCAAAGTTTTCATTATGTCAGACTCCAAATGCACATCTACAATCATTAGTCTTCATGGGTCCTATTTTGGCATGGTTTCAGTTAATTCAGTCAATAATGTGCTGCAAGACGTTTTTGCTGTCGCCAGACTAAATAAATGGAAGTTGTGGTGTAATTGGGTTATGTCATACATGGCAGAATAACAAGAGAAAAAAAAAGTATATGCATAGTTCAAAAATCGCCTCAGTATAATCAAAAGCTCTTCCCATCCAGTTCAATTCTTAGGAAAAATCAATTAATTCCTTTTCACAGCCTCTACATATCCCAAAATTCTGTTGAGCCAATTGAATACTTTTGAAGCAGTGTTTACTGTTGTGATGTAGGAAATGCCTCAACTATATGGTCCAGAGTAAGCCCATATAAATGAGCTGAGAAAACAAAACCATGAAAGAAAACAGTTCTTCAAATTATACCATGGCAATTTCTTTTGTATCTATGCACCTGCAAAGGTGGAATGTAACAAAATGAAGATTTTTATTGTGGGGGTGGTGGTGGGAAGTCAGATTGCATTTTATTTCAGAGAACATGCAGTCACCAGAGAATAAAAGTTACAGCAAATCTCAGCAATCAATTGGTTAAACTGTGGCCTCTTTAGCAGGGACACAAAGAGAAATCTCGCCTATGCTCAGTGCTTTGAGTGAAATGGAAATGAGCAGAGGAGAGCGACAAGCTATCAGAGACTATCTTTTGGCAGCTTTTGGCCCAGCAAACTTCTGAAGGGTCCAGTTAATTACCCAACTTTCCTCTTATTCAATACAAGGTCCCTTAGTCTCTGATTGCAGGAGAGATAGGAGAAAGCACACGCTGAAACAGGAAATGGCTGAGAAGTGCTTGACAAGAGAGAAAAAAACCTTTGAGTTACACAAACAAAGTGGTGTTATCAAGAGCAGCAGGTACAGTACTGACTAATGCTCTGGGAAAGACCTCATGAATCACAGAAAACCATGATGACAATCTATGATTAGTGACAAGGTCTCTCTATTGTGTCTCACTGTGGAATAGAGATTTTGATAACAAATTTCAACTGAAAATTAGCAACAAAGGAATAAATATTTTTTCACCCTTTTCTCCAACCTATTCAACCAAGAGTGCTTCCAGACATCCTTTCCTGTAGCCCTGTGCTATGTTACAGGATGGTAGCTGTGATTCATACATTCTATCACCATTTTGTAGATAACATTCAACAGATTGCCTGTGGAAGACTTTGGGCTAAATTGGCTACATCTGAATCCATCCATAAATCACCATGGTTATGAATATCAAAGTGGGTAGGCATCACAATGTGCATTTCAAAAAGTAAATATTTTACCTATGGTAGGTTTAGTTATGGTCAGTGAATTTTTAAATTATCAGCATGAAGAGAGACAATATAGTTTTTAATGTTGTGACCAGCAACAAGCTATCAAGAGATACAGGTGCCTTGACTCGTACCACCAGGTTCAGGAACAGAGCAAAAAAATGCTGGAGGAACTCAGCCCATCTCACAGAAGCCACAGGAGGTAAAGATGTAGGACTGACATTTTGGGCCTTCAAGATACAAGCAAAATTCAGGCAGACATCTTAATTAAGACTCATGATTAAGGGGGAAAATAGGAGGGAGAGAAGTCCAGATGTAGCAGCCAAAATATGTTCACATGACAAGAGGAAAGGCAAGATTTGAATTTGGCTCTGTAAAAGGAGACAGGGAAAAGGAGGGTGAACTAGAGGAGACAAGATGGAGATGGGGGGAAGAAACAACCCATACCCAGAAACGAGACATACAAGACTTGAATGGATCATTACCGGAAACTGTTGGAATCCAAGTTGAATCAGGAAGAAAAATCCACCTGATCAGAAGATGGGATGCTGTTTCTCGAGAAGCTGACTGGCTTGAAACATTGTCACCTGGCCTGTTGTGCATTTCAAGTATTTCATATTTACCAGGTTTCCAGCATCTGAAGTATTTTGCTTTTGTGTCAACTCACAGGTTTAATCAGCACCTCATTAAAAATGCACTTTTGAGATAAACCAGCTTTAATCTGTTGAGGTTACACTGGACAAGAAAGATTTTGCTTCCTGAACACTTGGGTGCATTTTATGGATTTTGGGCTGATCATGAAAATCACTAAAACATTCCTATCACAATTTTTTTTTTTTAATATATATATATAAAAGATGAAACCCATTTTTGTGATTTTATCATTTTAAGTCTACTTCAAGCATACAAAACCATGAAGTGCTATTGGTCATTGAAAATTTATTTTCTGCATTCGCACTTGGGCTTCTTCCCTGCTGATCTTAGTGCAGTCATGGTGAAAGGTTTCACTTGGACATTGCGACCATGGAAAAGTGATATCAGGGCAAATGGAATCCATCAATGCTGGCCGACTTATGCTGGACAATGACATCAGATGCTGAGTACAAACAAAAATTCAGCGACAAAACATTTTTAGGTCAGTTGAAGTCATGCAATGAGTCAACCTGCAAAATTCAATGTTAATTTAATGTTTCTCCAACTTCCTAGATTATATAGCAAATCTGAAATTATCTGTGTTCAGCTTGAAGTTGTCCATCATAATTCCCAAATATTTTTCAGGAAGCAACACTGACAACATTTCCGCCCCCTCCCAAAAAAAGTTCAGTCAATATTAATTGAAATACTTTACAATTCAGCCACTAAACATTTTTTGCTGGATTGGGGCACTGGTGACAAGGCCAGTACTATTATTGGTATCATTAACTCACCCAGTGATCTTTCTTAATACAAGAGGCTCCGATAGCTCAGTATTTAGAGCATTTGTCTTGAAAACCTGGGGTCATGGGTTTGTTCCTTACTGGGGCCTTATTTCTATGAGGTGACGCTTCAAAGAAGTGACTGTCTTCCTTACGGTAGACAAAGTTAAAGAATTTCATGTATGTCACATAATACTACATTTAGAATGTAACAAACTATTCTAAAAACAGTAGTCTTGGTTCAATACTGTGATAGTTATGGTTCCATCGTCTTCCCATGTGCAAGACTAATTAATAGTGGATTATTGCAGTCACTTCCAGTTCAAACCTTCTCAGAATTGCAATCTCTCTGCAACATGTAAAAACAGGAGCTAGTTTTTACATGTCTGCTATTTGTATTCTGCAGATTCACTACAGCATAGTAGTGACTTCTGCTAATAAATTTAGTTTTCCTTGACTTTTGTCCCCTTCTGTCAAGTAATTTATTTATTTTGTGTCAAATATCCTTTTGAATTGTACTACTTCATGAATTCTTACACTGCAATCCAGGTGTGATATTTTACTGACTGAAACAAATAAAAGACAGACTTGCTGTGAAACAGAAGCCAAGGTTACTCCAATCTTAATGCCATTAAATGCTAATGAAGGGTTTTAGTGTCTTGGACGAAATAGTTAAGAGGGCTCATCTCTGAATTGTGCCACTCATTGATCAAGCTCTCTGCAAAGAGAAAAGGCCACAGCTTGAATGGTTGGCTTTCGTTCAGGAAAGCTGCTCAGAGATTGTGCAGGAGATGGGCAGGAAACAAGCATGTCGCAGTAATAAAGGAAGGCTGTTCTGAGGTTTGAATTCAGACCCCACCTTGGTGTACTGCAGGAGGAGATCTGCACTGTACTCCTTTTGACATTTGCTGTAAATAACCCTCAAGTTCCGCTTGGCATTTTAAACTACTGATAGTTTGAAGAACGTTTAAAAAAGACGATGCAGCCTCCTGGTCAAAAACCGTTCTTATCAATGAGTTCTTATCAATGAGCTCCTGCATGGACTTCCAAAATTGCACATTAGGTAGCATAACATTCAAGTCTATCGCAATTTGTTTGAATGCTTCAGAAATCAAAGAACACGTACCGTGATGAATGGTCAGATGTCTTTCTGGATAAGAGCAGTGGAAAAAAACCAGACAGACAAATACTTTGATACAGAAGAAACTGCAAGATTGCCAGGGCAAAAAGAAATTTGAGAGAAGAGGGCAGGGCAGCTATTCTATTCAACTTACACAAGCATAGCACTTCCATTATTTCCAATTATGCAAAATTGAAATGCACTCATTGAGCAGGGAATCTGATCACAACACACCCATTTACTGATACAAGAAAGTGATCTAATGAATTTCACCTCAACCAGTCAGCCTGCATTTGGCAATATTAACAAAGTTCAGGTGATGGGAGCATTTGATTGACACAGTCTCAAGATATCCAGTTAATATTGAATGCTCTGGAAGCTTATTGTAACTTACTATCCTTGGGATACTTTGAGAAGGACTAAATGCAGTATCTGAAAGAGCTTTGAACACAAGACACACGTCCCTAATAGTTGTTTGAGCTGTGTCCATTTGATTTGAAGTGATAAAGCAGTAAATTGTATTATTCCTCATCACCCAACACATTCTACTCTTGCTGCAACTATCAGGAGTTATTGGAGCCTCAAGACTCACCCCCAGCATCAGACTCAAACTCAATCAGGGACTTGTTTAAGGAGTCTCACTTTTGCACTTCATTTTTTCCTCTCTGAATTGCACAGTTTGTTTACATTTCTATATTTGTCTCCATGTGTACATTGAGTAGTTTTTTTTGCTCTACTAGTGAGTGGTAATTCTGCCTTGCCCACAGGAAAAAGAATCTCAGGTTTGTAATGCAATGTCATGTACCCAGATATGAAAACTAAGGGCCTGACCTACTCATATAGGAAGCATATCTGTAGGTTCAAGTTTAAGATTTTTGTCATAGTACAATAAGGATTATTTTGTGATCAGTCCAGAAAGTCAACTCTGACACATCTGCAGCCATGCAAAAAAGAGCAAGAACACATTACAGATTGTAGTGCTACAGTGAATGGAAATTTAGTTAGGGCTGCACAAGTTCACCATGGTGAGGTTCATTCAAGTGTCTAATGCTGGAGGGGAAGAAACTGTCTTTGAACTGGTTGGTGAAGGATTTCATCTCACCAACTATGATTCATACATTGGCCCTTCATATAAACAAGCCAAATAAACATTTAGGTTTTTTTTAATTAAAAATCAGTTATTAAACTTGCTTTGCAAGTCTTGTAATATATTCAGAATCAGAATTTGTCATGAACAAGTCATGAAATTTATAGTTTTCAGTAGCATGATAGAGCAAACATTTACATAAACCACCGTTGAAAATAATTAAAAATAGTGCAAGACAAAGTAAGGCAGTGTCTTTGGTTCATTGACCATTCAAGAATCTGATGGCAGAGGGGAAGAAGCTGTCCTTGTGCTGCTGAGTGCTCGTCTTCAGGCTCCTGTACATTTCTTTCTCTCCCCCCCCCCCACCCACCATGGTAGAGTGAAGAGGGTAAGGCCTGGGTGGTGAGAGTCCTTGAGGATAGAGGCTGCTTTCTACCTCTTGTAGATGTCCTTGGAGTGAAGTCTGCCAGCAGATTTTACAACCCTCAAGTTTTTTTCTTGTCCTGAACATTGGCACCCCAGAAAATGATGCAACCAGCCAGCATGTTCTCAATGGTACACCTGTAGAAGTTTAAGAGTCTTTGGTGACAATGAATCTCCTCAAACACCTCAAAGTATAGCAGCTGGCAAGCCTTCTTTATGATTGCATCAACATGGAGACTCCAGCACAAATCCTTGGAGATGTTGTCATCCAGGAATTTGAAGTTCTTGTCCATTTGCACTACTGAGCCCTTGAGGACAATCATTCTCCCGACTTCCTCCTAAAGTCCAAAATCATCTCCTTGGTTTTACTAAAGTTGAGTAAAAGGTTGTTGGTGTGACATCCAGCTCAGTCATATCACAGAAAACACATTTTGTAAAGCTATAGGAACTTGTAAGAATGAGCTTTAAAAAACCTCAGATTCAACATTCTGAAGGTATTCATTTGAAGAAGCATTTGCACACAATGTCATCCATTGTGCACTCAGGTTGCAAAGGCTTTTATGATCATTTGAACTGGGCACTCAGTAAGGACTCATTCTATCATGCAAGGTGGAGGCAATGGTACAATGGATGTGCTTTGTCCAAACAGATTGTGTTTCTGTTGAAATGGAATTGAATCTCAATCTATTTGGCTGCAGAAACTAGACTGAAAGACTTTCCCCAAAGGTTTAAGCAGACATTGAAGATTAACTTTTAGTCTAATTTATGGGAGATCTTCAGAATTGTGAGATATCATTCACAAGTGCAACATTGAGATAAATGGCTGCCTTAAATGCTTGGAGGCTACACTGCCGTTCAATGTCGAACATCATAACCAAGTCAACAGCTTTCTGATCAGCAGTGTCTCTGCACTACTGACATATTGAAGTGACAGATCCTTAAAGGAGATGACAGAAGCCATTCAGCATGACAGTCGGCAGTGTCCCTGAGGAAGGAACATCAGTCAGTGGCACTGTGTCATGTACATTATCCTTGTTTTGCAAGTCTTGTGTTATGATACACACAGCTTGCACATTAATGGTATAACAACCAGAAAGGCACAGGGACAGAAAGCCTACATTTTGAAAGCAAAGGGGCCCTCATGGGTATTAAATGCACAAAAAGAAATCTCAGAGTTGTGCATACAAGATATGCACTTGTATGGAGTGTACTTTACAATTTTGTGCTGTTTTCCCTATTGCAGAGATTGATGTCTTCAAGCCATAAAGCTGCAGCTTCCCACTAACTTTTCCAGCATGCGTATGTTCAGGTGTATTAAAATAAGAGTAGGCCATTGTGTCTGCTCTACCATTTTATGAGCTGACAGTTGTATGGTTTTTATAGGATGTTGAATGTCATAAACTGCTCTTTTGTGCTGGTTTTAAAGCACAAATTCACATTGGGCATATAGATTTTGACTATAATTGAGCCAAATTACAAATGGTAACTGCTAATATGTTAATTGCGGCATCTTTCATTTTCCCCTCAGATCTTACTTCAGATGAAATGTGCCTCGATCATGTTCGCTCAAATTCCCCAGGTAGTTGGCTTTTCTTTTCCTGTTGCTGGGGATAGGTTTGTAAAGTTGCACATTTACTGCTCTCAGTGAAAGACTCAACATCCAAAGTCAGTGGTGGGGGGGGGGGGGACCCGTCATCCTACCAAGGCCACAGTGACAATGCTGACTATCATTTATCTGACACTGCACTCCAAGTGGTTCCTTTCTCGAATACACTTTGGACATTTCAGCTACTTTAGAAGCAGGCTTTAGACGAGACTTAGAGACTTATGCCACGCTTTCTCTTTAATTTTGACCGTTCAGCTGAAAACGAAGGTCTCTGAATTGGTTATTGTTTGTTTTCTTTTGGGGAAGCATCCTCCCCAATTTAGATTGTGTTGGTCATACTGATGCCACATGTGGAGCCAGTGATGAAACTACAAGGTCCCGATGTCCTTCAACTTATAGGAGTGATAAATAAAATGAGTACAACCACAGCCACAAGAATGAGTTTCAACAGGCCCCCAGAACAACCAGCATTGAAGATATTGCAGCATTGAACACTCCAACAGCAACAATTTAACATACTAACACCTTGATTGTGTAGGGTTTTTAAAACTATTCTCTCTTGGAACTTTGTCCCAGATATTTTGTGAAGCATCAATTTTGTTAATTCCCAAAAAAGGGCCCTTTAGATTGTGCTTCCTATAGACCAATATCTTTGCCGAATATGGATTCCAAAATTCTAAGATTTTAGCCTTCAGATTGGAAAATATTCTTCCTCAGATAATTTCTACGACACAGGATTTATAAAGAATCATTATTCACATTTTAATATATGTAGGTTAAAAAATATTATTTGCTCCTCATCAACTAAAATTCTGCAATGTATAGCATTTGTTCAATGCTGAAAAGGCTTTCGATAGAGTGGAATGAAAATACCAGTTTGAAATTTTGGAAAGATTTAATTCTGCACCTGGTTTTATTTCCTGGATTAATTTGATCCATCATGTTCCTCTTGCTGAAGTTATTACTAATAATCAAAAATCCTTTTTAAAATCTGTTTCGCAGAACTAGATAGGGTTGTCCATTAAGCTCTTATTTAACTTAGCCTTGGAACCTTTAGCAATAACACTTCTCAACTCCAGTGATATTCAGAGTATTAACAGAGGAGATGCAATTCATAAGATTTCTTTAAATACATATGATCTTTTAGCATACATTTCAGATCCTGAGAAATCTATTCCTTAAATGCAGTCTTAAATGCTCCACAAGTGATCCATTTCCAATGAATATGCATGTACCTATCAGCATATACCTTTTAATGATCTTCACCCCAAGATGTGCAAAGATTTATACAAATTTAATTTTCACCCTTTGATTGACGATATGGGAAAAAACTTCCAAGATGGTCTCCATTAGCCATAAATATCATAACTTTACCCAAATTTTTGTATACATTGAGCCGTTCCAGGTTTTTATTCCCAAATCATTTTTTGACAATATTTACTCTAAAATTATTTCTTATAAATTGAAGAATGCTAGGTTGTGAAAATTTCATTTGCAGAAATTAAAGTAAGATAGTGGTTTGGCTTTACTTAATCTTAGATTTTATTATTGAGCAGTTAATATTTTATAACTTATTTTTTGGGTACATTATTCTGACAAACCAGAACACCCTCATTGGACAGATTTGGAATTGAAATCCAAACTTTCTTACTGGGAGCTGCTCTTCCTTTTACAATTGCTAATATTTCAAGACTTTGCAATCTAATACCTAGTATAATTGACAACCTAATCCATTGAATGCTATTTTTTGGAATTCTAGTTGCAGAGGTAGGTCGAGTTCCCACTTCTGCACAGAGTTGTAACCTTTACTACACTGTTGGCCAAAAAAAATTATTTTAATGGAAAGATCCTAATTCACCTACTTTGATGAAATAGTTATTTCAAATTATGTCATGTTTAAGTAAGCTTTGGCGTCCTCTTGTCAAGCTTGGGTGTCCTCTTGACATTCCAGACCCGAGCTCGCTGCATTTAAAAACATTTTTTGACACTATACATTTGGTTGTTTATATCACCCATTTCCACAGCTTCTCTACCTACTCTTGTTCAACCCTTCATGAATACTTCTATCAGATCCCTTCACAAAGTCTTCTGTTCCAAGAAAAACAAGAGCAGCTTCTACAGTCCACCCAGGAGGCCAAAGTCACAGCAAGCAGTGAATCCTTAAAGTGCTGCACCAATATTTTTTTTTTTTTTTTTAAATATAAAAATCTAAAGCTTACACTTCAAATCTATTGTCAGAGTACATACATGACATCATACACAACCCGGAGATATTTTTCCCCTGCGAAAAAAGCAGAATTTATTGATAACTGCAAATAGTACTTGAGAAATATGGAAACAAAGGGAAATGTAATCAAAGAATAAATATAAACAAACTGACTGCAAATACAGGAAAAAAATTGCACAATGTGCAAAGAAAGTATCTCGTTGAGTTTGTCATAGAGTCGTCTGGCAGTGGATGGGTAGCAACTGTTCCTGAACCTGGTGGTGTGAGTCTTATGGAATCTATACTTCCTTCTTGATGGTACCAGCAAGAGCAGAGCACGTCCCAGTCTGCAACAGTAACTAGCACTCTGCCTATTGCAAAAACCACCAACACCATGTTTGCTTGATCAGCAACCATCAAACCATTAACTACAACAGCAGCCATCATTACTACAGCCTTCAAAAGCCACCACTCCAGTGGGTATTTTTTGTCCTCTGTGGTCCTTCAGGAGTTGTAGATGATCTGCCTAGACTCCATTTCGGAGTGCTAATCAGGTCAGAAAGACCTGCAAAATCCACAATAGGCAAAACTTGCTTTGCAAGATGGAGGGGAAGAACATGCTGGTTGTTGACTGACCTCCCGTGAGCACGTGGTTGATGGTTTCAAGGTGCTCAATATTATCACAAAAGCTGCTTTAACAGGCCCTGTGGTCCAAGATTTGCTCAAGTCAATGGGGTTTTACCAGCAGGCTTTAAGAACATCCTTGGACCTGGTTCTCCATCACATTGTTAACTGTTGTACCAGCAACCAGTAGATCAACTACCACCCCACAACAGTATCCATTGTAATCAAAGAAATAAGCATTGCAACACCAAACATAAATGTTGCTGCAATAACCACCATAAAGATGAAAGGGAAGGTGATCACAGCAGCAGCTCAGCAAGGGGTTCAGTGGCTGAAGGACCCACACCAGCTGAGGGCTGAAGATTGGCTCATGGGAACCGGCTAGCTTAGCAAGGATTCGCAAAGGTGCCGAGGGCAAAAGGTACTCCTGAAAGGCCTAGGGCGCTGAAGGCTTCCCGATTGTATCAGGATTAGGCCTGGACCTCAGTTTCGTAAAAGTTTGATCTGGAGTCTGTGCGGCTGCAGGAGCACTGAAGGCAAAGCCACAGCAACTCAGACTCAGAAGGGACCTCTTTCTCCTATTGTTCAGGGCTGCCAGGCAATGTTTATGGCAACTGTTTCCCTTACGGCAGACAAAGGTTGAAGTAGGTCATCGTTATGTATTATTACGTGACAAAGAAACTTGAACCTTGGACCTGAACCATCAGTACCATCACAACCCAACCACAATACTGCAGTAACATTGTAATCACACCACCATCTGTCAGAACAGCAACCTCTCACTCCAACCACCTCAACTACACATTAAGTACCTGAACAGCTATTGCTGAATAAACTAACAACCTCAAGTACAGCAATAACACCATTTCCTTTTATTTTGCTCCTTTAATGTTTCAAAAGCATTTCCCCACCCCCCCCCCACCCCGCGAGAAGGACAAAAGGAGGGAAAAAAATCCACTGATTCATACAAGATTTATAGCTGAGATAGTGTTGTTTCAGTCTTAGACCCATTCAGAAAGTATACCAAAATGATCTTTGAACTTATTGCCCACCAGTCCTTCTATTCAAAGTATTAATCCTCTCCATTGTGGCTTCCTACAGTACTAAAATTACAAACACAAGTGGTGTGGTGTTGGGCATCTTTTCTGTTCATCCTCTGACTCTTCTCAGGTCAATGTCAGAAATTCTCAGTCTAGAATGATAAGTGCAGAAATTGGCACAAGGAGAGCTCACATGAAGCTGAACAGCATAGAAAAGAATGGAATGATCAACCAGTAAAATTTGCATACACTGATTGTAGTTAATACATAAAAGGGCTTGAGGAACTCAGCAGGTTTCACAGCATCTATAGGCAGCAAAAATAGAAACATTTCAGGCCCGATCCCTTTGTCAATGTAATAATCAACCAAGTCATTTTGCATCCAATTTTCTATCCTTCTCCAAAGGCAGAGAATTCACCATGTGCACTAAGGATATGTGGAGGCAGCCATGAAATACATTGAAATGGAAGACCCACAATCAACTGAGCAGATTCAAATGGAAACCATTGAACCATAGAACCTTACAGTACAGAAAGGCCATTCAGCCCTTCCAATCTTAGCTGAGTTACTATTCTGCCTCATCCCACTAATCTGCACCCCGTCTACAGCCCTCCATACCTCTCCCATCCATGTATCTGTAAATTCTTAAAATGTGAAAATTAAGCCCACTTTCACCATTTCAGCTGGCAGCTCGTTCCACACTCCCACCACTCTGTGGAGATGTTCCCCTAAACTTCTCTCCTTTCACCCTTAATCCATGTCTTCTAGCTTGTATCCCCAGTGGGAAAAGCATACTTGCATTTACTCAATCTACACTCCTCAATTTTGTATACCCCTATTAAATTTGCCCTTATTCTTCTACACTCCAGAGAATAAAGTCCCAACCTGTTTAAGTTTTCCCTGTAACTCTGTTCCTGAAGTCCTGGCAACATCCTTGTAAATTTTCTCTGCACTCTTTCAATTTTATTGAAATCTTTCCTGAAGTTTGGTGACCAAAACTGCACACAATACTACAAATTTGGGCTCACCAATATCTTACAACTTTCACATAACATCCCAACTCCTGTACTTTGATCCAAGGCCAATACATCAAAAGCTCACTTTACAACCCTATTTACCGGTGATATACAATTACCTTTCCAGCAATTATATCTGCATTCCAAGATCCTTCTGTTCTACACCACTCCTCAGTGCTCTAATATTTACTGTTTATGTCCTACTTCAGTTTATCCTTCCAAAATGCAAAACTTCACACTTGCCTACATTAAATTCCATCTGCCCATTTTTCCATCTGTTCCAGACCCATCTGCAATCTTTGAAAGCCTTCCTCACTGTCCACTATACCTCCAATCTTTGTGTCATCTGCAAGCTTGCTGATCCAATTTTACCACATTATCATCCAGATCATTGATATAGATGACAAGCAACATGGATGCTGAGGCACATCACTAGTCACAGGTTTCCAGTCAGAGAAGCAAGCATCTAGTGCCACTGTCTGGCTTCTCCTGTATAACCCATGTAAAATCAAATTTACTACCTCACCATGAATACCTGTTCACAAGAAGGTTCACACAGCCTGCAGTTGTGTCACAACAAGAACAGCAAAAGCAATTGATGCACTGTGGTATGCTGGAATTTTAATGATTCATTTTTGAAAGTAATACATGATTTTCCTGGTCAATATTCATCTATGTCCACATGAGGGGGCAGAGCAGGCTTAATGTCCTACCTGGAGGATGCCACCACAGATCTTGCAGCTAGGAGTTGGGATATTATGTTGAAGTTGTTTAAGACATTGGAGACACCAAATTTGGAATATTGTGCAGTTCTGGTTGCCCAACTACAGGAAGAATGTCAATATGATTGAAAGAATGCAAAGATTTACTAGGATGTTTCTGGGTCTTCAGTTGAGTTACAGAGAAAGATTAACCAGGTTGGGGCTTTACTCCTTGGAGCAAAGAAGAACGAGGAGAGATTTAGAGGTTTACAAGATTAGAGGTATTGATAGAGTGGATGAGAGTTGCAGTTTTCAACTTAAATTGGAGAGAAAAATATGAGGGGGTCATAGTTTTAAGCTGAAAGGTCTAGGGGAAATATTCAGAGATTGTTCACTCAGAGTGGTGGGAGTATGGAATGGACTGCCATCTGATGTGGTGAATGCGGGTCAATCTTGAGTTTTAAGAATGAATTCAATAGATACATGGATGGGAGAGGTCTGGAAGGTTATAGAATGAGGGCAGTGTATGGCACAACCAGTAACCAGAGACAAGCTGAGGAAACGATAGGCTTCAATACACAAGAACCTTACTGGCCCAAATCCCAGGATAGGAATGGTGGCAAGGGAAAAGTGGCTCGACCTTTATGGCCCAGGACCATGGGGGAGGAATCATAGCGTAGAGTCATCTGTGGGCAGGCCATCTCCAAATATACAACCGACAATGATAACTATACAATGGAGGAAATATATCACCACAAACAGGTCAGTGGGACTAGTGAAATGATGGTTGGCATGGACTAGAGTGCCCAAATAGCCCATTTTGTGTACTACAGTGTTCTAAGGTTTGATGGTTCTAGCCAGGTTAGCAAATTACCCCAGAATTGGCTGATTCAAAGGCTTTAATGGCATGCATTCAACACAGATCATGATACCACCACTGCTGGCAGAGCTGAATTGCCAAAATTCATTGCCAGCATTTGTTGGAGCAATGAAATGGGAAATCCTGGAGTCCATGCCCAACCATACTGCAAATCATTTATAGCACTGATTCTCTTGTCTTTATGACAGCTGTTTAAAATTATACAAGACACAGCAGAAGTAGGAGCATTGCATTAAAAGGGTAATCTGCCTGAACTGGTTAAAAGTAGATTAGTTAAAACTCTCAGTATATCTAGGGGAACACTTTTTCTCCCTCTTGGACATCTTGTCAAACATTATCTTTTTCTAATTAAACCACAGAAGCCAAAATGAAGCATTGCATTGTAAAGACTCAGCCAGTAATGTGATTTCTTTGCAGAGAATTTAATCTTTACATATGTTAATTCTGACTATCTTAAAATGCACTGGCAACTGGCAGGGAAATAAAAGTCAAATGTTGGAACTCGGCAAAGAGCAAAAATAAAATGCTTCAGTGGCACTGAGCGACTGAGAAGAGAAAGGCTTCTGAACTATTCACAGCTTGGTTGCCTTTCATTAGGATAACCTTTAAAAGATTGTCGTCTGTTGGAGTTTTAAGTTTCTCTTCAGCGTGTATTTAACATTAACAAACTCTCCACAGATGTACAAATCCACCAACTCCAGTTAATTCAACTGCACCACTTCATAGTCCCTAAAAAGATTCTATTCTTTTCTCTCCATTCGACTGCCATAGTCACATCTGCTCCCACAATGACTTCCATTTCAGTCGGGATGCCCTTCAAGAACATGGCTTTCCTTCTACTGCCATTGACTCAGTCCTGACCTGCATCTCCTCCATTTCCCATGCACAAGGACAGGATTCTGCCTCTCCTACCACTCCACTGATTGCCACAATGAATTATCTCCTCAATTTCTGCCACTTACGAGATCCCACCACCAGACAAGTCTTCCCTTCTCTTCAGGGATCACTCCTTCTGTGACTCCCCTGTCCATTCATCCCTTCTCACTAATATCCCCAACCTTGGTACCTGCACCCATGACCAAATGAAATGCTACACTTGCACCCAAATCTCCTTCTTCCCCACCACTCAGGACTCCAAAATGTCCTTCCAAGTGAAGCAACACTTCATTTGTGAATCTGCAGGGGACATCTACTGCAACCAGTGCTCCCTTTGTGGCCTCTACATTGGATAGACTGGACACAAACTGGGAGATCATTCCATTGTGAAACTCTGTCAACTGCAAAGAAAAAAGACCCACCAGTGGCCAATTATTTCAATTCCACACCCTATTCTCACACTAACAATTCTGGCTGTCATGGCCTTATACACCTTGGTTTGGCAAATTGGAGGAACACCATATTATTGTCTGGACACTACATCCAGATGAATTAATAGACTTTGGATTCCATTGGATCCTTCTGTCTCTCCACAACCCTCTATCAGCTCCCATCCCTTCCTTTTCCAGATCACTCAGTTTTTTTCTCTTCTGCCTTCTCACCCATATCCACTCATGACCTCTTGGCCTGTACTCCTCCCTCCACCTTTATATTCTGATATCTGCCCGCTTTCTTCTCATGCCAGGATGAAGGGCTCAGGCCTGAAACATTGGTTCTGCCCCCTTCACTTCCTCAAGGCACTGCATGACCTACCAGGTTTCTCATGTATCGAACCACAATCACAGTATCTGTAGACTTTCCTGTTTAACCTAATGTTTATTCCTTAGCCACATACTGGGGTGGGTGACCAATCAGCTCAAGGAGAAAGGTTTCTTAAAGACAGAAGATGGAGAGGGAGAATGTTTATTGAGCTACTTGCAGAACATCTCAGCAAGAATTGGGAAAGGGTTCTCTAACCAGAAAATCATTTGTCATGATAAAGCTTAGAGCAGATCACTTGCTTCAGGAGTCTGATGTCAAGCATGTGGATGTTATGAACCAGTTATTATGATACAAAGGTACCCTGAGGTTAAACAGTCCTTCACAACCTCAAAACTTTGGAAAGTACTGGACAAGTATAGCCTAGTAAAAGCTCAAAACGACACCCATCTTCCTCCAGTTGGAACCTGCTGTTTCAGACAATCTTTGGGGAGGCTTTGCAAGCAATCTCAAAAGATTTTGTCCATTCTGACTTCTAGAATCGAATGGATCCCCATGGCAAGCATTCAGAGAAGGCAAAAGACCTTATTTTCAGAAATACTGATGGGGTAATTTATAACCAAACAGCTGATCAGAGAATGGGAAAGTCTCCAATTTCCTTATACAAATGTCTTTGCCTGGTTGATGTTGTCCATAAGATACAAGAGCAGTAGGCTATCCAGCCATTGAATCTACTCTGCCATTCCATAATGAGCCAAACCATTCTCCCAAACCCAAATGAAACTCCAACTGATATCCTAGAAGGCCATGGAAATCTAAGTCTGAAAATAAAGGTGGCCTCCTAAACAAGTTCATGGTCTTTTTGACTTTTTTCCCCACAGAGAATTAACAATTCTTTCCCAATAAGTATCACAACATAAATCCAAATCTATTAAACTTGCATTTCACAATCTAAGATCACTACCGATACCAATTTTAATGTTCTTTCTTATTAAAATTATCACTAAGGTCTTAGTCATTATCATAGAGTTCCACAGTCCAGAAACATCCTTCAGGCCAACTTGTCCAGGCCGACCAAGATAGTCCCATTTGCCTGTATTTGGCCAATATCCCTCTCAACTTCTATTTACAAAACTAAGGGACTCCTTTTTTTTTTTAAATTCCAGAATTTCACCAACAGAAATTATTGGATCTTTGATTTTAATGAAATGAAACAATAGAATAGTACAGCATTAAAACAGGCCCTTCAACCCATCTAGTTAATGGGCAATTATTTTTTAACCTAGTCCCATAAACCTGCACCTGAACGATAGCCCTGTATCAATAGCCCCAATGCATGCACCTCCCCAAATTTCTCTTAAATGTTGAAATTGAATAATTTATTACTGAACAGAATGCACCTAATGCTCCGAATGGTTTACAGGTAACAATCCTGCTAGTTTTTAGGTAATGCTAAATGAATAATTATAATGTTCATGTACATAGCAACTTTAATGTAGTAACACTTCAGAAACCATCTTAGAGGAACACAACCAGTCAGAATACAATACTGCCAGAATATTTTAGGGACAAAGGTTCTGTGCAAGAGGACAAGAGAGATCTCAAGGCAGAAAAGTTTAGGAAGCAAACTCCAGAGCAGAAAGGGTGAGACAACTACATTTTAGTTGGACTGTGACTTTCTTCCTGTGTTGTGTCTTTGCTTGTGATATCCAGAAATTTTGCCTTCCATGAATGCTGATCTTTGCAGTATCTAGCAGTATCGTAAATGTTTAAACAGTGCAGTAGACAGATTTCCCAAAACCTCACCTTCAAGGGTGAAGTAAAGAACATAAAAATAGCTGTTCTTTCATTCCCAATCTTCAGTGAAGCAACCTCTCACAAGTCAGCTCATTAACATTTCTCCGCCACAGCCGATTGCTTAAGAGTAATTTCCTCCGAGCATTCTGAATGTAAAGCGATTTAGCAGCCATTAAAAATGATTGTTAGGTAATTATTTTCTGTAAATTCATGGTGATGAATATTGCGAGGTAAAAGTTCCATAAATGCATGCAACCACAAAACATTAAATTTACTGAATTTAAAAAAAACCTCAAATTCCTGTCAGAAGTTTGGTTGTGCTTTCCAGCTACACTAATGGAACTGCTCACCAGGCAACAGCTGTGGAGAATCAAGAAGGTGGAACAGAATAATCCCGAATTCTCCTGCATAGTACAACAATGAAAATCTTGACAAATGTAGAAATGTCTAACTAGTGATTGCAAATGGCCACAAGGATTTGATGTTCAAGATCTCACCCTTTAATCCTACCCCTCCCCATCTTCCACCTGCAGCTCAGAAATTTCAACACCCATCTTAGTTCTTCCCAGATTAATCATCTTCCATGGCAGTTCACCAGGTTAGAGGAGCACTCTGGATCTCTGGGCTCTGAGAAGGAATGCAAGTCAGGATGTGACAGAGAAGGCAGATGTACAACAAAGGTTTAAATACCATCCTGAAAGCTCCTCTGCACTTTGAATGGTCATGTGGCAGAGAAACCCAGGAGTCAGAAAATACAACACTCCACCAAGGCCCGAGGTTCTGGAATTTCCAACCCATGTCTCTCCACTTCACACCAGTAAGATGCTACTTAAAACCTGCCCCCTTGTCCCAATTTCTCAAATGGAGTTCAGTGTTAATTCTTATTTGACAAGACACTGTGGAGCTATAGAAATAGTTGTTGCAGTCTGTGAAGGGTTCTTGTCTGCAAGTAGCAGTGAAACCGATGATTGATTGGTACAGGTGGGAATACAAAGAGGAGAAAGGTGCTGAGAAGTGATGCGGGGTGGAGGGGGGGAAGCAGAGGGCTAGGAAAATCACTCTTCCCTCTACCCTCCTAGATACCTTTTTTCCTTCTGCCCACCTGTATCCACCCATCACCTTTTAGACAGTGCACCTCCACCTTCTGCTATGCCTTAATCAGGCATCTACCTGATTGACAGCATGGCTGAAGAAGGGTTCAGGCCCGAAATGTTGCCTGCTTTTTATTCCAGCACGGTTGTACTAGATCCCAGCATCTGCAGACTTTCTGGTTTACCTCCAGTTATGTAATCGACTCTTAACTGCTTGCCCAGTTTGGGATTTTTGCGAAAGAAAAACAAATTGTCAGCATTGCCCATAATACGATGAATCAAATAATGTAAACAAGAAATCTGCAGATCCTCAAATAACACAAAATGCTGAAATAACTTGGCAGGTCAGACAACATCTATGACTGCAGATTTTCATGTTTTACTACCAACTTCTATGGAAAGCTAAATGCTGTTGACTGCCTGCATGAAGTTCCACCTTTCCACCACGAAAACACCTTTGGAAAATTTTAAACTCGTTTTCTTTGGTTTTCCATACAACTGTAGGATATTTAGAAGTCTCAAGTTCATGCCTCAAGGCAAGTTTAAAACAGGAAGATTATGGTAGCTAATTAGATGGTCTATTAGTTGGCCACTCTTTAGCCAATGTTTAGTGTTTGGCAGCATTCTGGTTTAGGATCAATTTAATTTAGAGGTACAGCATGATAACAGGCCTTCTGTTTCATGAGCCTGGGTTGTCTAAATACACCAATTATCCAACTGACCTC